>NC_090210.1:24765526-25076499 GCF_033026475.1 Channa argus
TGTTAATGTGCTGATCTGATTGAGCTAATTAACCTGCTTCTCTTTTCTGCTCAAGGTCCGCGGGGACGCTGTCCCAGTTCAGGGACGGCAGCATATCTGTCACGCATGTCTGCTCCCGTCCTGTTCAGCAGCTACTGAATAGTGTGCGTTTGACACGTAAACAGGGCTGCTGCTATCACTTTGTGCCTCAGTGTGAGAATTCAAGTCTGGGTCCTAGACTCAGAAATCCCTGCTCTGTGGCTGACAGGTGTTCAGGTAAAATAAACCTTTGTTTCTCTGTCTGCAGAGGTTTTACACACTAAAATTTGAGGAAAGGTTCAGAATAATCCACAAACCTTGTCCAGTAAAGACTAAAAACCTACTGTAAATCACCAGTATCTGCAGTGACTGGTCGTCTCTGTGCAGCGGCAGGAACAGAATCATTGTATTTATTCATCAACATCTTCCTTTTCATCCATCTCTACACCCAATGATAGAGTCCACAGATTTGTCATACTTTAGCAACACAGCAGGACTTATACTTGTAATGGTGTTTTACATACAGTAATATGCAAAAGTCTCAGGCCACTGTCAGATGTATAGTTTCTGCAGTGCTTTGATAAGCATGCATACATTTCTCAGTCACTTTATTAGAACATAATATAGAAAATATAGGAAAAATATAACCAGTATTTAGAAAACACAACAGCCTCTGCTCTGCTTGTTTTCCAACTAACCCTGCACCCACAGCTGTGTTCAGTCAGTCACAAGCTGGAAAACACCAACTAACTTTGTCTTCCCACACTCCACCGTCACCTAGGATGGTATGTTCCACCCTATAATGACTTTTGGTCCAATCGTCCAGGTGGAAGGACGAGTGCTTGCAGCCTCTGGTGACATGGCTGAGGGTCTGTCCTGCTTTGGGGCTGCATTTCTGGATTTCAGTATGTCTTTCTTCTTAAAGCGTCTGCTTGGGAACTGTTTTCAACTGGACCGATTCCAAGTAAACTGCAAATGCAGGGAGCAAACCGCTGATCAACCTAGCAGCCTTGGACTGGTCCCCAAAGTCCAGACTTGAATATTATAGAGACAGCATGGGGTCATCTGGACAGAGGAAGACAATAAAGAAAGCCCAGGTCTAGAGGAGAACTCTGGGAAGTACTGAATGCAGTACTTACTGATCTCTCCTCATAGCCTCTGCTAACTGCCTGTGACATTAAAAACTGACTTTTGACCGGAGAACCCACTTTGTTCTCATATTTCTATTTTCTGGTTATATTTTAATAAAACACACCCACACACAAAAATTTCAATTGCGTCTCCAGACTTGATAAAACAGCAAAGCTGTTGTTGGCCAAAGGGCTGTTAATCGCCGATCTGATGTCAGACAAATAAAGACCGACTGCTGCATTGGCTCACTTCCATTTTGTCAGGGCTGATGAGCAGGTAGTGCTGCACGTTCTGCACGTGTTCGTTAGCTTAGCATTTTCAGAGCAGACAGTTTATATCTACTTCTAATCGAGGATGTGTCAGGTTCCAAAACTAATGTGGTTGTTAATGCTGTGGTCTCCTCTCGTGCACCAAATGCTGAACAGCCATTAGGACAGGTCCCTTCACCGATTGCCCAGTGTTGAAATTGCACCGTCGGCGACAGTCAGATCCCCATCTGCCCCTTTTTGTCAACCATCAGCTTGGTGTATCACGGCCTTAAGGCCTTTGCACAGTACTTTACTTTAGTAAAGTATCTGAGTGCTTTTTGCAGCACCACTTCCTTGTTGTAACATTTTCAGGTGCATCCTGTTTAGAACAAAATGCATCAGTAACTAACCCATTAAACACGAATCTAATCCACACACAGCAGCTACTGGTCCGACTGACTTTGTTTTCTCTAAAAAGAGTTTCTGGTTCTCACCAATCTTCAGTCGTGCCTCAGGAAACAAGGATAGCTGACCTCAGATCAGCAGAGTGTGAGCTGCTGTACCACAAAGCCACAAATTCACACTTTGTTTTTCCTGTTTCAGCTGACACAGCAGCCTGGAAACTGAGGAGATGCGAGTCAGACCCATGACCTTCTCGTCAATGTGTTACTTTGCCTCGTTTTGCTGCAGTGGTAACAAACAGCAGGTGAAGACTATACAGATGCATTATGGGAAATGTAGGATCTTTATTACACAACAGAATAAATCAGCACATACACTAATATTTATTTATTTTATCTATTTACCTATGTGACACGGGTTGGTTCATCCGGCTTCATCCAAACCCATAAGAGTAAAAACCTATCGAGTTCACAGATTGGTCCTTTCGCAGCAGCGGCGTCAAATCCTTCTGATCCTTTCACAATGTGCTTTTAATGTAAGTGACAGGGACAAAATCCACATTTATTATCTGAGAGGATCACGTCTAACGGACGTGTTTTCAGTGTAAATCTCTCTGTTTCCCTGCTGAGCTGCAATGAAGGACCAGTTTGTTTGGTTGGCATCAGATACAATTTGAAATGTATTTGTGCACAAATAAGGACTGTGTGTCTTGTCCCCTGTCGTTTCCAGGAACAGGAATCTGGATTGTAATATTTTAAGAACTTCCAAACTTTGGTTCTATGGTTCAGGTTCAGATCCAGTGTCTCCAGTGCAACCTGAACTTCTGCTCCTCTGCACTGGTTGGACAAGTTGTGACTTCTGTTGTCTCGTCGTGCTCTTTGCTTCTGTACACGCTGGTGAAAGTGACACAGGTTTGCTGGGAGCAGAGATCACGGTTTCAGGGGAAACCAGCAGGCCCCGTTTGTGGGCTGAGGGGTTTTCCATCTGAACGCGCTCACTCTGAAACACCACAAACACCTCTGACTTTACAAAGGTTCAAACCAGCAGAACTCCAGCTTTGTTTTTCTGTGTCTGACTCAAAAATAAGTTATCATCTCAACCAAAAGGCTGTGGCAGCTCTGAGCCGTCCCAGGCCAACATTTCAGCTCTGACATACTAAGCACCATAGGAGTGTGGTAGGAGGAGAGTGACCCCCTCCAGCTGTTTCTCCATCCAGCTGCTGGTCAGGAGCTGTTTTCTTCATTTTAGTTCACATCCACCTTAGTCTTAGGGTTCAAGAGGGGCAGTGTAGCATTTAGCAAAGCAACATTTACCGAAGAAGTAGAATAAAACAGGAAGCAGCGTAAATGAATTACTGCAGTGAAGTAACCTTTGACCCAACTTTACTACAGTAACCAATCAGCTGGTAGAAAAGCAGCTTGTTGAGATTTTGGACTTGTGTATGTTGGGGCCTCTACAATCCCCATATGAACCTGGATTATGTCGTTATTCTGGGCGACAGACCTCAGTATACTTTTTCCTGTACGCTCAGGCCAGGACCCTCCCCTCACTGAAGTCAGGCTGAGTTTTTCATTGTGAGGAAACTTCGGTCTTGGACCATCTCCCATTGAGCTACGTGTGTAAAACTACAGCTCTGGATAAAGTTTGGACCCAATTCTTGGAACATTGCCTGGAGTTTATGAAAAAGCCTTAAGTAAAGGACAAATACCTGGAATTTGTACTTAAGTACTGCAGTTACATTCCCCCACTGGTAATTTGCTTCTAGTTTCCTGGAATAAACTGAAATGTTTTGGCCAAAATAGAGACAGTTCATGTCTGTTTAAGTCAGTCAAAGCAGTTCAGGTTTCAACTTGTGCAAATGTTCTTTTTCCTCCAAACTTGTATCAAGTTTAAGAAATGAATGATATGCTTTTGAATTTTTAAGTTAATGTGTACCCCATCTTTTTATCTGACTTCAGGGTCTGGACAGACATTTCTTCATTAGCTTCATATTTAAATTCTCAGACTGTTGGTCAGTAAAATACATGTTGGCAGTTTTACGACATCTCGTCCCTCTTCCAGAACCACTTTGGTCTGAGCCGACTGAAGACACCAGAGGTCAGAGATCCAAGCACAGTGATCCCTGTGGTCACCTGAAGGTTTCTTCTTTGTGTGTGACAGACGGTAGGACCCAGCAGAAACAATCAGGGGTCTTCAGTCTGCAGCTCGGGACTCAGGAAATGCATCTCAGGTTACGTCCTCCCCCCACCATGAATCGTTTGTGTGTGTGTAGACAGACGTGGAGGAAGGAGATGGTATCGATTGATAAGCTCTGTCTCAGTGATGCGAGCTGCAGCGGCAGTTTGTTCCTCCGCACGTTAAAATGTGACTTTTACACTAAAGGAAATAAATGTGAGTCGTGACCTCGTGACCTTTTCCCTCAGCGCCTGTATTACGAAAGTCTGTTCCCCCGAGCAAACACCTGACGTCCAGAGGGGCATCTGTTCACAGCTGGACAATATTTCCCTGTGAAGAAGACACTGCAATGTATGAAATTAAAAAATGAATGGAAATACAAACTGTGCTGCAAACATGTTTGTTTAAATCTGATCAAACCACAGCTCGGGTTTAGGTGGACTGCATAAACACAGATGTTTTCCTGAAGAGTCCTAAAGACTTAGGTTGATTTAAAATTGAAATATCTCAGTGAGTGTTAGATGGATGGAAAGAAACAATCCGCAGAAACCTTCTGAAAAAACAATCATATGGAAACACTTGTCAGCTTCTGTGAGCAGACCTCCAACACACCTGCTGCCTGTTTGTGCAGGTGTTAGTCAGTGCAGCCACTGTGACTGCACTGACTGAGCCCAACTCAGACCTGTGGAACCGGGAAAAATCTGGATTCTCCTAAACTCCAGCCATAAAGTTACCTTCAATGTTCTGCACACAAAACCTTTGATTGATGTTGCTCCTGTTTCTAACAGGATGAGATGTGAGAGCTGGCTCTGAGGGGCTACTGTGGTCCCAGCCTGCTGCTGGTGGCCTTAGGCTCCTTGTAGGTCTACCACCGGACTTAAAATGGAAAATACGCCGGACGTTGTTCCTTCTGTCCAGCGTCTTTATATCTGCAGCCTGTAGGAGGCACTGGCCGGACTGTGGGCTCTCTGGGAATGGAGGGAGAACTGGGGCCAGTTTAATCATCTTTTTAAAGCTTTAGAGAAAATTTGCCTCAATGTTCTGCAGCAGTGCCTTGAAGTTTAGAGTCAGTTTAGAGGAGCAGCAGATCGGACACGGTTACCTGCACATCCACAGGTTAATTTGTCCAGAATTTACTCCAAATCAACGCAGACTCACACCTAATTATCCTGAAAATTTAAACTGGAAACACAAAACCTGAGAGAATCTAACACTAGCAGACTCTGCTGTGGCTTGTTAGTGAAAGATTGTTTTAGGTGATATAAATAGGTAATAAAGTGCGTGCAGCTCTATTTTAGGTCTGGATCAGATCGACAGGCTGTTCGTGTCCGTCATCACTTTCACTGCTGTTGCTTCAACAATCTCAGCAGGGACTTTCAGGGTTCTGTTTTCAGATTCACTGCGAAATTGCAGAGAAAAACAGGAAGTGTGTAGAGGGATCTTGGCCGGCCGACATGTTGGAAAGCCTGCAGGCCGTCTCACAAACACACCAGCACTTCCTCATTCTTCACATTTCCGCCCAGAAGCCAAAAGAGGGAAAATATTTGTTTTCGTCGTGAGCTCGACTTCAGCTGCTGGAACATGTGTGGGTTCACATTTACCCCAGAAAGTCGCTACGGGTCATTGTTTGTGCCACTGGGTGGGAAAACTACACATCTATGCTTTTCACAAGAAATGAGTCAGGAAGTGGAACAAGAAAGAAAAAAGGTTTGAGAAATTAAAAATCCGCTGTGACGCTTTTGTGACTTATTTGAAAGAAGAAGGAAAAACGTCAGTTTCTCCTGTGGTTTGTGTCCAAGTAAAATAATTTTACTCTTTAGAATTAAACCTTCACACCGATATCCTTTATCTTTCTAGTTCCCAAGCTTCCTGAGGGAGTGTGAGGGCTGTCAAGGATCAGTGTAGGAGCAGTTTGACAGGTTTCTAAAGGCCTGAAAGAATTTTAAAAGGACACAAAATAACTTTAAATGAATCAAGAACTAATAGAAATAATCACAGAGACACAAAACCAACCATCACATTGACCATACGGAGACACAAACTAGCCAGAAAGAGACGGAATAGTCCACAGTCTGTTCTGAGGTGTGTTGCACAGAGGGACAAAATCTGGTTTTGACTCTTTGTCTTTGGGTCTGAAAACTAGACATCACACATTGAAATGCTCACGTTGACACAGACGCCCGGTGAGGTTCTGACCCTTAATTTAAAAGCAAACAGGAAATGAGAAGGGAAATGTGACGTTCACTGACAGAAGCAGCTCAACCTGCAGCAGAGTGGCCATCAACACTCGTGTTGTCTATCGTTGTGTGTTTCTCAGGACTCTGCCCCTTCCCTCGCCCTTCATCACCTCCTCCTCCTCCTCCTGCTGCAGCCAGGACTCCATGTATGGTCTGGGGGGAAACTTTTCAATCCTCCAGCCGCCAAAAACCTCCAGCGGGGAGTAAATCTGCTTCCCCAGAGTCTCAGAGGGCGAGTCCTGTATTTTTAGAAACGCAGACTTACTGGCTTTTCTGAAAGAGGGCGTGTGTGTTTGTGTGTGTGTGAGAGAGAGACGGTGATAGATAGACCATCATGTCTCTTCATGTTTGCTGAAGCTCAGACTCTGGCTGCTGAACTCTTGAAGCTGATTCAGATGCTTCAGAACAGGCAGAGGTGATAAGAAACTCCACTGCTGTACAAACTTGAATTACACTCTGAAGCATTTGTATTTACTGGGTAATTTGTAGAATGATGACATGTTGCCTGCTTTTTTCTTTGTTTCTTTTGCTTTTAATATTTCAATTCTTCTTTCATTGATGTGAAACGAGGGAAATTCCCAAAATCAGAGTTTCGAGTTTCCCACCCCTGAGAGAACAATGCAGAATGGAGCACGTGGGAGGTTTCATCTGTCGGCAACAGGAGCATCAGGAAATATTTATAGTTCTAAGTGGAGAGAAATAAAAGTAATTAGAGAGGTTTTATTAAACAGTTCTTTTCCCGAATGACGAAACTGACTCGGACTTCATTTCCTCAAGCTGGGACTTTTTAGCGCCTCAGGTTTTTCAAAGGCAGTAACTCATTGATCCACATCTGAAATTCACCCCCTTGGTTCAGGTACTAAATCAAGTCCCAGGAACCTGAAAGGGGCAGGGGGGAGGTGCCTGTGTGGGTGTGACCAGTGATTGGTTGAAAATACACACAGGTGTAGTGTTTTCACTGTTTTCATAGACTTAAGGAACCAGGTTACAGGTGGCTTCCTCAGGAAAACTGGTTTCTGAAAAAGATGGAGGGGATTTGGGAAACCTGGTTTCCCTGGTAGATTCGTGTCAGAGAACGCAGATTTCTTTATCATGTAAACATGTAACCGGGTTTCTAATAGTGTTTCTCCAACTTTGCATGTGGCTTCAGACAGTAACATGCGCCTGAGTGAAAGAATGAATGGAAGTAGAGATTTTGAACCAGGCGATGCCGCCTCATTTTTAAAAGTCTGTCTAAAGTCCCACAGATCATTTAGCACAAAGTCTTTCATAGACGTCTGAATAAGTGACTTTTCCCTGCAGATTTTTAAATTCAGACAGTTCCTGTTGTGGATCGGACGTGTGTGTCTCCCTCTTTTTTTCCTTTCCCCCTGCAGCGTTTTCTGTACAGTTAAAACCTGAGAACCTGGTCCCCAAACTAAGTCCAATGTCAGGAAATCAGGTCAGTCTACTGCTGCATGTATACATGGATTTGCACTAACCGGGTTAAAGTGCATAGAAACGCTGCTCACTGATTACCACGGAAAGCTTTTGGTTGCATCCAAATGGAAACTGAACTTGAAAACCAGAGAGTGTGTGAATATGAAACCACGGGCTCCACATCGTAGTATGTTTTAACAAAAGGAACTTTGTTGCAATGCTGCCGTCACTGTGCTGAGCTCTTTATCTGGCAGAGATACGTTTGTCTTTATCGCCTGTTCTGATAGAGCCGGTCGTGGCCACGTAGGACAAGATGGAGTTTGTCTTGTGCAGTGGACATGAGCTAAAATGTCCTGTGTCTGTAAGTGACTTTGGAATTTCCCGCAGTCGATAAAACCCATACTAAGTGAGACATCGTAAAGAGTTGTTGGACCTCATCTTCAGTTGGATTGTTTCTGTAAGTTCTTGTTTCAGTTTCATTGTGGTAAACTCAGCCGATCACGTGAAAAGTGACAGGAACGCTCATGTGAAGAAGGGAAAAGAAAGAGAGGTGGTGTCAGAGTCTTCAGCCCAAGATCCCAGTACGAAGCCGACAGAACAGGACCAGAACAAGTCGTCAGAACTTCACAGTCCTTCACTATTGTAGCAATGCAGGGCAGAAACAGCTGGAGGATGAGGTTCAAAACAAAAACTCTACTCACCCAAGTTCAGCAGTTTACTGTAGTTATTTGTTCCTGTTTTTTGTTTGTTTCCTGTCGATTCAAACGTTCTGCACAGCAGCGCTCACCTGCAGCATTTTTACCACAGTGAAGCTGCACTCAATCTAATGACTTTCTAATAGCAGTTACATTTAAACCAACAGCCACATCCTCAAACCCTCAAATATTCCACTTTGAGCTGCTAAAAATACTCATTTGAGTTTTTAAATCCTTTCTTAAAGTAAGTTCACATTTAAAATCTGCTGCGACTGTTCTTATTTTATTAAAGTGCAAAATGTGTGAAAGCGTGAAATCTCACACTTTAAAATCTAAAATCCACCTCGACACACTCAGACTAAACCTCTGGTCTGAGTCTGATCCCTGTTTCAGTCTGACTTTGATTTGGAATTTTTTATTGTGTGTGACAGTAAAAGGCTGCAGGACCAGCAGCATCAGGTGCTCGGAGTCACAGTTGGTTCTTCTTCTTCACCTGACATTAAAGCAGCTGTAACCTAAGAGTCGATCGGCTTTAATGAGTTTCAACAGTTTTGGCTCATTGTTCCGTGTCTGAACCACAGTTTGTGCTTCACTCTCACTGCAGCAGGAAGCAGCTGTCCACTACCTGCTCAGCAGCAAACACACACACACACACACACACTTTCCAACGGCTGAGTTATCAGTATTGTGGAAAATGCAGCTCTATGGGCTGTTTGTACAGCAGCGTGTTGTTGGTGACGTCGCCTGACAGTGACTTAAAACCCGAACATCAGTGAGTGTAACTGTGTATCCAGCCTTTCTGATGGGTAAAATAATAACAACTTTAATGAGCTGCGTTAAAGGATTAGATAACGTACATACAGTGATGACATTGCTGACTTGTCTTTAACCAGCAACCATCACGTTCAGCAGCATCAGGACTCCAAAATATCTAAAACCTGACTAGAAACTGAACCCAAACTAAACAACAGGACCGTGTGACAGTGCTGCTAGAAGAACTTTTATTTTAGTATAACAAAAGTATAACCAGAAGTAAAATGATTTGGTTTTCAGAGTAATATATATTATTGGATAATAATCACTGATACGTGACTTTAATGATGCAACGGATAAAGGTGCATCGGACATTCAGTCTGATTTATCTTAATCTGAAATACCGCTTCATAATTTACCATATTTATTACCATGAATCTGAATCTGAGCAGGAACCTGTAACTGTCAGAAGATATAAAGATAATCTTCATAAAACTGAAGTACATCAGGCTACAAATTAAAATACTACATATGTTACTGACAGTAGAAATATATGGAAACAAAATGAGCAAAATACACATTTAGAGAAAAGTAAAGTTTTCTCATTAGAAATGCAGAGTTTTACATGTTGTGAAGTATTTGCATGAGTAGTGTGTGTATTTCACAACCTTCCTTGGAGCTGTTTACTCACAGAGTCGTGATTCAATTTCATTAATTGTCAGTTCACTGATTTTGTCCAAACTCTGAATTTTCTGTTATTTATTATCGGATCGACCCTCAGACCTGCATCACACTGGATCTGTTTGTCCCTCGCTTTTAGAAATGAGGTTGATTTGACCTGAAAGCGGATCAGGATCCAGATCCACCCTGAGCTGAGGCTCCGCTCCGGGCTTTGGATCCTCCCCGCTCAGCCGGTTTCTGCAGCCGCCATTTCAGGAGCTGCAGAGGCCTTTTCTGTCATGGAAGAACAAAAGCAGCTCTGTCTTTGTCTGCAGCTTCTGCTCCACACGCAGCCTTTACATTTAGAGACGTGCAGCACGCGCACACACGTGCACGGCGACGGGCGAGCACGCTGTCAGGGTTTTGAAATAATTAAAAGCTTAAACATGGGGTAGAAAATGAGTGGAAAGGTCAGAAACACACACACACACACACACACAGTCATATTTACACACATATTTATTGGACTTTTTTTATGACAATGTAAAATAATTTCCAAAACAAAACTCAAACTTGTCATGAAAATAGAACTGAGCTCACGAACATCTTTAATAGTTTGACCACGTTTGATTGTATCTGAATATTATCTCCATTTTCCACAGGTTCAGTTTAAAATGACCATTTCTCCCTGAACACAGTTGTTTCCTGCAGATGCTCATTAAAACATTTACTTCCTTTTTCACCTGAACCCACCAGAATAAATCCTCCCCCCCCAAAAAATAAAAGCTTTTTACATGCCATGGTATAGAAACGCCTGCAACTCCCCCTCCACACACACACACACACACACATATATAAAGGCAATCCCGCATCAAAGGAGTGTTTGATGTCAGTCGGTGTGGGCCAGTTGGTTAAAGTCGGGTGGGATGGGGGGCTTGGGAGGGGACAGACAGACAGACGACAGCAGATGGGGGTGAGGGAGATGGAGGGGGGTGGGGGGTAAATGGCAGGAATACCAGCCCTTCACTGTTCCACTGGACTGAATGCGAACACTGTACTTTAACCCACACATGCATTTATCAGCAGAGCAGAACAAAAGACTGAAGAAGTCGTGTTGGTGACATCTAGAGGCTGCAGCATTCAGCACACACAGCGCAGTAATACTGTAGTACTTTTACTCGAGTACTCTAGGAGTGATGATCATTTCTAAAGTTTTTGCATTAATTTAGTTCTGTCTGTTGCAGGATGCAGCTGTAACATGTACATACATGTACATATGAATGATGTAGTATAAAATTCAGACGGAGGACAGTAAATGAGTGAGGCAGCATGTGGTCGTCTGGCTGAGTATCAGTGGGAATAATCTGCTTCTGTGTGTTTGTTTTATACAGGACAATGTTTCAATCTACAATCTGTTTTATATTTGTGGTCATTTAGCAGATGCACACACACACACTCACACACACTCACCATGTGGAACCATCATTCTAAGACACAGCTGCTCCAGACTGGGCCATGGTTTCAACCATGATCCACTATTGAGTACTTTTGGTACTTCAAGTATTTACTAGTACTTTTAGTGTAGTTCTGAATACATTTGTCACAGAGTTTTTTATACTTATAAAATAATAAAGTACATCTTTCACTACTGCTCCCAAAGTCCATTTGGAGATGTAATCAGTTCCCAAACATGTAGCTGTGATAATCACATACTTTTACTGCATTCTCTACATACTATTAAAGCTTAATATTTATGAGACAGAATAAAATGTCATTTGTTAGAAGTAAAAGTCATCGGTTGTAAAACAAACTGTGGTGACTGGACGTATTCAGGCTCTCAGAGCTGCTGCTCTGTCCATTGTTGGAGGACATGAATAATATATAGACACTGCAAACTTGTCTCATGTTCAGCCTGTTACGATCACAGTGAACCTGCTGCTAAAACCCACCACAGGCTGCAGGTTTGCAAACTGTCCCCCTTTAGCTGTGTGAGACGCTCAAAACTGAATTTACATTCAGCATCACACAGGAAAGAAAGTGAGAACACGTTTGTTTGTCTTCCATCACAATTCCATATTCATACACTGATTGTCATGAATATAAAGTAGAAAATGTAGAATAAGTACATCGCGTTTACAGATCGTGATAATGTAAACCAAACTTGTTCTTTTTAAATGTTTTCCTCATATATAAGTTTGTGTTAATTAATACCATGAATTAAAAACATGATGAAAGAAAGTAAAGAAAATAAGTGCATTATGTTTTTTATGGAAAGTGACAGTTTGAAAGATCCAGAAAAATAAGTTGACTTTAATATTTGACTGATAGTTCACACTCACCTATGACTTTAATACTCGCCCTGAGTCTCTCCTGTATTTTGTTTTTGTACAGAATCTGTGGACAGGTTGTTCCCTGGGGGGACAGTGTGTAGACCACCCCGTTCTGAAGATGGTTCTGATGTCTGTACCAACAGGGAGTCCTTCCACAGGTTTCAGTCAGAGTCACTTCATCCACACGTCAGGGAATCTTTCAAGCACCTGTCCAGAACCAGGCTCTGACCCACAGGACTGTAGGGGTGATGATGATGAGATTCTTTGAAATTGAAAACCAGTCCTGGGGATAATGCCAGTCGTTGTTTTTTTTTTTTGTAAACTGCTAAAACCCTCCAGTTTTACAAAAACTAAGACTAACTAGGAAACATAGAGGGATTATTCCGTAGACCAACCAACCCCAGGGTCGGGGCTCATTCCCCGGACAACACACTGAACCTGCTTTGGATCAGCATCAAGCATCAACTAAATACGTCCATCCACAGACAGATAAAACAGACGTCTGAGTCAGAACTGATTCAGAACTCTGAGCTTTTGTCAAACAAACTCCCTCTGGTCTCCACCATTTTGTCTCACACACCAGATGTGCATTCGTCCTCAACAGATGCATCATTTCCTGCTGTTAAAGACTGTGAGAAGCTGAAAATGATCTGTCCTGTCTGTCTGCAGTGCTTTATAGATGTAGAAAGTCTAGACCTGCTGGTCCTGATCCCGACCTGGCAGTTTGCACTGTACGGGGATGCAGCTGCTTTATGGCGGGGAAGCAAAGAACAAGTGCTAACATCTGCACAGTGGTTGTACACAGCTGTGACACGACATCAGCCTGTTCGATGCCTCATTTCCACCTTAAATAAGACTTGATAATGGAAGGGGAAGTGTTTTAAGGCGGGGTGAGAATTGGCGTGAGCTGAGTTCAGGTTGAGGCTTGATGCTGTGCGAGCCTGTGGAGATAAAGAGTCTGTCAGAGACAAGTCTGGTTTGCTGCTTATCTGTGGTTTTATGTGAAGATTTCATGAATTAGTCAACTCCAGAACCACCATTCTGTGCATATCAATGTGTCTGATATGTAGACAGTCTAACGAGACCAAGCGACCGAGTCCAGCTGCTGAAGAAAACCCTGACACACATTTGAAAGTGGAGCTTGAGTTAACGTGGTTCTATCAGTGTGACAGTGACCTGGTCTTCTGAAGGCATGACAACAGCAGAAATCACACACTGGATCAGCAGGTACTCACTTCATTTAATCATCTCAGGATGAAGCTGAGCAGAAGATTCCAGTGAAAAACTGAATCCACTGACAACAACCATCACACACAGCAGCTCTCAGTCAAGCAAGCTGACTTTACCTCATGCTGCAGGTGATTCCAGCAGAGAGGAGCTACTGGAAACCAGTTCGTCCCAGTTAAAGGTCAACACTGATAAAAAGCTGCTCAAAGTCAGCGTCAGCTTCCTCTCTGATGTGAGAGGACAGTAAGAAAGTAATTTCTCTGAGTTAGTGATAAATACAAAGTATTTAAACATTGTTTACAATGTTGAGAGTCCAGATTTGTTCCACATGTGCCTCATAAATAATTTCTGCGGAAATCTACCATATTCAGGTCTCTTTTAGTTTAATAAATACAGAATAAAGGAGTGAACCACTTCTCGAAACAGATTTCTATTAACTATTAAAAAAATCCTCGTTCATCTCATTGCTTCTCTTCACTAACTGACCCTTTAGTTAGTAGCAATAAAAAGCAAATGTGGTGTAAACATGATCAATAAAAACTACAGACAAAGACCGGTGGTACTACAGAGACCTGATGTGGACCAGAACCAGCAGCAGGATCATTGTTTGTTAGTTCAGTAGTTTCTGGTTGAACTTGAGCTTCAGATACATGGAGAGTAACAGACAAGTACTTTAAATTGTACTGAGGTCCAGTACTCAGAGAAAGTCCCCCAGGACTAAACGTGAAGTGACACAGAAACACTTTGAATGTGTTGATGCTGAGTGTGAGCAGCAGAGGGCAGCACATCAACCCTGAGCAGGATCCCCTCATCCTCACATCAGCTGGGATCGTTTGTTTAGGTCTTTACTTTTTACCGGGTGCTTCTTTGTGTCTCATGTGTGAAAACAACGTGATTTTTAAAAGTTAACGCTGAATGAAAATGGATTTAGGAGCAGAAAAACTTTATGATAATGCCAATAATAACAACACAGAGTCTTCACAAAAAAGCTGTGTTGGACAGACACCAGTGATGTTAAATGTCCTCAATGAGACATTAAATCAACACTAAAAAGATCCGTCAAAATCCGTCCACAAACCAGTGTCCTTAATGTGACTCCAGTGACACATGCTACACAATACAAAGTTCAACGTCCCCAAACTTTGGTCCATGTCACTTACATTCAGCCTCATCAGTCAGAGCTGCTGTGGTTGGTTTGGAAATTGACCTAAAAGTCAGATTTAATGACTTGTGGCCTCATGAAACCAGGACTGTGTTTGTGTCTGCTGCCAGCAGGTGGAGCCAGAGACCGAGACACAGCTTCTCTCTCTCTCACACACACACACACACACACACACACACACAGGCACACAAACGCACACACACACACAAACACACAAACGCACACACACACACACACAGACACACACACAGACACACTGAACGGACAACGGCCTTTCAATTCAGACAGTTCATGAACAAACACAGGTGAAGGTGAAATATTAAACATTCAAACAACTTCTCTTTGTTCGTACATAGAAAACCTTCAAGACGGTTGTTCCCATGTTTTCACACACACGTGCTTTAAATATTAAAGATGGAGAAGAAATACAAATGCTAATAAAATGAAAACACAAGGATTAAACACAAGGGGGGGAGTGAACATACAGTGAATTTAGGAGTTTCATTATTTGGTTTGTATTTAAATTGAATTTATATTTAAAGACTAAAGTGTAAAATTTAATGAAGCCCCACTCAGCTCCATGCGATTGGATGCTGCTCCTCTTTCACAATGAATCAATTATTGAACCAATCAGGTGGGTGTGTTTCTAATATGATCAATAATTATATATACGTATGATCTTCACTGTCCTTACTGTCTCGACAGTATGAAGCTGCTGAGCATCATGAATCATGTTGTTAATGAAATGATCAGAGTGCACTGCTCACTGACCTCATCCCAGCACATAACTGAGTGTGTGTGTGTGTGTGTGTGTGTGTGTGTGTCCAGCTGCCTGCTGTACGACTCTATAGAGATCAATAATTAAACACTGCTAATGGGCTGCAGGCTGTAGCCAGCGACGTCCGTCTGTGTGTGTCTGTCTGTGTGTCCAGTGCTATATCATCACTGCGAGGACCAGTGTGAGTGTGTATGTCGGGGGAGAAGGCTGAGCTGTATCATAACAAGGTCAGAGCTTCAGTTCGACCCAGTGACCCCCAGAGATCAAGGTTAAATATTCATGTTGCTCACAGTAATACTACTACTAGTACTGATTCGTGCTGAAAGAAGTGCTCAATTCTTTATGTAGACTGAAACATGCAGAGTGAAAATGGTAATACAACAATGTAGAAAAAAGCATTGCATTCAAAATTATACATATGAAAAAACCTGTCGTCCAACTCTAACCCCTATAGGACACTTCCCTCCCTTCTAATGAATCATTATACATAAAATTCCAATCAATTAAGGTTATAGTTACGTTAGGGTTAGGCCCAAAATAAGGATGTTAGCGTTAGTGGCACAGTGGTGATTTGTCCTAAAAGTCTGTATTTCCTTAAACATGATGTGCATCATGTGACTTGTTGCAACAACAACAACAACAACAACAGCAGTTAGATGTCACCACCCAGTAATATGTCGGTGATGGTCATTTTTATCTGCAGGTACAGACGTCTTACTTTCACTTTCACAAGTTGCAGAGTAACTATGTTACCACCTGTACAGAAATAATTTGTATGAAGACTTTCAGTCAGGATTTAGAGTTCATCATAGTACAGAAACAGCACTGGTAAAAGTCACCAACGATCTTCTCTTGGCCTCAGATAATGGACTCATCTCTATACTTGTTCTGTTAGATTTTAGTGCTGCATTCGACCAATACTTACTTTACGTTACTTTATATATGTCTCCTTTAGGCAACATTATTAGAAAACACTCCATATATTTTCACTGCTATGCTGATGATACCCAGCTATGTATCTATGGAACCAGAGAAAAAAATCAGTTAATCAAGCTTCAAGCCTACAAGACATAAAGGCCTGGATGTCCCACATTTTTTTACTTCTAAACTCAGACAAAACTGAAGTCATAGTATTTGGGCCCAAAAGTCTCAGGAATATGATGTCCAACCATATTGTTACTCTAGATGGTATAACTCTGGCCTCCAGTGCTACTGCAAGGAACCTTGGAGTTATTTTTGATCAGGATTTGTCTTTTACCTCACATATAAAACAAATCTCTCGAACAGCCTTCTTCCACCTACGGAACATTGCCAAAATTAGGAGCATCCTGTCTCAAAGTGATGCCCAAAAACTGGTCCATGCATTTGTTACCTCTAGGTTGGACTACTGTAATTCCCTACTTTCAGGATGCCCCAGTAACTAAAGAGCCTGCAATTAATCCAAAATGCTGCAGCAAGAGTGCTGACTGGAACTAGCAAGAGAGATCATATTTCACCTTCACTAGCTTCTCTCCATTGGCTTCCCATTAAATCTAGAATAGAATTTAAAACCCTGCTTCTTACATATAACCCTCTGAATGGTCAGGCTCCATCATATATAGAAGACCTCATAGCACCATATCATCCCAGTAGACCACTTCGCTCTCAGAATGCAGGCCTACTTGTGGTTGCCAGAATTTCCAATGGTAAAATAGGAGGCAGAGCCTTTAGCTATCAAGCTCTTCTCCTGTGGAACCAGCTCCCAGTTCAGTTTCAGGAAGCAGACACCCTCTCTACTTTTAAGTCTAGGCTTAAAACCTTCCTCTTTAATAAAGCATATAGTTAGTTATAGTTATGCTGCCATAGGCTTAGACTGCTGGGGGACCCACCCCCCGATGCACTGAGCTCCTTTCCTCCTCTTATCCCTCTCTCCTCTTCTCTTACCCCGCAATTGACACCACTGTATGACATTAACTATGTGTGTTTTCTCCCATAGTTGTCTTTGTCCTTCTCTGTCCCCCTCTCTCTGTCCCTTTCTGCAGGTGTCCTCAGCTTTGGAGCTGTGTGTCTTCCAGTGTGCAGCTACTGGTCCTACCAATATGCCCGATGTTTTGTTGTTGCTCTTTTTCTTTTCTCTCTTCACTTTCCACTCACCTCAACCGGTCAAGGCAGATGGCCGTCCACCCTGAGCCTGGTTCTGCTGGAGGTTTTCCTCTGCACTGTTGCCTAGGGCTTGTTCAAGGGGGATTTGTTGGGTTCTTGCCTATATATCTGTATAGTCTTGACTTTATCATGTAAAGTGCCTTGAGATGACTTTGTTGAATTGGTGCTATATAAATAAAGTTGAATTGAATTGAATTGAAAGAGAGCTGTGACGGGGTCGCACTCATCCTGATTAACCGTACAACAACTCTGCATGTGATTTAACCTTTATACAACCTTCATACCCCTGCTGGACCGGGACTTCACTTCAGGTAACCAACACAAACAAGGAACATATTCCTGCACACTAGTTTACTTTACATGTTACAGCAAGTCATTACCCACTACCTTGATTCATATATCATTCATAATTTACCTCAAATGTTCCAGAAATTGCCCTAAAACTAACTTGTGAAAAGCAGCAAATGAAAACTAGCATTGTTTAAAAAGCTTTGTTAAAAAATACCTAAACCTAAACATACCAGTGCTGTTGTAGTTTATATCAGTTCTCATAAAATGTCTCTTGTCCAATCAAAAGACTTAGTCACAACTTTTCTAAATATGTTTTTAAGTCACATTTTATATAGCTTTTATAAGTTTTATACATTAGCAAAAGCTTCAGAGGTCCTTTCCCTATTAAGGTTTACTATTGATAGTAAGAGTCATAAAATTAATGTAGTGAATTCAAATTAATAGTTGACATAAAATGTTTATTCATTTTTGCACATATTACTGCATTGGTAGCACTTTGAAACGGAAACTATGCAGTTGTTGCCCATTAACTTAAACACTATGACCCATAAAGACAAAGTTTTTGTATATATTTTTAATTTTTTTCAAATTAATAAAAACATTTAAAACTAAATTAAAAAAATAATTTTCAGATCCTTTGATGTGGCTCCATATTGTGGGCACGTTCTTCTTTTAAAGTTCCTTGAGATGAGTTTAGAACTCAGAACTGAAGTTCTGAGGGAAACTAAAGAGACCTGTTTATATAAGGATCCACAATTCATACTTCAAATCAGGACAATCAGGTGTCAGAAGTCTCTGTAGGCTCCACATCAACATTTAGAGGTGAGTCTCATATCAGGACTTTAAGTCCATTAAGTTGTAGAGTTGCTTGTCAGGTCAAACTGAGTTACTGGTCAAGTAGGACCATGTCCTCTACAGGGATGGGAGAACCTGACAGAGGAAGACACACCTCAGTAAGAGTCCATTACTCAGTGATGTTGACTGCAGTGTGCTCAATTTCAAATGGACTCCACAGTAGAAGTTGTAGCAACAGTTCTCCGGTAACAAAGTGGCAAAGGACCTCGTCCACAGTTTGCATTCTGACGCTGAGCCAATGCTTTGAATGTGCTGATAAGTTCAGTTGCACTCAGTGTGTCTGTTTACTTACGAGCGCATTCAAGTTTGGATAAAGGTGAACTCTGAGCCACGTGGAGCTGGCACCAAAGCAGAAAGGCTGGGTTGTACCTGTCGCTGCGAGGAGGAGACAGAGCTTGTTGTGTTTGTGCTTAATAAAAAATGATCTGCAGCATCTGCAGCTTTGCACGAGAGCAGTGCCAGTACTTCCCTAAAAATAGAGGTACTGATTCAAACACTAAGTACACGGACTACACACTGTACTTTAAGTGCAGAAAAGTTGTTTCTTCTAATTGGTCCTTTGGTTGGTAGCAGTTTTTGGCAGCAGTAGTAGTAGTAGTAGTAGTAGTAGTAGTAGTAGTTAGTTTGCTAATGGGGGAACTGCTCCTTTATGTTCACGCTGTGCTCAGTTTGGACACTTTCTGCCAGGAGCAACAGACTATATGAAAGCTCAGACTGAACTCTGAGCGGCTCCTTCAGCAGGAAGTGACACTACAGCCTCTTCCTGTTGCAAACCTAGTAATTTTGTTTTTATGTGAAGAGTTTTTGTGCACAACTTTTCCAATAATCAATCCTGCTGAATTTCCCGCTTGCTCTGTAAATGTTCAGGATCTGTGGATTCGTCCTGTCGTCTCACAGTAAACTCAGTGTGTCACAGAGATTCTGCTCATGGTGTATTTTTGCTCTTTATCTCATTTCCTTCTTATCAGCTGAGTCTCGGTGAAAACCCGCTCACTTTCACCTGCTGCAGCCTGTGGTTTCCGTCTGAGTCTGAGCCTGACAAAAGAACATCAGGCTTTTAGAAACAGATGGTTACTAATCGATGTAAAGTCTAAAGGACTAGAGGTCAGGGTGGGGTCGTGCTTGGCATGATGGACGAACCGAGGGACTGTGGGCACAGACCATGTCCCCACCTCTTCTCTTTTCATGTCATTTTGAGGTTATGTGGAAGTTTTACGTCGCGATGTTTAGTTTCACTTTTCTATCCTCTGGGGTAGTTGTGGGTCTTTTCCCTGAGCTCTTTACAACCAGTAGCTTTAGAGGATCTGGGCCCGGAGCCCTTTGGTCCTGTGCTCACAGGCCCGTTCACTAATCCATCCATGGGCTGTAGGTGGCAGCAGGTTACTGAGGGTGGTCCAGACTCTCCCCTCACTGTTCCCAGACCAGAAGAGACACATAATCTGCTGCGTAAACCGTGGGATTCTTCTATGCTCTTTAAACTATCGGTCCTATGGAGCTTGGACCTAGAGGTCTGGAGATTTAAGCTAAAAGATGCAAAATGACAAAACAGGATCCCTCAGCAGGCCTGCCCATTCACTACCCTCGCTGTGCCATGACAAGGACTTGTCCAGAGTTGTCCTGTTGTCCTGCTCCTTCTCACGTGAGCTGGTGGAAGCTCCCCACTCACATGCATGAGTAGCTGCAGCTCGGCCCCACCACAGCGCTCCAGTTCATCAGTAATTGTGCAAAGAAGGGCGCATTCTCTCTGCCATTGGTCTCATTCACTAACTGGGCCTTTCAGCCCCGAGATAAAGGCTTGTTGTCTCAGTGGGAGAAGAGCTGATTCCCAACACAGACTGAGACTGATGCAGGGACATCTCGCAGTCAGAGACATTTTCCAGACAGGATTAACATGCAGCTTCAGTGTTTTTATTAACGAAAACGTGACTTTGACATGTTTTTGTCCCTGCTCAGCTTCCATCCATCGACACAACTAACATCTGTCTTTGGCTGAAGTCAAGATAAAACCTGTGATTTATGGTGTCATCACCTTTGTGGCAGATGTGAATAAGGACACAAAGGTTTTAATGATGTGCAGATTAAAGCACATAATCGACGTCTTGAAGTGTTTCAGTGAGAAATAAGCAGCTCGGTGTGTGTTCAGTGGTTTTGCCTCTGTTGTCTTTAAACAAAGTACTAACAAAGTCTTCTAACCCAAATCACAATATTTCCCACCACCCACATTGGGGGTCATAAGTGAGGGGAGGGACAAACGATATATGGTCATTTATGCTGGAGAACTTTTCTCTGACGATGGCACCAAAGTCCTCTGAGCTTCCTTAAAGCTACATCACATCTGCAACGTTGTCATGGTTACACTGCCAACAGAAAGCGGCTGGTCCCCTGTGGGGAAAACCTCTCTTTGTCAAACGGACAGAAACCTGTAAGAGAGGCCCTACAGGTGTTTATGTTGTCTCATGTTGGTAGTGTGGAGGAGTGCATTCTGTCATATGTTACAGGAGGATCCACAACTGAAAGTTCATCATGTATTTAATAAAAACCCCGAGTGGTGTTATTGTTGTGGCTGATCTATATATTTCCTTGTATAAAAAAGACAAAGACTTTTTTTAGCAGCTGTGTGACACTCTGGCCTCACAGTGTCCAAACATTTACACTAACATTTCTACAACATGTGCAGCATCTCCAAAGTAAAAACCTCTGACATGGGATCAGATTATTAGAATGTTTTACAAACATCTATGAGTTTGAGCTGCACTTATTGTCCTGTGTTTTCACTGGTCTGCTGGTCCCTACATCACACAGCAAAAACGCCCCAAACAAAACGCTGCAGGCTCAGCAGCATCACTGCTAATATTCCAAAAAAACTCTAGAAGACAGAACTCTTCCGTGCATGTAAATAAAAAACTGCCTTCTGTCCTATGTTGTGTCACGTGAGACTCACTTCACTTTGCTTTAATGTTTGATCAGTTTTTACTGCTTTGTTTCACAATGTAAATTGCTTTGGATTAAATAATGAACTAAATGTAAAGGTTTCATTCAAATTATGTCCTTACTGAGACAGGTGTGTGTGTTCAGTTCAGTTCAGCTGTGACAGGAGGTTTATATTTAAGTAAAGGGGCCTGTGAACTTCCATGTTAAGGTTTTTATGACTGCAGCTCTGAGATCATCACAGGTTTTAGCTTCAGGTCAGATTCTGTGGTTTCTTCCTCTAATTTTTATGACTTTTTTAAGAAACTTTGTACTGGTACTGGTATGCAAGTATGATCAGGGAAAGGTACTTAAAGTATTAAAAGTTCTCAATGAAGTAGAATTGCTCCCTTTTATATCACTGACAAACCCTTATGAAAAAGTAGTACATTCAGGTTTACTATTAGTATATTATACTATTATTGATTCTTTCCAATTAAAAGTGAGCGATTACATTTTTAATTTAATTTGTATGAACTTATCTGAAATATACTAAACCAAATTATAGTTAAGTATACTGGACTTAAACTGACATGTACACTGACAAGTATAAAAGCAATAAAAATGTTAAAGTAAAAGAAAAAAGTAAAGTAAAAAGCTGGAACCAGGAAATATTTTAGCTTTTGTTTAATTAGTAAATGTATCAATTTCTGGTTAGTTTGTGTTTTCTTTTTTTTGGGGGGGGGGGGTTAATCCATTAGAAACCATCAGATTTTGTAAGTTCACCATATGATTCAAACGCCAAACTCTGAGTTAAAAGTAAATAAAGTGCTCTGATAAATTACTTGAACAGGGAATAGTTTGGTCAGTGATGTACTTCATCCAGCTGTAACTGGGTACGACAGTGATCAGTGGCAGTAAAAGCAGCAGTAGTACATGCTGTAAATGTAAATGTAGTAGTAATTCTAGCTGAGTGTTGGTGCCTTGCACAGCAGCACAGCGGCAGCAGAAAGGGCAGTTTGGAGGAGGAGGAGGTGAAGAACGAGAGGAGGCCGGTTGGAGGAGCTGCGGGGGTGTAAGCCCCTCACTGTCTCAGCTTGTTCTGTCAAATTCCTGTAAATGTGGAGCCCGAGGCTACGAGATCGTAAAGCTACAGAGACGCTTTAAAACACACTGAGCCAGTGTGTGTGTGTGTGTGTGTGTGTGTGTGTGTGTGTGTGTGTGAGAGAGAGAGAGAGAGACATGCACGGACACACATTACATGAATAACCATTACAACCTGCCTGTTGTTTCTCTCTGGGCTTTCTACACTCAGATTTGTCCTGCATCGTCCTGAAATCAGCTCAGACCCGTGGACACAGGACGTCCTCCAGTGGTTTTATCCGTTCCTACTCCGGGGTTCTACTCAGCAGCATGTAAGTACCTCAGAGTACTGTGATAACATAAAGACTGATGTGTTAGAAAACCGTGAGACATAGTGGAGGAAGTATTCGAATCATTTCAAGTATTCAGATAAATATACTGTAGAAATACTCTGTTACGTGAAAAGTCATGCACTCAAAATGTTACTTGAGTAAAAGTGGTTCCAGTAAGAAAAAGTCCCCAAAACAGAGACATTTTGTGTGATATATAATAATAATAATAATAATTCTTATAGTTAATAATAGTAGGAGTAGTAGTATTGATACATTTGTGTGTGAGCACCATTAAACTTAAAGCAGATGATTAACTTGATGTTTCCCATTCTGTAAAAATCTAATTATGAGCGAGAAGTTTGACAATTATCAACCAATTCACATTTGTAATGAACAGCCAGTAATTTTATCATTTACAAAATTGTACATTTATTTTTAAATTAAAATTGTCTGAAATAATTCCTACCAAAGCATCACAACTTAATTTTTGAGAAGCTGGAAATGACTCTTTAGTGTTTAAATCACAATCCTACACAATCAGCAAAGCTGGTCAACTAAACGTTTTGGGTTTCTATTTATTTTTTCTTTCAATAAAGTAACATTCAGTATAATCTCTTTATATGTCTTGTTTGCAAGAAGTATTGGTGAAGTGATTAAATCTGTTAGATAATTCTAGTGAAGTTAATAGTATAATATTTACCCTGAAGTACAAGCATGTAGAACCATAAAGAAATAATTGTAATGCTTGAGTCCGTGTAGTTTTCACCAGTGTCTGTGAGTTTAAATGCAGCTAACAAAAATAAAAAAAACATCAATAATTCGGTAATTATTTAGTGGAAAAGTTACCAGCTATTAATGTAAAAGTTAAAAGTTTGTTAAAAAATTTACTCTTTGTAATCTTAACTTCATGAGTTCGCTCAAGTTTTTATATGCATACACTTCCCAGCATGCATTTCATCAAGGTTAAACGTTCCAGAAATTCTTTGGGTTTTTCTCACAATCAAAAATAACAAGTTGCAAGACAACAATCAATATATCTCAATAAAAGGAAAACAGATCCTAAAGCAGCTGTAGTACATGCAGTACTTGTTAATATTGTACTACTACTACAATTGTCATAATTGTTAATTATTATTAAGATTTTTGTTTTTTAATGAAGCCCAAATGTTTTGAAAACGAAACATTTCAACTGGACACAACTCACAGATGTGCGTGAGTCGGCTCATCAGTTCATTATTAACTTTGCTGTTGTTGCTTTTCTTTTTTTCGTTTCCTTATTTTTGTTTTTTTTACAGTGCACCAACATTTATTCACCGTGTTAATAAAAAAACATGATCTGTGTATCGTTCCATGTTTGACGTTGCTGTGCAGTTCTACATAAATGTCATTTCTTGGCCCAAAGGCACGAAGGACCACAGGCGCCTCGAGGTCCTGAGCAAGGTGGAAGTGAGGGCGGGCGAAGAGAGCAGGTGACGGGGACCTGACTGAAAAGCGAGCACGAGTCGAGGTCAGGGGGGAGGTCAAGGCTTCCACTGGCTGCAGAAAGTCCAGCTGGGATGTGTTTGTGATGTCCAGTGTAAAAAGTTTCTCACACAATCGTTACTGATGAATGGGAAGCTTAATTCTGCAGCTGAGTTACTAGACTCTGCTCCTCGTATTAAACGTGTCCCCGGGCTCCTGACGAGCTCTGCAGGTGCACAAGTCCAGCGCCTGATTCAGGTGTTTCTGTCCTTTGTGACAGTAGCTGTGTGAAAGGGGAAGAGGAGAAATCAGCTCGATGTGGGGATGTTGCTTCACCAGAGGAAGTGCAGGTCAGACGAGCCCTCTGCACTTCCTCTCTCTCACACACACACACACCTTCACACACACTTTGAACCACTTTAGGTTGCAGCTCTTGTGTTTTAGTGATGCGTCACATGATATTTCAGTGCAAACAAATGCTGAATGAACATATTCTCACAGTCTGACTAAAGTATGTGGACGCCCATGTTACCTGGTTCAGACCGTGTTCATGCTACGTCCTGCTGTGATACTGTGTGTTTGTCTCTTGTCACCTTTGAGGGGGAAAATGCTCCAAATAGCTTTTTAAAAGTTTACTTTTTGCAACTCAGTCGTTAATATATCACCATATCCATTTACTATTTTTACTGTTGAATTTGTTCACCAGCACAGTGGTGAACAGGACACTTCCATCTAAACTCATCGCCTGCAGACAGGAATCCACTCACCTGTCCTATCTGCAGAGCCTGGAGGGAAGACAATTTTCATCCTGGGCCTTTAAACGTGTGTCTCACAACTTGTCTCTGTTCTGTTAGTCAACACAGGAAGTGAAGCTGATTCTGATCATCTCATCCCCAATGTTCTGTCTGCTGATTCCACCTACGTCTCCACTGATGTTTAAGTATTTTCTTACAAATTAGATCAAATCTGCACAATCTATAATGTTTTAAGGAGAAAAGAACTCTTTGTTAAAAGGTCACATTTTAAACACTCAGGGGAGTGTGGGGGGGGGGGTGGTGATCAGTGATAGAAAAGGCACAAGTTTCAGGAAAGAATTGGACCAAACTCATCTTATTTGCTTTACACTAACCTGTAACAGATGCTGAATAAATAAGCAGGTTAATTGAATGACCAAACTGCTCAAATGTCTCATTTGGAAAGAAGCATTTCAGAGTGTGTGTGTAAATGTAAGAGCCTTGGTTTGCACTTTTCTGCTTCCTCAGATTGATAAAAAGTCCATTCAGCTGCAGGTTTCTGTCAGCAATTGTCTCTGTGTGTATCATTATATTGAATGGACGTGTGCTGAAGACTCCCTGAACTCAGCTTGTGTTGTTTCATTCCAGCTGCTGTAAGCGTCCATTTCACTGCATCGCTGTGACGGGTTCAAACATGTTGGGGGACTGATGCTCTGTCTCATCCGGCTGTGTTTCCATCTCAGAAGCTGGATGTCAGAGAGTGGAAGAGAAAGAAACAAAGAACCAGAAACAAAACCGATTTGAAAGTGTCTGTTTTCTTGTTTTGAGCAGCGTCTGGTTCACGTAGACCAAGTTTATCCCCAACTGGATTAAGTCTAAACCTGGATTAGTGTCAAATCTAAGCCTCCAAATGTTCAAACGCTCCTCACTGAACAACTTTAAACTGAGCTGAGGTGGTTTAACTTTGAGCTCAGAAGACGTTACCTGAGGAAAAAACCCAGCAGATACCAGAGGGTCAAATCCAAACCTGCACTAGTCTGCTGCCAGCTTTTTTTATTTATCATATATATCTCACTGTCACCTACAGGGTTTTATTATTTTATTTACATATCGCGTGTACAGTTGAATGGTTTAATATGGCCACTTGGTTGGAAGTAACTGTAGTTCCCACCTGCCTTGAGTTACCGGGGGGACTGTTGTAGAGGTGACACAAGATGAGAGGTGCGTGTATACGGAGTGAAAAGTTAGTTCTTTGCAGCCTTGCTGTGGTGGCGTTTTTAAAGAAGATTACCAAGAGAATCTGTAGCTTCTTACCCACAGCCCAGACACTGGAGAGTCCCACATTATCCAGAAAGTAGGGTTACACAATGATTTATAGAAAAATAAAAAGCTAAACGATGTGAAGACACAAAAACATGTAATAAGTGTTTAAAAACTTCAAATAAATAAATTATATTTTAGTTAGTTAAGTGACAATTAGGAAAAGTTTAATGAGGCCAGTTAATTCTATTTATTTCCAACAGAGACGAGAAAAATCGTTGAAACGATGAGAAAATAACAAAAACATAGTTAAAGATCCTTTTCAGAGTTAAAGTTCTTTTCACATGTCTGATCTCACCTCAGGTTTAGTGACACACCTGGACACTGATCGTGTCGATGTGAAAATGCAGCTGGGACTGTTTGTATCTCTGCTGATTTGCATCAACTGCTGCAGAGAAAGACAAATATGTCAAATGTGTCCTCCTCACGTCCCAATGTCGTTGACACGTCTGTAGGCTGAGGCCTGCACGGCAACATGAAGTATACTGCACTCCACAAATATTCAAATGAGTCACTGTAGCATTACAGAGGCAGCTGCAGACCTCAGGGTAAAACGTTAGTTGTCTGGCCTCAGTCAGAACTGGACTAAATACAGTGTTTGATCCAGTGGTTCCTAAACAAATGTGCACATAATCAAATTATGTTTCACTAATTGACAAACAGTAAATGAGGAGCTTTGGGGGCCCCTCTTGGTCTGGTCCCCGCTTGGCAGCAGATCATATAGACCAACTTGTTAACATTGGTCCATGTGACCCTGATGAGTGGTGTTGGTACTGGAGCTGATCCTGGTGCTTGGGTTTTCAGACGCGCAGCTGTTTAATGAACTGTTTGCACAAACCCGGGCCTGAATGGGAACTCATGCATCAGGAGTATCTGGACTACTTTCTACACAGCATCAGAAACGATCTGGAGTGTCTGTGCTAAACTCTTTAACTTTGTAAACTGAATCCAAGGCTGCACTGGTCTTTCCAGCTCGATTTACACGACAACTTCTGTCACTTCTCCAAACAGAAACTAAATGCAACAAAATGAATGTGACTCCCTGTTTAAAACTAATATCACACGCCCTGTCTGTGAAGGCTGAATTTTCACCTTTCCTTCCAGTGGCTTTCAGGTGTAAACATGTAGGATTTTCTTGAGCTTTAGCTGCAGGAGGAGGCCGGACGATGGCTTAACATCACACATGGGGTCAACCTGGTGCTAGTTTGAATGTTTCTCTAAAACTTCTTCCAGCTTCCTGAATCTCTGTTAGTCTGTGTGTGCAGCACTTTTCATGTGCATCCAGAGTGAACTGTCCAACACGTTTAAAACACACTTAGTTGGCTACAGGTGGGGGCGTTCAGTTCTTGGTGGACCACCTTCTCCAAGCACCGCTCTGTCTGATACCTGGTTAAATATTTTATCATGTGTGTCAATGAAATAAGAAGCCTGAGCTTTTCCAAACAATTACACATAATGAATAAACGTGGCCCTCACACACCGTGGCGGTAAAAGGCGCTTTTTTTAATCCCGTGCAGCCAATAACATGTCAAAGACTGGGCTGAAACTCTACACTACTCCACACAGTCTAGTCCAGATCCACATTCCGGAGCCGCCTTTTGCCGCTGGCCGCCAGGGCCTAGTTTAAATTAACTGACGTCTACGGCAGCCAATCAGCGCGTGCCGTGCGCCAAAGCCGCGTTTATTCCACATACCCGACCAATCAGAGCCGCCATTTGAGGCAGAGTGCGTCATAAGAGCAGAATGTGGATGTGGGCTTCTTGTTACCGGACCACACTCTGCTCCCATCCCCCATCCCGAGCGAGCAATGGCGGCTGCTTTGTGTGCGTGTTGCCGCGTCCTTTTCATGCTCGGCTCGTAAAAGCCATGTGTACAAAAGTCGGTAAGAGAGAATAATCTGTTTGCCCTCGTGTTTCATATGAATGCGCGTGAGTTCATGAGCACATCAGGATAATTCTGCGCACTTGTCTCATCGCATGTCTGTTGTGTCGCACTGCTTTTTTCCCCTCCCTCCTCCTCCTCCTCCACGACGGGCTTTTCTCTGTGGGCTCGAACAATGGAGACGGAGGAAACGAGGCCACCGGCACCGAGCTACACACTCTCTGAACGCACACTCACGCGCCTTGTGTGTCTTCTGTTCCACGGACACTGTGTGGTTATTTGTGCGTCGACCTTGGCGCACGAATTTATGAGCTGTTATGTAAAAAAAAAAAAAAAAAAAAAAAAAAAACTCAAAAGAGTGTCAAGTGCGCACATAGAGATGAGAGAGGGAGTTTCAAACATGGACGCCGGGAGGGGCGGGGCGAGCAGCGGTCGATCAGGAGCTGTGATGAGACATGGCGGCGCAGCTCCACATTTCCATTCTCTGAGCCATGAAGTGACTGATAGTGTTGACAGAGCTCACAGTAACATTATAAAGCGCTTTAATCCACTAACACCGCCCGTGTCGTCACATTTCGCCTCTTCTCCTCCAAAGACTCTGCCCGAATTCCCTCGTCGCGTCGGTGGGCGGGAGAAACGCGCCGTAGTCGCCGCTTGACTCGACCAGATGCACATCAATCAATCAAAGTGTGACACTACGTCAGCAGACGCGCTGCCTATTCGATATGTTTGGTGCGTAACTCGGTGCGAACGCGATTTTCTCGGTTTCACGGTGCAGCACGTGCGCCACCGTTGAGGGACAGTGCGGTTTTGTGCTGTTTTACCGGGTCAGAGTATAGTTTTAGCGGAGAAAGGACCGTAACAACGGCAGGACCGGAGGGGGCGTGGCCTCAGACTTAAGAAATTCTATCCATTGTTCCACTCCAACGCGCGAGGAGAACACCTCTGTTGCTGCCCCAGCCAATCAGCGGGCGCCTGGCTCCCCAAACACCGCCTCCCAGCCTATATTAAAGGCTCGGCCGTCAGCAGCGCTGGCCACTGGCACAATATAACAGTCATTGATCCGCGGAGCAGAAGAGGGATTTACTTTATTCTACCTTTCACTTCAGCCGTCCTTTATTTTATTCACCTTTAAACAATGGCAGACACACAAGTTGACTCCGGCTCGGATATCTCTGCCAAGGTAAGCCGCCTCTCACCTCCACCGGAACCGCGGCTCTCTGAGCCCCTCACAAGAATAAAGCGTTTGCAGGCTGTAACCTAGATTTTCAGCCAACCTTCCGTCGTCGCTTCGCGCTCATTCGTACCGCACGAAGCCTGGGGGACTCAGGAGCGCAGAGAAAGCGGATAAAAGCCGGTGTTTTCCTCTTAAGTGATGGGGAATAGGAGTAGAATGAAGCGGGGGTCTTGGCTCCGCATCATGGAAACAGGCTGCGTTTCCAGCGCCGTGTCTCATTGTCCGGAGAGTAACAGTCTGCGCGGGTTCTTTGTTTATGCAAGAGGCTCGGTTCTCCTCGGAGAAACGCGCTCCCCGAGTCCGGAGCGGCGCACTGTCCCTCAGCACACACTCCGTGGCTTTTTGGGCTCGTTCTCATTCTCTCTTTCTGACGCGCCGATTCGCACATTTATTCCACATCTCACTGGCAGCTTAACGCGCATTAATTCGAAGGTAATCCCGCGTCCCGTCTCAGAGAAGCGCTCTTATCCCCAGCTGCTTGTATTAATAGAGCGATAACGAGGTGCTGGAGCCGAGCAGCGGACTAAATGGGATTTTGTGCGGCCCCAGCTGGGTTTGTAGTGTCAACTTGCTCCGTTTGAATGGAGGACGGAGGCAGACGGCGCTGCGTAATTCTTAGCGATGTCAACTTCGCGGGCTCCGCTCGCAGCTGTTCAGTTTTCAGTTGTTGATGTGTTGGTGGGTTTTAAAAGGCACCGTGGGCCTGCGTGGCTGCACCGTCCGACCCGGTTTGTTTACCGACTGTGGAAGGTCGGCGGCGGCGGCGGCTGCTGTTGCTGCGTGAACGGGTTCCGTTTTACCGGAGTCTCTCACACACGACGAGCCGCAGCTTCCGCTTTTTCTTTAGTATTTTTGGAGCATGTTTGCAGAGAGCGCTGGTGTCTCGGGGGGAAAGTTTTTCTTTCTTTTTTGAAAGCAGCCCACTTCTCTCTCCGTGTGTGTGTGTGGCCGGACTGTGGAGGTGTGATGTGACGGTGATGGTTTTTCCCTCTTTGTGGTCTCTCACCTCTCGGGCTCCTCTCTTTCCACCTGCCCGTCTTTGTGCTGTTTTAAATGTTAATTTCCATCCTGTTGGACTTTGGATCAGATTGGGTGAAACTTTAATAGGCCCCGCGGGGGGAGTCGGGTCTCCGCAGCAGCAGTGGGGGAGTCTGATAATCAGAGCAGCAGTACGGAGCTGAGTGGTTATGAGTTATTATAACAAATGAGAAGGTGGAGGGGGAAAAGTTGGGGCCTGGTATTAATGCTGATAATCCAGGGTGCCTGTTCAGCCTCTATTTATAGTTGTGGAGCGTTTTTACGCACAAGCGCCTTTTTACGCACAGTTGGTGAGTGAGCGGAGCCTCGAGCTCAGCCTTATTTGTCTCCTGTCAAGCAGCGGCCGTTGCTCGTAACCAGCTTAATGACTTTTAACCAATACGATTATGTGCAGCAGTGAATCGATAGCGGAATATGTGCAGGACGTGTGCGTCCATCGGGGAGGACGGGCGCTCAACGGACGGTGTCGACAAAACGAGGAAACCGAGCCCTATTAATAGGCTGGCCGGGCGGTTTTCCGGTCTGAGAGGGGAGAAACGAGATATGAATGTGTGTGAGATGGTGTGTTTGCGGCCGCGCTGCCTTATTTTTGCTTTTGGTGTCGCTTTTCTCGTCTGCCATGTGTCGTCTTCTATTGTCCTGTCCTCCGTTACAACAAGCGGCCAGCAGCAGCAGCAGCGTGCGTCGCACTCACCCCCTCCCCCTCCTTCCTCCCTCCCTCCCTGCCTGCTCCCTCCCTCTGCTCCTGCGCCCTTCTGTGTTATTTTAAATGGAGCGGTGCATCCTGGGTATTGCAGTGCTTCTCCCGGGCGTGTCTTGTGACATATGGCGGCGGTGGCAGCCAGCGGAAGACTACAATACCCAGAGTGCCTCCGGGGCCACATCAAAGTATCAGATTACAACACATTAGAGGGGATAGAGTGGGAGGAGGAGGAGGAGGGGGAGGGATCTGCAGAGACCAATATGGTGTTTAAATGGGAAGCCTTCATCCTGACAGGGACTCAGCTACCAGCAAACACTGGGGCTGTTCTAACTAGGCCAATCAGCAGGGCAGGTAGCAGCAGCCCAGTTTTAATCCAACTCTTCTGTTTGTTTCCACCAGGACCTGAAAGAGAAGAAGCTTGTGGAGGAGAAGGAAAACGGCAAAGATGCTGCCACCAATGGAAAGGTAACGCCAGCCTCTGGTGTTCCCCCTGGAGGGAACTCAGTCACCACTGACTTTTTATCCGAGCAGCTTCTCACGTGTGGCTCTTTGTCATCCACAGGAGAACGAGGAGAACGGAGATCCTGAAGTAGACGAGGAAGATGACGAGGAGGTGGATGAGGAGGACGAGGAAGACGACGTAGATGGTAACTAGAGAGGTTTCGTTTTTACCTGAGGTGGTGTTTCTTTAAAAGTGGCAAAATTCTCATCCTCCTCAATGTTGGCACTGCAGGTGATGAGGAAGAGGAGGAGGAAGATGAAGATGAGCTTGAGGGCGGCCAAAAACGGACAGTTAGGGATGAAGAGGATGATGAGGAGGTGAGACGTCGACACTTCCGTCAAATCTGAGCGACCGCTGAGGCCTCGAGCTCTCCCAATAAACTAACTGCATCTTCTTCTTCTTGCAGGATGAGGTGGAAACCAAGAGGCAGAAACCCAACGAGGACGATTGATGCGTTTTCCCCCCGCCCCATCCTGCTGAACCACTTCCTGATTCTTCACCTATGACTGTTTTTCTATGTCACAGGTGGAGGGGCTGGAGGACTGATTTAAAGGAAAAAAATAATAATTAAAAAAAATCCAACATGGTCATTAGCAAGTAGAGTTCAACAGACACCCACCACGGCCACACTCTCGACCTCCCCTCAAATCTGCAAAACAAATTTTCTAGAGGAACCCAGCGGCGCAGAAATCCGGCTTCTCTTCAACGACACAACGGAGAATTTGTTTGTATTTTTATTTACATTTTATATTTTTGTACATATTGTTCGGAGGGGGTCCGTTTCTCTCTCGGCAGCGATCTCGCCAGACCAAATCGGTGCTTCTTTAACAAAAGATTTTACTTGGTTGACCATGTTATGATATCTCGACAGATACTAGAAAGAAAGTGATTAAAAAAAGGTTAAAAAAAAACACGAAAGACAAACCTCTTAAGCCGTTGAACTCAGAGCATTCCAGTAAATTTAATGTATGTACTTTAGCTGTACCATAACTAGTTTGTTTGTATGGGAGGGTAAGGCCAAAGAAAGGAGCCTGTTTTCTTTTTCCTTTATTTTGTTTTTGTCAGCGACTTTTTGTTTTATGACGGCCTGTTTTGATGTATGTGCGAAGTTTGTTGTTTGACAATAAACCGGACTTTTATTTTGTGAGTTGTACTTTGTATCTCTGCTCATTGTTTTACTCCTGTCGGGACCAAGTGATGACGACGGGCGAAGGTGAGAAAGTCCATACTCCTGTAGAGGTGCAAGTACTTTCCTAAAAAGTACTCGGATTCTTCTTATGTACAAGGTCTGAAATCCCCAAGAAGCAGTACAACAGTATAAGGAAGTGGTTCCTCCGAGTTCCTGATAAATGAATTTTAACCCTATTGATGCTGTTAACATGAGTCCAGGCCAGATTTGTTCCTTGTGAATGAGGTTTCTGCAAATGTCTGCCATATTCAGATCTTGTTCAGATAATTCAGGCACAGATTGAAGGTGAAAAGTAATTTAAAAACCTCAATACTTGCTGGAAAAGACCTACATTTCCCCCCATAAATAAGTGACTCATTTGTTGATAATCAGGTGCATAAAGACGAGGAAAAGTATAATACTTGGTTAAGTGCAAACTCATCAAAATTGTACTTTATTGCAGTACTTGTACTCCACAAACTTTTACCAGCTAATGTGATTTCTCACAGCCACCATCAGTGGTTCAGGTCCCCAATAGATTTCATGGAATTTAAGTAAACTTACCAATTTCCTCAAGCTCTTAGTTGAACATTATTTCTAATTGTAATACTTTAATTTACTGTTATTTTCTCTTTGTGTGTCCGATTAAACTCGGTAGTTTAAGCTCATTCCTACTGATAATTACTAATGTGGTAAAGTAACGTTCTTTACGCATTGATCCACAGGGTCCAACCTGAGAGCTGAGACCTCCCCAAGGTCCCACAATCTGCTCAGAAGACAGAAAGTTGAAGAACACAAATGTTTTTGAGTTTCACACATTTTCTTCTTTATATCATAAATGAAAAACATAAGTGTGTGATGCATCACCCTGAATTCAATGTTTTTACTAGTTGTACTAGTACTTCATGGGTACCACTGGTATCAGCTGTGACACCAACAGCAGCGGCCATAACAGTAGTATTACTCATAATAGCAACAACTACCTCAATGTGACATGATTTCGTACCACACTTCAGTATATTCGTGAAGTATTTGTACCTAACTGAAAACTCACTTTTTTGGGCGGATTTCCCTCCTGACATCATGTTTCGTTGGAGCAGCTGTGTCTCCCATTTTCTGTCTTCAGCATGCATCCCCTCCCCAACAAGACATGAGCAAATTATTATTATGGCAGGAGATTCTACTGAAATGCCTTTTATAGAAAACTGATATTAAAAAACACATGACTATTTTGATGTAAAATTGTAATTATTACTCAATCATGATTTTCTTTGATTTTCTTTTTGCTTTAAAACGTTTCACTTTTATTATAATTATTATTAGTAGTAATTTTATTATTAGTATTAATAGTAGTAATTTTGCCATATTTATACCTAGCTTTTAAGTTATTTGTGAATGGTTACCGTAGCGACCTCATCCAGGTCCAGCTGACCCACCAGTACAGATGCCAGCAAAACCAGCAGCTGCTCTGCTCCCAGTAGCAGCTCGGTGTAGCAGAGTGTTAACGAGTGGGAGTCTCTGCTGCTGCAGCTTTAAGACCTGATCAGATCTGTGAGCTGAAAAACTAAAACCCGTCTTATCCCGGCAGGAGGTCTCTGCAGCTATCACATGGTGCGTCCCAAAACAGAGAAGCACAGCTCGGGGAGCGCTCCATTTCTGAGGGGAGGGGGCATAACTACAGGAAGGTGGTAGGGAGGACGTCTCACGCCTCAGTGTTTGTCCTGTGTGTGTCAGAGAGTAGAAATATAATTATGGCCTCAGTGAGGTCAGTGTTTACTGTCTGTGTTATGTCAGGACAAAGCTCAGTTTGCTCCAGAAGCTCTGAAGGATCATCTCCAACTCTAAAACCTCTTTACATTCTGTCTAGAAAAGTTGCATCAGCCTCCGTACTGTAGTTTTTACCCGCACAAACCCACATGTCACAGTCTTTCTTAGTGTCTCACATTAACTGTGTGGTGTACAGACTGTTGTACTGTTGTACACTGGTTACTTTACTCTTTGCAGATTTAGATGAAGAATACTAAATGCAGTACAATCAGCAATTTGTACTTTTGTTCAGGTAACAGCATGAATGCTTGACCCTTACCTGTAACAAAGTACTGTAGTATAGCACCTTAAGTAGTAAATCTGAAGCGATCTTTGAATGTGATCCAGCCTCTTGAGTTTTTAGACGAAAGTAGTTGTACTTAGGTACTCAGACACCTGATACTTGATGAGTAATTAAAATAAATTGGTTCTTATGTGTCGCACAGTAAAAGCTACTCAACGTCTCTAAAAATGTAGCGGAGTAGAAGCCTGAGGCAGCATGAAGTACAAATACTTTTAGATGAAAGGTGCTGCAAAGGTGACATCACATCAGAGCTTCAGGTGAGAACGTGATGTCTGACCCCATTAAAAACCCTTTAACAATCACCTGCTGCTAATTGGCTCCAAATCCGTCCAATGAGAGCCGTGTTTATAAAGTTTGAACTGAACGGTCGACTTTCTGCAGGTTCACCCGAGGTAGAACTGCTGTCAGCCAATCAGAGAGCTGCAACAGGTCAGAGGATACTGCAAATACTACACAACGTATTTCTACTATTTCTACTCATCAGTGCTGGATCTAGCAAACAGATCTTGAAGTAAAAGTATCAGTATCACAGTGTAGAAATACTCAAATGTAAATTTCCTGTATTCAATCAGTGAACAGAAGAACAAACTAATTTTTTTTCTTTTTTAATTTAAAGCATGTACTTAGTACTTCAGCGTGGGTAAAGGATTTACAGTGTTACTTTTGCTTACGGTGAAGTACTTTCTTAAACAAGCCCTTGTACTTTTACTGTAGCGATTAGCAGCAGCAGCCTCATTGTCACAGTTAATACTTAGTAAAGGCTCCGCCCTTGCATACCTGAACAGGACAAACAGGTAGAATAAATGACTGTTACTAGTACTGCAGTGACTAATACTGTCAACAGTCACCATCAGTATTTATTGCCCCTGCTGCTGATGTTTTCTTTACTTCACAAAATCACTGTCACACTTCACATCACAGGAGTAAACAGCAGAGAGTCATGTTCAAAGCTCACAAAAAAAATTCAATTCACTGTTTCTGTTCCGTTACACCATTCTAACCAACGCTGCACACTTTAAGTCAGTCCGGCCTCCATCACATGAAAGCTCCAGTGAAAAACTGAGGTGTGATGATAAACCTTTACCTTTTTCACTGATCACGACCATCGATCAGCTCATCACCAACGGACGAACCTCGTGGTTAGTTTGGTTTATTAGTCTCTGACAGACTCAGATTCGGCTTTGTCTGGATGTGGATTTGAGCCACACTTGAGTGTGAGCTTTTCAGTTGCTGCTCAAGCTGCATCATCAAGGTTTAACACATGATGTGTAATGTATTTGTACACAGAAAACAGCAAAAATACACAAATACAGTATCCAATGTACTAAAAATAATACCAGCAATGAATAAAGGTAATAATGTTAATGAATCTGAGTTTAGATCTAAGTTCATGTGTTTGATATGAAAAAGTAAAAAAGGATAGTATCAGTACTACTATCAGTGGTTCTTGGAGTAGTTTACACATGATCAGATCCTCAGATTGTGGAGAAATGATTCAAAATGAAATGCTGAATCTGTTTTTAGAATCATTTCTTCACTGAAACATAAAGACTCTTTGCACAGTTTGGTTTCCCTTTGACTGCAAAGTCTCCCATGATGCATCAGTGCCTCCCTGTGTCCAAACGCCGAGTTACATGTCGTTTCTTCTATTCATCCTTATTCACACCTGCATCGAACTAAACGTGGAGTTAATCAGAAAACAATAAACTGAACAGGATCCACAATCATAGAAACATTTTAGTGTGTCCATTAATAACACGATAATGTGAGTATTTCCTCCAGTACCCTGACATGTTTTCTTCCACTAAAGGAACCAGTCGGCCCCCAGACACATTAGTATTGATCCATACAGCAAACAACAGAGGAGTAGCCTGTATGTACTGTATGTTCAGTAACTGAAACGTAGTGGAGTGGAAGTATAACATGGTTTAGAAATGTCCTGGTTACATACGTGTTGCTGTGTGATGCTTTCCACAAGCATGACAACAGTAATGTTCAACTGCCACCTGAGTATTTCAGTGGTCAAAGTTTTATAGGGAGTGACAAACAGGAAAACATCAGTTAGAGGGTGGAGGGTATGTCAGAGGGGATGAGGAGAGTCTGAAGCAGGTCTGGAGTTTTGGTGATGATGCGACAGGAAGCACAGCCCCAGGTTTTCTCATTCTCTTCTAGACTATGACCTACACTTTTGAAAATGGAGAAACAACTCAGTTCGTCTTCTGTGTGTCACATTAAACTTCAGCTTGAACTAAAGGTTCACAAATACAAAACTATGATTTCCAACAACATAAGTTTGGGAATAAATTAGGCAAAAGTAACATGAATAAGAGCTCGAGGAAAAATAGAGACACAAATGTAACTGTTTAGGTTCTGTTTGGTCCGTCTGACCCAAGATCCAGTGGAGCAGCTGCTGAGGAAAATCCCAAGGGGACATTCCAAAGCTGCTGAGTGACATCGGGGACAGGAAGTGAGAGCAGGGACCAGTAATACAGGACACAACGAGCACAGACAGGCTGCACTCACAGCTGTGTTGGAAGGTGTAGTGAGCGTGGGTCTGTGTCACATCAGTGGATTCAGCTGTGAAGTTACAGTGGACCATGTGGAGCTGGTCTGAGACAGGTGACGGCACCTGAATAGAGCCTGCGTTTGTGAATGAAGACTGAAGCAGAGATGCTGCTAAAAAAAAGGAGTTAAATTGATAGAAATTATTATTGTGTTTTCACCTGATCCTTGAAACCTGTAAACCTTATAAGTTTGGGCAGGAAACGAGTACAGTCATTTATTTTGAAGCAGTCTGGAGGCGTTGAGGCTTCCTGGACAAACGTCTGTTGCTTTTTATCACTTTGTGGTCAAAGCTAAATGTGACAGTAGGTTTAAAGTGAAACCTACACTGATGGAGAAGGTGTTTCTGTTTTCTCTGTCGCTAAACCTTTTCTACATCTGTCCCGTTTTACCGTCACAAGCTGCTTCCTGATCAATCAATCATCAATCAAAAATGCAATTTAGTGATCTTTAAAGATGAATGAAAAGTTAATGAAAGGAGAACAAAGTCGATGAAACAAAAAACTATAATAAATTAAAAATTATAGGAATGTGAAAACAAAAGAAATTTCCATAAAAAAGTTAAAACAATAATGAAGAAATAATTTACAAAACGGACAAAAGAGAATAAAATACAGTAAAAGATATAAATGAATGATATATTTAAAAAAGCAAGAAATAAATAGCACATAAAATATTGGAACCAGAGCTGACGAGTCCTGACAAGTCCAACATCAGTGTGGACACGTTGGGTTGATCGGAGAGTTCTTTTGTCTTCAGGGTGTAGATTTTGCCCAGGACTCTGACTCAGCAGTAACTGGACGTCCCAGAGACAATATTTAACCCTTTAAACACAGTAACAGAGCTCAGGTGAGTTTCTTTAAAGCCACTGAGTCTGTATCCAGTCTCTTATTTTACTTTTGATCTGGTTTCACTTCAAAGAGTCTTTTCTAAGAAAAACAAATTAACTGCATAATTCAAAGCAAAGCTGTGTGTGTGTGTGTGTGGGGGTGGGGGGGGTGGGGGGGGGGGGGGGGGGGGGGAGTGGTGAATTAACATGAAAGAAGAAAGAAGAATTTTCTTTAACACAAAAGAGAAGATTCTAAATAAATGACAGACTTTCATTTGAAAAACAAAAAGAGACACTCTCATGCAGATGGAGACCCCCCCTCCCAACACACACACACATACACACCGGTCCATTGTCTGACTTTCACACTCAGTCCCCATAGAATCCCCCCACCCCCACCACACATACAGAGCGACTCACCCCAGACTCTCCACACCATCAGGGGTCTATAGATCACCCTGGGAACCAGGGGCTCAGCCAGCAACAGCTGCTGTGTTAAAGCTGCGCACACACACACACACACACACACACACACACACACACACACACACACACACACACACACACACACACACACACACACACACTACCTTGTGTGTAGGTAACAGTTACAATTCACCTTTTCACTAAAACTCAGCGGATTTTAAAATCACTTAGTTTCGTTTAATGGGAAAATAATTTAACCTCCACGTTATACGTAACTATGATTCTGTTCAATTAGTGAGTCTCATCTTCAGCTCATTAACTTAATATTTGTTCTTCCTTCTTCTCATTTAAACAAACACTTCCATTTGTACTTCTTACGTGTACCCAACACGTTTAGTTTACAGAAGTAAAATAAAAAAATGTACTTCTAGCTGTACTCATTACTCAGTCGGGAGTAGAAGTACTATTAGAATTTCAAATTTCAAACTTGATAAAGTTTGACCAAATAACGCAGCATTTCCTGCCACTTTAAATGTCTGAGTTGTGATCAGTCTAACAATAATCTGACTTGTTAAAAACGTGCAAACCTATTGCCTGCAAAAGCTCAGATTACAGTTACTTGAGTAATATTATTATATCAGACAGATGATAATCATGACTTTCGACTTTGCTCACATCATCTTCAGTTACGGTTTATTAACCACTCCCCCCAAAAATGTACAAACATGCATTACTATTTCTGTTACCTGCTGCCACAGTACTTTATTAGTATAAACTCTATTACTGAGGGAAGCTCCTGAAACAGGGATGTTTCTGCAAGTGGCTGCCTCCTGCTGGTGAAGCCGTGTCATTGCCTCGTTAGTTGCTCCTTTACTTGATTGTTTTAAGTGAGATTCACTGGACAAAAATCATTAATGAGTTTGTTCGTTCTAAAATGACCTCTGACTTGATAATCTGTTGATAAGTTAGGACAAGTTTAAAAGTGCAAATGTTTTCAACCCCCTTAATAAATTATTTTAAACTTTTAATTTATTTCTGACAAACAAATAAACCAAAGCAACAGCTAATTGTTTATTAATTATTATGTTGATTGAACAAAAAAAACAGTGTTTTACTCGTTTTGCCAAGGGTCGCGGGCGTCCACAGCCGAGGTCAAAGTGGAGGTTCAGGCAGAAGATGGAGGAGCACGTTCATCACCGTTGGTGAGTGTTTTCGAAAAATCCACATGTTGATTAGCGATGTTTGAATTGTGATATCTGAGGACTGGAACACGTGGGCAGTGCTTCGTTCCACCGTTTATTTACGACGCACACACGTGATGTCACTGATGAACAAACCATGATGGTCTATGGTCCAAATGACACACACAGGTCACAAAGGTTGAACACAACTAGCAAACTGATGTGATACATTTTTAGATGCTGGACAGGCACCAAAGCAGGACAGGAGATAAATCACGATGCCACGATCACGATTCTGTGCAACCTGGTGAATTAAAGATAAACATCCCAACAAATCTGTCTTTTAGACGACTTACCATAATCAGTTATGTTGTCAGATTTGATGAACAGTAATTAGTGTGAGTCATTGAGCAGTGTGTTAAAAAGTTGTTTGTCACACTTGAACCACTCACCCCCACTGTGAAAATCATCATACTGTGATTTAAAAAGTTAAACTGATCTTTTTCATCTTTGTCTTTAAATTCATATAAATAAATTGGCCAGTAAAATAAACAATTATAAGTCATGAAATGTGACAGTAAATACAATATTCAACAACTGTTGTTAAGGGGAAATTTCTTCTTAAAACCTACTTATGCAGTTTTCACAGATTTTGACATTTACCAGAATTTACCTGTTGGGGAACCAGAGTCTACACACACTCAGACATGTTTGTGCAAAATTACGGCTAATTGTGTTTGTGAGTGTGAATGTTTGTCTGTCTGGTGGTGCACGACTCTCTGTGTTGTCCCTGAGACAGACTGGAGACCTGTACAGGGTGGACCCCGACAGTCCAGTCCTGCATATAGCTGGTCTGAAATGACTCCACCCCTCTGAAGAAATTTGAGACAGACCAGGAAACAGAGTTTGTTCTTCAGCGTTACATAGAAGAGATAAACAGACGAGTCACAGACAAGAGTCAGATCAAACCACTTGTGCTGAAAGTGGACAGTGACAGGTGAGAATACTGGAAAGTACCGGTTCAATATTTTCTGACGCCGATCTCTGAAGAAGAGTTTTTAAAGAACAAGATGATGTGAGAGTGAAACTGAAAGTAACTTTCAGGGAATAAGTGACTTCACTCAGAGACAAGATGTCTTCCAGACTAGAGATGGATCTCTGCTGTCCGATCTGCCACGACATCTTTTCGGACCCTGTCCTCCTGTCTTGTAGCCACAGCTTCTGTAAAGTCTGTCTGCAGAACTGGTGGACAGAGAAACTGATCAAAGATTGTCCAGTTTGTAAGAAAGTTTCTTTGCAGAGTGAACCACCCTGTAACTTGGTGTTAAAGAACCTGTGTGAGTCCTTCCTACAGGAGAGACACCAGAGATCCACAGAGGGTCTCTGCAGTCTGCACTCTGAGAGACTCAAACTCTTCTGTCTGGACCATCAGCAGCCAGTGTGTCTCGTCTGTCTGCATTCACAAACACACACCGGCCACAGATTCAGACCCATGGATGAAGCTGCACGGGATCACAGAGAGACTCTGCAAAGGTCCCTGAAGCCCTTACAGGACAAACTGGAGCTCTGTCAAAAAGTTAAAGTGCAGTTTGATCAAACAGCAGAACACATTAAGGTCCAGGCCCGACACACAGAGAGGCAGATTAAGGAACAGTTTAAGAAGTTTCACCGGTTTCTAGAAGAGGAAGAGGAGGCCAAGATGGCTGCACTGAGGGAGGAAGAGGAGCAGAAGAGTCAGAGAATGAAGGAGAAGATGGAGGCTCTGAGCAGAGAGATAACAGCTCTTTCAGACACAGTCAGAGCCACAGAGGACGAGCTGAGAGCTGAAGACGTCTCATTCCTGCACAACTACAAGGCTGCAGTGGACAGAGTCCAGCAGTGCCCCTTGCTGGAGGATCCACAGCTGGGCTCAGGAGCTTTGATAGACCAGGCCAAACACCTGGGCAACCTGAGCTTCAACATCTGGAACAAGATGAAGGACGTGGTCTCCTACACTCCTGTGGTGCTGGATCCAAACACTGCTGGTCTAAACCTCGTCCTGTCTGATGATCTGACCAGTGTTAGAGGAGGATCAGAGAAGCAGCGGCTTCCTCTTACTCCAGAGAGGACTGGATTGTTCTCTGTCCTGGGGTCAGAGGGATTTAACTCAAGCGTCCACAGCTGGGATGTGGAGGTTGGAGACAATGGAGAATGGGAATTGGGTGTGTTAGCAGAGTCTGTCCAGAGGACACGAGACAAACTGCCTGGATTATGGAGAATACGATTCTGTTTAGGTAAATACAGAGCACTGTCCCCATCACATCCAGTTACAGATGTCCCCCTGAAGAAGATCTGCCAGAGGATCAGGGTGAATCTGGACTGGACCAGAGGAAAACTCTCCTTCTCTGATCCTGACACCAACACACACATACACACCTTCACACACACTTTCACTGAGACAATGTTTCCGTGTGTCTGGACATTAAAAACTGTCCCGCTGAAGATTTTACCAGAGGCTGTCTCAGTGACTGTGAGACAGCTTTGACTTCTCGGTCGTCATCACTGATATTTATTTCAATCATAGAAAATATTCTTACTCAGAAGAGTCAGTCAGTCTCCAGGACGGAGAACAGACTGTGGGTCTTTTGCACCTTTGTGGTGCTTTTCTCGGGACCACTCCACAAATAAATACTAGCTGATACTGTCCTACTGTAATTCATTGGAATATTTGGGGGTATTTCTTATTGTACTGTTAAGAGGGGCAGTGGAAGTTTGGTGTACGAGCATAAACACGTGTTTTTCTAATAAAACTCAAATGTCCTTTGTCTTTTTATCGCAACTTACAAACCCAGACTTCCTCTTTCCTTAACAGAGTCTTGTAACTTGATGTTTGCTGCAGAGAAGAAATAGCTTTGTTTCATAGTGTGAAAAACAGACGTGTAATTTTGATTGAATGTGTTTTAATAATTAAACTCTGAAATGTTTGTGTGAAATCTTTACTCATCATTTAAGGTACATCCCTGTCCTCACCATATGTGAAGATGTGAAGCTTTCTGAGGAGATTTACACAAACAAAATGTTTTTGTGTTTGAATCATTTGTCATCTGTTGTGCATTAACTATTAATCATCCTTATAATCAGGATTTATGATTTAATTGTTAATCTGAGATGTTTTCTGCTGTGGCAGCAAACACACACACACACACACACACACACACACACACACACACACACACTGTGCACTGATGCTGCTTTAGTTGTAACCAGTCTTGGAGCAGGGTGGTCTCAAAGAGCTGCAAAAAAAGGTTTCTAAATCCAGGATCAGGGGCGGAGCCAGAAGGGTGCCACTGGCCTTCGTCAAAACCTGATTGGCCACCCCAGGTTCGCAGCCCCTTCCAGAGTGACAAGGTGGAAACCAATCACCATCATTATAAATAGACAAAGTTTTACTATTATGTACATTTACAGTGGTTTTATATATTTTATAGCAGTTACAACCAGGCAGATTATCGGTGCAAAGGGTTTTTACCTCGTCCCAAACTGTTAGTATTTATTTATTAATTATTAAAAACGGGATGAGTTACATATTTGCCATTTTGACATTTTATAAACACACTGTCACTCGACTAATGGTCGTTTCACGGACAAGCTGAGCAAAGTTTCCGTGTTTTATTGATGCAAATACACCTTTTCAGGTATTAGTCATAAAAACTTCTCATGATTACCTGTGTGTCAGGTGAACGTGTTGCTTGTACTCTGTGTTTATTGTGAAGTAATGGAGCAAATGAGGCTAACTTTAGCCAAATTAGCCTCGTCATGCTAATAGCTGTGGCAGCATTTCCAAACTTACATTCTTTAGTCCACTTTTGTTGAACAGTTATCAACAATATGCACTTTGTACTAGTTTTCCTCAAGTTGGAGATAATTTAATTTATTTCAGGGTGAACAAACCCACTTACTGATTGTTTTAAGTGAACTTCACTCAAAAACTATGAAGCACACGAACAACAAATGAGAAAGGGACACTACTGCAGCAGTGGGGGGCAGCAATTCATAAAAAGGTGCCCAGAAAAAAAGGTAAGTCACAGGTGAGTATTAAAGCAACATGGTCCAATTCATAAAGGCAGGGCAGCTTATCACTGACCTCTTTCTGCACTTGGAGAATCAATGCTGGCATTTGCCAAGGATGGACGGAGAAAGTAAAAATATATATTATACAGTAATGCAGTACAGTGTGAAATACATCTTAGTCTGTGGTGGGACTGATCCTAGCACTGGGTAATTACAGCTACTCATACATGCACAGTCACATTTTGGGAGAGGAGTAGTGAACAAAGTATGACTGAAGACACTGACCAGTAGAAAGTAGTATCATCTATAACCACTGTTAGAAATATATTTTAGTATAACCTGCTGATATTTGTTCCTCTTTAGTATTTAGTATTCAACACTGTGTATAACGTGTTCTTGTGCTCACTATATAACCCTCTCATTATACAAGTGTCTGTGTTTCATCCATAAAAATTTCCCTTTTCAGGGCTTTTACAAAGGCACCTTAGCCTGAGCGATGGCCTCTGAGCCTGGAGGAATGGTGGAGGTGGCAGCTGGACTGGCCTTTCAGCCTCAGGATGCTGTACGACTGCTGCGGCTCTGGTAGAAAGATGAAAACGAAGTTGCAAACATTTCCACTTATGAGAGAATCCATTAAACATCATTGCACCATATTGGTTGTTGGAGCAAGTGGTGCTGGGAAGTCAACACTGATCAGTGGCATGATCAGTTACTGGCTGTTGAGTGGGAGGAGTCACAAGTTAATTCAATTCAACTTTATTTATATAGCGCCAATTCACAACAAAGTCATCTCAGGGCACTTTGCAGAATAAAGTCAAGATTATAAAGATGTATAGAGAGAACCCAACAATTCCCCCTGGAACAAGCCATAGGCAACAGTGGGGAGGAAAAACTCCCTTTAACGGAAGAAACCTCCAACAGAACCAGGCTCAGGGTGGACGGCCATCTGCCTTGACCGGTTGGGGTGAGTGGAAAGTGAAGAGAGAAAAGAACAGAGCAACAAAAAGCAACAACAAAACATCAGGCAGGTTGGTTGGACCAGTAGCTGAACACTGGAAGACACACAGCTTCAAAGCCGGGGACACCTGCAGAAAGGGACAGAGAGAGGGGGACAGAGAAGGACAAGGACAACTACGGGAGAGAGCACACAGAGTTAATGTCATACAGTGGTGACAATTGCGGGATGAGAGGAGAGGAGAGAGGGTCAAGAGGAGGAAAGGAGCTCAGTGCATCGGGGGGTGGGTCCCCCAGCAGTCTAAGCCTATAGCAGCATAACTATAACTAACTATATGCTTTATTAAAAAGGAAAGTTTTAAGACTAGACTTAAAAGTAGAGAGGGTGTCTGCTTCCCGAATCTGAACTGGGAGCTGGTTCCACAGGAGAGAAGCTTGATAGCTAAAGGCTCTGCCTCCCATTCTACTTTTGGAAATTCTGGGAACCACAAGTAGGCCTGCATTCTGAGAGCGAAGTGGTCTACTGGGATGATATGGTGCTATGAGGTCTTCTATATATGATGGAGCCTGACCATTCAGAGCTTTATATGTAAGAAGCAGGGTTTTAAATTCTATTCTACATTTAATGTGAAGCCAATGGAGAGAAGCTAGTGAAGGTGAAATATGATCTCTCTTGCTAGTTCCAGTCAGCACTCTTGCTGCAGCATTTTGGATTAATTGCAGGCTCTTTAGGGAGTTACTGGGGCATCCTGAAAGTAGGGAATTACAGTAGTCCAACCTAGAGGTAACAAATGCATGGACCAGTTTTTCGACATCACTTTGAGACAGGATGCTCCTAATTTTGGCAATGTTCCGTAGGTGGAAGAAGGCTATTCTAGAGATTTGTTTTATATGTGAGTTAAAGGACAAATCCTGGTCAAAAATAACAAACTAACTAAGTTAGTTGATATTAGGGCAGTTATTATCACAAGCTCAGAGGCAGAGTTCTGAAGTCAGTCTGTATAAAATCTACATTCAGGAAAGTTTTAAAAAGTACTCTCTGACTGTTGATGACACTCCAGGCTTTTGAGATATAAGAGGCAGAAAAAGAGGATGATTGTAGAGCAGCTACATAATCTGTGGCTCAGTGAACTTTGACTGCTCATCATCGATTGTCAGTCAGTGTAACATTTGATGAACATTTGAGTAGATCCCGTTTGTATCTTCAAAAAGAACCATGGTATGGTGATGCAGCAGAAAAGCAGCAGAATCCTACTGAAATGTACTGCAGTAGGACTCCACTGCTATGACCTCAGTAATAAACACATTTCTGGCAGATTTAACTTGAAAACTGAGAAATGATATCTTTGTAAAAGTAAAACTAAAAATGGGTTTGCATTGCATTAGATTTTACCAGGTACCTGTGGAGCAGTGACATGGTTTTTAATTTCCAGGCTATTGACACGCAACCAAACGCTGGTAGAAAAGATTCAGTGTTGCTAATAATGGCTGATATGGTGATTGCAGCTTATGCAATGTATTTAGAAAATGATCAGTTATACTTTAAATTCACAATGACACTGTGTAACCTGCAGTGTTTGAAGCCGTCCTCCAGCAGAGGGCGCAACAAACTCAGCTTGAGTCAGTTTGACCTGTTGACCTGTCAGAAAATAAAACTGATGATTAAACATGGAGGACAGTAGTGTAGATCAGATCATTAGTAGAGAATCGGTGTGTGGAAGTATTCTGGCTTTTACAGTCTTGGTAAATAATCAAAAAGATGAATTAGTTTGTGGATTTCGTGAAAAGCAGCTGCTTTATTCTACAACCACAACAAACCTGAGGACTCACCTGCTATTGCAACGCAGGTGAGTGTGTGTGTGTGTAGTAACTGTGCCAAAAACACACTGAGATTCTGTGCAGCTGAACCTGAACTGAGTTGCTCGTCCATTATGTGCTTAGGTGATGGACCTGCTCTTAGTGGCCTGAAGAGTAATATCAAACACACTTTACTCACTTGCTGACTATGGAAAAAATATGTCTGGTTGGTGCAAATGTTTGCATCCCCATATTTTAAAACTTCCAAAACATTAAAACTAAGAAATATGTAATCAATCCATGTTCAAGTAGCACAATTGTTTTTTCATTAATTCCATTTAATGAATTAATCAAGAGGGATACAACCTTTGCACAATATCATTTTCATTATTTTAATATAAGTTTTTAAGCTGAAATTAGCACTGTGTTTATCCTGCGAGACACATTTCAAAGGTAATTTACAGTCACAGACATCTGAGAAACCCGTCTGATTCTGATCAGGTGGACTTTGTCCCTCATAGAAACAAATAGCCAGAAACCACATGGAGGTTTCTCAGTCACTTTAACGTCATTCAACACAAATCAACTGATTACACGGCACTTAATATCATCACGGCAGCAGTTTAGCAGAAGATACAAATGTAGAGAAGCTGTATAAAAATGAAAAAAACCATGGTGTTTCTAGGAAAAGCTTGATAACAGCATTATTTCAATATGTGTATCACATACAAGACGTCCACACCCGTCTTATCTAAGCTCCTCTTCTGTTATCACTCTGTGCCATTTCTCCTTGAACTTATTGGCTTCAGTTTCTTCTTCATCAGCAGCGTCCCACCCTTCAAAAATGAAATATTCAGGTTTAAATGAAATGTTAAATTGGTTATTGTGTGTGTTTCTTTCTTCAAAGGTTGTTGTTGAAGCTCAGCCACTTGGTGGCAATGCAACATTGCTGTTGCTATGGTTACCTATGTTTTTTTATATGGCCACATTGATTTAGAACAGCAAACAGGTCACAGCTGTGTAGTTATGCTCAGTTGGTAAGGCAGTCGACCATGCACCACAGGGTCAGTGGTTTAATCCCTGCTCCTGGGTACATGTCGAAGTGTCCTTGGGCAAAACACTGAACCCCAAGTTCAGTGGGTCAGGTGAACAGCTTGCATGGCAGCCACCGCCATCGGTGTGTGAGTGTGTGTGTGAATGGGTGAATGGAAACCAGCATTGTAAAGCGCTTTGGATAAAAGCGCTATATAAGGGACTATTTACCATTTTATACTGGGCATTAGTGCAAATGTATTTCATTTATTCAGCACTTTCCAACCAGTCACAATCCAGAATTCTCCGCGGCCATGATTTAGTAAAACTAATTACACTACTCGACCTGAGAGCAAACAAAGATGGAAGACATCATGACAAGTAGCTTTAAACGTTCCTTGGGGGCTGCAGTTCTGAACGACACATGACACAGTGGTAATTATGAGGGTGAAGCCACAGTCCAGGCTGAGACAGAGAGTGTATCTGCAGAAAACAGCAAAAGTAGTTTTCTTTGTTATCAGTTGGCTTGTTTCAGTACACACAACAAATAGCTGCTGAATGACAGATTGCAGCGGGTTTCACAAGGACACGACACTGTGGCTTTGGCATTCAAAGGTTTTTACAGTACAAGGTGTGTGTGTGTGTGAGTTATGAGATACAACTTCAACCTCCATGATTATTAACCAAACCTATAAAACAGGTGGGACTTGTTTACATGGGTTCAGATGATAAAGGTTTATTCTGGATTATTACAGCAAAGTTTCCTCTTTAGTTAAATAGGAAAGTTTGTCCAGACTTTTGACTGGTACTTTCAAAAGTCTGGCCTCTGAGCTAAAACGTTAAATGTGGGTTTGATAGGAGAAGATATTATCCGACTCTTTAAACATATGCTTTAATCATTCAGAAAAATAACTTGGACTGCAGAAGAGCCAAAGAAGTAAACTAATGATCTGTTTTGTCCACTTCAGTCTGAGTGATGGATCCTGAATCTGGTTGGACGATGGAGGTGGCCGCTCTTGGTCGGCCTTTCAGCATCGGATGCTGTATGACAACTTCATCATTTATCACTGTGACTTTAAACTATTCTCGTCTCAGCCAAAACATGCAGAGGGTCCAGTTCTCCCCCAGAACAGAACCAGCCCTCAACATCCTCAGCATGGTGCTGCAGATGTTGAAGGACCTTAGTCTCCTTAGAAAATACAGCAGCTCTGTGTTTTCCTGTAGATTAACTGACCGGTCCAGTTAATTGTCCAGCTGGACACCCAGGTATTTCTACTTTGAAACTACTTCCACGCCCTCTCCCCATATAGAGACAGAATTAACGGGGGTCCCGGACATCCAGTCCACCACCAGTTCCTTTGTTTTACTGATGTTGAGCTGGATGATTGTGCTCACACCAGTTAACAAAACTGTCCACCACTGATCAATATTCTGTGATATCTACACCCTGGATACATCCAACAACCACAGAGTCATCAGAAAACTTCTGAAGGTGGCAGGACTCTGAGTTATACCTGAAGTCAGAGGTTTACAGGTTGAAGAGAAAGCGTGATAGGACTGTCCCTTGGGAGGCACCTGTGGTGCAGGTCACAGAGTCAGACACACAGTTCTGCAGACGTACTGGGGTCAGTCAGTCAGTGAGGTTGTTCAAAATCCAGGCAACCATGGGGCTGTCAACTAGCATGCTCTTTATTTCTCCCCCAGTAGGACAGGCTGGATTGTGCTAAAGGACTGGAGAAGTCAAAGAACATAATCCTTACAGACCCCCCGGGCTTGTCCAGTTGGGTTTAGATGCAGTGTCACAGGTGGATGAGAGTATCTCCACCCCCAGCTGAGGGTGATAAGCAAACTGGAGGGGGTCCAGAAATTGATTCACCAGAGGCAGGAGGAAGTCCATGACCAGTCTCTACAACACTTTCATGATGTGGGAGGTTAGAGCCACAGGTCTAAAGTCACTAGGGACACTAGGGACACTGGGGTGGGCCCCTTTCGGTACTGGCACCAGGCATAATGTTTTCCATCCCACACACCCTCTCTCCAGCTGCAAAAGCAGGTTGAAAATGTGCTGAAGGACACCACATAGCTGTGGGACACAGGGTTTCAGTCCACACTCTCTGTCCACACTCCCCTCTGTCCTCTGGCTGCTGGTCTTTTATCCAGTGATGCTCTTCATGTCACTCCAGACTGCTCTGGTGTTCTTCTGTTGGAGCCTCTGCTCAAGCTTCCTCCTGTAAGCCTCCTTCCTCTCTTTGAGATTTACCGACAGCCGTCTCTGGACCTCTGTCACTGCTTCCCTGTCACCTGACCTCAACGCTGCCTTCTTCTCATTCAGGATTACTTTAATGTCCTTGGTGACCCATAGCTTGTTGTTTGGGAAGCAGTGGACAGTTTTTGTTATTATACAGATGTCAACACAGAAGTTGATGTAATCTGTAAAGCAGCCTGTCAGTCCATTAATGTCCTCACCATCTGTCTCATAACATCCCTGCAGGGCATTTGTGGCCCCCTCAGACCATCTTTTCACTGTTTTGGTGGTGGGGGGCTGCCTTTGAACCAGGGGTTTGTATTCAGGTAGGAGGTGGATCAGTTTCTGGTCAGACCAGCCCAGGGGCGGAAGGACAGACCTGAAGTCTTCTTTAACATTGGAGTGCATCAGGATCAGTGTCTTCTCCCCCCTGGTGTGGTAATCCACATACTGTGTGAAGGTGGGGAGGGTCTTGAAGAGAGTTGCATGATTAAAGCCACCAGAGATCATAAAGAGGGCGTCGGGATGTTGGGGCTGGAGTCTGGCTGCGACCTAGAGTATGACGTCACATGCGCCCTCTGTGGAGGGAGGAATGTAAACGGGAATCAATATGACGTGTGGGACTCTCTGGGCAAATACTAAGGACGGGGGCCCACCACCAACAGTGACATGACCAGTATGACACCACCTGTGGTTGATGTACAGGTTGTTGGTCCTCACCAGTGCAGTCAACTCGTCACCTTGTTATCCAGTGTTTTCTTGTTTTCCTCCTTCTTTCGTCCGGGATGTTTAAAGTCCGAACGAAACTTAAATCCACGGTGCCGGTCTGCTGCAGCCCGATCGGCTGTTCCCGACCGGAAACAGAGCGGCTCCAGCTGCAAACAGCTGAAAAAGTTCCAAAGATAAAAACTCCTCCAACCGCATGATAAGAGAGGGTCAGCTTCACACAGAGGCTGCTTATTATACTACAATATGAAAAAGGAAGAAACCAGCAAAGGAGAACACGTGTGACAGGCTGCGCAAAATAACTAAATACGTATGACAATAACTATTCTGATTGGATCCTCTGTTCCCATTAATGCGGTTACACGGTGCATTTTTTTATTCTGACTCTGATTATTTGTGGACGATGTGGGGAACCTGAGGATTCACATGCTGCTGAGACACAGGTGAGACAGCAGCAACATCAACCCTGCGGCTTTAAACCCACTCATCTTTTTGCAGCAGTGTTTTGTTACTGTCCCTGTTTTATGTCTCTGTGTCTCTTTTGTTTTGATCTTCATAGTAAATCATGCTGTGCAGCTGAAACTGAACTTGAAGGTTTTCGATCAGTGGTGCTTCTTCCTCCATGATGTGACCAGTTTGTGGGCTGATTAGTGGCTGAGAATTCTACCTTTTTGTTCCAGGTTCAGGTCCTGAAACAGTAAATCCTCTTTAATTAGTTCTATCACATGTTCCTCTGCTTATTGATAACTAACATTACTGTGATTCTGTGTCTTGTCATTTTGTTCCATCATTTCATCAACATTTTCTTCTGTCCAATACTTTGGTGTATTAACAAGTACTTGTTAAATAATAAGTTGACATAGTTGTCCGACGTACTGCGTCTGGTTAATTGGTTGGTTTTGTCTTTTTCAAATAGATCCAAACACTGGGAGCAAACAGCTGCGCTGCTGTTGAGTTTTTCTGAAGAAAAAAGCGGAAAACCAGATGCATTTTACGTCGCCCTCCCGTGAGTCACGTGACCTGCTGCTTTATCAAACGTCCACAGCTGCTGGATTCTGATGCTGAGTCCTCAGAGGAGACGTCAGGAGTCGGTGAAGACAGTGAACGTCAGCAGCTACGGACAAAAACAAGGTAAAAGACTCCGACACTACTTTGATTTTATGCTGGACACTGGTTCTGAGTGAGCGACCAAAAGCGGATAAATGTCGCTTGATGAAGGAGGGACAGACGTGGACATGGACCGCTGGGTAAAACTTCAACCTACTAGTTCATTTCAGTAAGCAGAGAGCAGATGTCCTCCTGTTCCTTATTTAACATTTGTCCATTTTGTTCTGCTTTGTTTTCTGAAAGGAGAAAGATGCTCATATTCTGACGATGCTTTATGAAATGATAATTGTTCTTTAAAAAGTGTAGACATATATTCTATATGTCATATAGAGCTGGGTGGGTTTTCAAAAGAATTATTTATAGTATTTTATTTTTACGATTCCTATGGTTTCACTGTATATGATTGTTTTATATGCAGGTCTTTTTATGGGTTTTAGCTTATTATACTGTCAGAAGTACATGAAATACAAAAGCATTAATATTCAGATATTTTATTATTTCTATTGCACAAGTATGAAACCAGCTACTTACTGATGCTAAGTATATTATTCTTTAATCCAATGTATTTACATTAAAATAACTGTTAATCACTCATAATTATCTTTGTCTCTTAGATTCAAAATGTAACTAGATAAAAAAAATTCACTGTGAATGTTTCACAACTCAAGCATTTTCCAAGTAATGATGAAAAAAGTTTTATTATAAAAATGTAAATAAGCTGAAATTTGTAAAAAGTTTGATGCTTAACTGTTTTAAAAAAGCAGAATCTTTTTGCCTCAAGCAGCTGTAATATGAAATAGTTGCATGAAAATCCTGGAAATTGTAAAAATGTACTTAGTTTAAGTCACAGCCATATTTTGGTGCAGATTTTTAAATTTAGTAACCACTGGTGAAGGTCACGAGGAATGAAACTAACTCAGTTTTAAATAGTTGAAAGTGAGGATGTGGCATCTTAGACACAGTCTAAGACACAATAAATGGGTTTACAGGCAGTTTTTAGACATGGCAGGTGGACAGAGGACAACAGAACAGTCCTTGTCTTCAGTCCCTGTGGACGTGAGGAGGCACTGAATCTGACAGTACAGTCAGGTTTCAGTGATACTGTATGAACATCTGGCGTAAAATAAGCTGCATGTGCACAACAACCAAGTTCAAGCCGCTCAGTATTAATTCACCACAGAGAACAGAGAAAACCACAGAGCTGTGAGTGGGAGAAAAGCAGCCATTCTGAATCTGAGAAAAGAAGGAAAAACAATCAGACATGGAACAAACATTGGGTTTAGCCAATACAACAATTGTGAATGTCATGAAACAGAGAAAGAAACCACTGGTGTACTGAGCGACATCCACAGAAGCTGGAATCCTGAACTTTCATTTGATATCTAGATTTTAATCTTTAACCCAAATGTGTCAGTGCACAGCAACAACAAATGAATTAGCCTGCTAACGAAGGTTCTGCTGGACAGATCGTTCGTGGCCCAAACGTATCCCAACATTCTTTGTCCTCCTCATTGTACAGGCGCTGGTCATATCTCGTCTTGATTACTGCAAAGCTTTGTTGATGGGGTCACCGGGGTCCACAATCAAACCCTTGCAGATGATCCAAAATGCAGCAGCTCGCCTCATTTTCAATCAGCCAAAAAAGACCCATGTCACACCACTCTAGATCTCTACACTGGCTTCCTGTAGCTGCTCGCATCAGGTTCAAAGCTCTGTCTCTTGCTCACAGGGTTGTTAACTTGACAGCTCCCGCTTACCTCAACTCACTCATTCAAGTCTACAATCCTTCCCACCCGCTGCGGTCTGCCAACGAACGACATTTGGTGGTCCCAGCACCGCACAGAAGACACCAAGCAAATCTGCTTAGCGCAATGATCCCACGATGGTGGAACGAGCTACCAAACTCTGCACGCTCAGCAAATCCACTCCCAATATTTAAAAATTGCTGAAAATGAAAAACTCTTCCGCATTTTCCTATGCACTTAAATCTCTTTTAAAAAAAAATTCTTTCTGCTCTTTCTCCAACTTGCATCTCGTGAACTGTGAACACTTTTCTGATAGGACTTTGCTTTGATGTTTTTCCTTGACTTAGATTTTTGCTGCCTTGTAAGTCGCTTTGGATAAAAGCGTCTGCTAAATGACTAAATGTAAATGTAATTGTGTGGCAGCAAAGCCCAAGCAATACAATGATCCAAATCCCCATTTAAAGCCACATTTCCCATGAATTCAGTAGATTCCCGTCTGAAAATAGACCCTTAGTGTCCAGGGTCTAAGTCTTGCTGAGGACCTTTGCTGGATGTCTTAGACCCTCTTTTCTTCCATGTTTCCTGTCTGTTCGTCTCTTGAAACTATTGACGCAAGGCAAAAAATGCCCCAAAAATGTGAATTTCTACTTTAAACACAACTGAGAGAAGCCGTCAAACGTGGGAGTGATGGGAGAAGATATTAACTGACTCTTATAACAGACAGCAGAGGAGCCACAGAAGTAAACTAATGATCTGTTTTCTGTTTTTTCCACTTCAGTCTGAGTGATGGATCCTGAATCTGGATGGACGATGGAGGTGGCCGCTCTTGGTCGGCCTTTCAGCCTCGGGATGCTGTATGACTGCCGCAGAGACTTACTGGTCCCTGGTAAGAATTCACAAGTACAGATGCTGATGGATCAACAGTTTTTAAAAACCCATTTTCACTTCAGATCTGTTGCTTTATTTTTTTAGTTATACAATATTTGTTTGAACCTCTTTTAGCTCAGAGCTAAACTCTTCAGGTTCTATCTTAAAGCTACAAATAATAAAACATTTCTACACTCAACAGATATACACTGATCAGCCACCACATTATAACTGATGCTCTTAATAATGTTAAAGAAAAGAATGAATGAATTCTCCACTACAACTACCACAGAAACTGCTGATCAGCTGGGATTGTTTTGCACAACAATCTCTAGGGTTCACAGAGAACAGTCTAAAAAAGAGAAATTATCCAGTGAGCAGCAGTTCTCTGAGTGACCATGTCAAGTTGATGCCAGAGAAAAATTCCTTTCAAATAGTAGATTTTTTATAAATGGTGGATTGTGAAACCTTCAGCCCTGCTCTGTTTAGATCATCTAGATGCCAACATGTTCAGTTACCTTCTGTCAGGTGAAGTTGTTAGCAGGTGTTGAGCCACTTCTCATGTTTAGATCCTTAACCATAATGTGATAAACTGACTGTCCTGATTACATTCAAACAATGTAATTCTAATATCACAGTGATGTATTCTGTGTTTGTGTGGACTTGGCTGTTTTAGACTGAGGTGTAGTTTGTGGTACTTACTCCTGGTTGTGTATTATGTTTAGTCCTGTTCCTATTTCTTACCTTCTTTCTGTACACTCATGTCAAGCTTCTCTAGTTTCCTTTATCATGTTCACTCTTAGCTTTTTCTAGTTCTTTGTCTTGTCTGTGCTTAGTTTCTTTTGTGTCTTAGTCCTGATCCTGTTTAGCTTTGGTTGTTCCCTTAGTTTAGTCGCCCTGTTTTTGAAAATGCATTAATTGTCTGTAAATAATATGTTATGTCAAGTGTCTGTGTATATATCTGTGCACCTATAGGAGGCAGCAGGGAGCTAATTTTCTTGTACTTTGAGACAAGAGAATTGGTGAATCGTGGATGTGACAGGTGACATTGTAGCTATTAAGTCTATAGTGACAGTGATGGAGAAGTTTCTAAAAAGGAAACATGCTAATTCCGAACTGGGCTCTGGACCAGAATCGGACCCAGATGAAGGCCATAGTAGGAGTGGTTGTCAAAAGAAAGCAAAGACGGAGACCTTGAGCAAAGTCTCTTGTGCGAGGCAATACAACGAAAGCTATATTACATTGGGATTTACTTTCACTGGGAGATGCAACGATACCGACTCCGTTGTGCTTGGTGTGTGGTGAAAAGCTCTGTGCTATGGTCCCAAGTCAGCTTCAACACCACCTCCAAATGAAACACCCTTCGATTCAACACAAGAATGTGGATTATTTTGAAGAAACGACCTGTGAAAAGTTGCATATTTGCATCTTTGTGTGAGGACATATGAGCAGAGCATAAAGCCTTGCTGTTTCATACGGAGGTCCGATGGTTGACGCGTGGCAAAGTGCTGGACCATGTGTTTGAGCTGCAGGGGGAACTTAAAGTGTTTCTCACAAATGAGAGGTCTGATTACACAAAGCTGCTTACAAGTGATGAGTGGTGTTCAAGGCTGGCAGATATTTTTCATCATCTGAATGAACTGAACACACAAATGCAAGGCCGAAATGAAAACCTGCTTACAAGTACAGATAAAATAAATGGATTCCGTTCAAAGGTCCACCTCTGGCCACAACATGTGGAAAATGGCAACCTGCAAATGTTCCCACTTGCCAAGAAGTGGCAAGATGTTAACACTTCTGCGAACAATAGGTGAACATTTGAAAACTCTTGAAGAGAACATGTCCTTTTATTTCTCTTCAGCCTTCACTGAATGCCTTGACTGATTCACTGACCCATATAGCTCAGCATCCGTTGTTAAAAAGGACATGATTTACAAGAGCAGAAGGAACTAACGGAACTAAGACAAAATCGTGGTTCAAAGCTAAGCTTTGTTTTATGGAGTTCCCCATTCTGGAAAAAAAAAAAAATTTTGATGTTTCTCCCATTTTTCACGACATATCTGTGTGAGCTGAGCTTCTTAAGTCTGACTGCTATAAAAACTGAAACAAAAAGAGACTGAGAGCTGTTGAGGAAGAGCTTCGTGTCTGTCTTTCTCCAATTCCCACCAGGATATAAGGTCTGTGTAGATCCAAGCAGGCCCAGGTTTCACACTGAATGAGTAAAAATATTTTTTTCTTTGTGTTTATTTGATTCCTATTCAAGACAATCTGACAAGAATGACTTTATATTGATAATATAGGCTACAGAGTTTAATTTTTTTAACACTTTCAGTTGGTGATGTGCCTTGTGATTTATTTTTTGTGAAAAAAATGTACATTGGCTCAAGAGGTTGAAAAACACTGCAGTAGTTCATGTCCTCTTGCTCATGGTTTACTTCTTACTTCAATAGCTTGACTCACGTTTCATTCCATTTGTTCTCGTAACTATGTCCTTGTTTAACTTCCCAGGCTTTCTCTCACCCTGTTCTGGTTTCATTTTTGATTTGGTTTGTTTAATGCTGGGTTTTGTCCTCCTTATTGTGTTGTTTTTTGTCCAATAGTCCCTTTTAATTATTTTCAGTCCTGGTCTCTGATCACTCTTGGGTTCACCTTTTTATCAAAATGGGACAGTTGGATCTGGCCAATTAGGACCCAGCAACAGGAGTGTAGAATATACTGTTTGTCATGTTAACTGGCCAAGTGACCCCTATTATTTCAGGGCCTCCGATGGAAACTTAGACCTCAGTCTAAACCACAGATCACAAACCACAGTGCCCCCAAGCCACAGAGCACCAGTGACCCTGAGTCTCATGCCACATCACCTCCAAGGCCTACTCACACCTCAGCTCAGGCCTAACAAAATAATTTCTTTAACAGAAAAACACATCTACTGTTTCTGGAAACTGAAATTGAATTTGATTTCTTTTTCTTCTTTTCTTGCAGGAATGACACTGTGGGACCGTGATGACCTGATTAAACACATAGGAGAAAGACCACAGAACTATAACGACTTTGAGATAGTTGCATCTGAATCAATTGAGGATAAATCATCAGCACTAAATGTTGAGGCATCACTGAAGGCGAGTTTTTTGGCAGGACTAGTTGAGGTTGAGGGATCTGCTAAATACCTACATGATAGTAAAACTTCCAGAAATCAGGCCAGAGTTACACTGAAGTACAAGGCTACCACAAAGGTCCGAGAGCTGTCAATGAATCATCTTGGAAGAGGAAATGTGAAGCATCCATATGTGTTTGATAAAGGTTTAGCAACACATCTAGTCACAGCTGTTCTTTATGGGGCACAAGCCTTCTTTGTTTTTGACCGTGAGGTGTCTGTGAAGGAAAATCATCAAGATGTTCAAGGCAACTTGAAAGTGATGATCAAGAAAATTCCCTGCCTTGCTATAGATGCTGGAGGTTCCCTCAAACTGGAAGACAAGGACAGAACAAATGTTGAGAATTTCTCCTGCAGATTCTATGGAGACTTTTCCCTTCAGAAAACTCCTTCGTCCTTTCAAGATGCTGTAGAAGTCTATCAAAGTCTGCCCAAACTGCTGGGAGCCAACGGAGAAAATGCTGTACCAATGAAGGTCTGGCTGTTGCCTCTGACAAGTTTAGATTCTTCTGCTGCTAAACTTGTTCGTCAGATAAGTAGAAGTTTAGTTCAGCAAGCACAGAGAGTCCTGGAGGACCTCAGTGAGCTGGAAATCAGGTGCAGTGATGCACTGAGAACTACCACTGTCCAGCAGTTCCCACAGATTGGTGAGAAAATTAAATATTTTAAAGAAAGGTGCTCTGAGTTCAGATTAGAATTCCAACAAACCTTGGGAAAGAAGCTTCCATTAATCCGAGGAGGAGGAGAAGATGAGACTGTGCTTGTGGACCTCCTGAAGAAGAGACATTCTTCTCCATTCAACAACAGAAACCTGAGTGAGTGGATGAACTGTAAAGAGAGAGAAATCTACACTTTAAAGTCTTTTACCAACACAATGAAAAACACAATGATCGTCCCATCTCAGAATCATCTGTACAAAGAAAGTCTCAGTGAAGAACTTGTTGTGTGCTTTGTTTTCACCTCACTGGGAAGTCCTGACCTGTACCTCTCAGCTCTATCAGAGTACCTAAAAGGAAGAACCAAACCAGACGACCCTCAACATCCACATACTCATGATGTAGAGGAGGGACAGTGGTACAGCTCAAAAGAAGCATTAGATGAAGTTAGGAATAAAGCAAAGCTCTTCAGTGATTTTGCAGAGGCCAACAAGGAGAACCAGAACATTAAGTTCCTGACAGTGGGTTTAAAAGATGAGAAACAGAAAGGTTCAAGCATCTACCTTTATAAAGATGGATTTTCTGTCAGTGAGAACTTTGAGCCTCCTTCAAAACCTGAAACTGTGACAGTCAGTGACATAAACCACAACAGTGTGACATTGAAGGTTTCTCCACCCAGATTTGGAGCAGAGAACATCAGCTCCTACTCTGTTGAGTACTGTGTCAGTGGAGAGGATGGATGGCAACTAAAGACAGCATCAACATCTGGAGAAGTCACAGTGAGCGATCTGAGGCTCAACACAGAGTATATGTTCAGATGCAGAGCAGTGACCTCAGTAGGTGTTGGACCAGCCAATCAAGTCAGTGGTTCCATTAAAACCTTACCCTGCAGTCCTCCTGGAAAACCTCAAGTTGAACCAAACTCTACAGAGATATCAGTTAGCTGGGAGAAACCTGCTGAGCTTGGAAAGGATGTTCACATTTTGAGCTACATGGTGGAGTACGCTACAACAGACAACAGGGTGAAAGAGGAAGATCTGGAGTGGAAACAAATGGTGTCAACAGTTGAACATGTGATCATTACAGGACTTCCCTCAGAGACAGAATATGTTGTCAGAGTCAGATGTGATTGTGGTGAAGTCGGCAGAAGCAAGAAAAGCATCAGTGTTATAATCTGCACAATAAAATGTACAGGTTTCCCTTTCAAATTTAAATTTACAGGCAAACTGTCTGATGTTGTTAAATACAAAAGCAAAAAGCTGGATAGTCATGAAGGGCCTATGCCTGTCTATCAGATTCCTTTAAAAAACATGAAAATCGATGTACATGGATGCAAGCGTTTCACTTTTGGGAAAGAAACCAAATCAAAACCAAAACAAAATCGCACCATAATGGTTCTTGGAGCAACTGGCGCTGGAAAGACAACTCTCATCAACGGGATGATCAATTACATTCTAGGTGTGAAATGGGAGGATTCATATCGGTTTAAGTTAGTTGATGAGGGTCAGTCAAAATCCCAGGCTGAGAGCCAGACTTCTGAAGTTACTGTCTACAAACTCTACCATGAGGACGGTTTTACGATCGATTACTCCCTGACCATTGTTGACACCCCAGGATTTGGAGACACAAGAGGCACAGAAAGAGACAGGATGATTGTAGAGCAGCTACGTAATCTGTTCACTGCTGAGCTGGGGGTCAGTGAAATCGATGCTGTGTGTTTTGTAGCTCAGGCAGCTTTAGCACGACTCACACCAACACAGAGATATGTGTTTGACTCTGTGCTCTCAATCTTTGGCAAAGATGTGGCTGAAAACATCAGGGTTCTGGTGACATTTGCAGATGGCAAACGTCCACCAGTTCTAGAGGCCATCAATGCTTCAGGTGTCCCGTGTCCTAAAACTAAAGACGGTCTGCCAGTTCACTTCAAATTTAATAATTCAGCACTGTTTGCACACAATACATCATCTGCAGGTGACACCCTGAGTGGGGATGATGATGATGAAAACTTTGATCAGATGTTCTGGAAAATGGGAATAAAAAGCATGAAAAGGTTCTTTTCTGCTCTGAATGTCATAGAAACCAAAAGCTTGACCCTGACAAAGGAAGTCCTCAGAGAAAGACAGCAGCTGGAGAATTCAGTTGAAAAGCTGCAGGAGCAGGTTAAATTTGGTTTAGCAAAGCTTGAGGAAATTAAAGAGACAGCTGAAAAACTAAAAGAAAACGAGGCAGAAATCAGCAGAAATGTGAACTTTGAGTTTGAAGTCACTGTCAAGAAGCCGTATCAAGAAGATATTTCTGGTTCTGGAAACTACATCACAAACTGTCAACAATGTCATGTGACCTGTCACTATCCTTGTGCGATACCAAATGATGGACATAAAGCAGGCTGTGTTGCAATGGACTCAAATGGACACTGCACTGTGTGTCCAGGCAAATGTTATTGGAACAAACACTTTAATCAGAGGTACAGGTGGATGTATAAGGAGGTTAAAGAGAAGAGAACACTTAAAGATCTACAAGAAAAGTACCTAAAAGCCACAGAGGGTAAAAAATCTGTTAAGCAATTTATTGACAGACTGAAGGTTGAATATGACCAAGTGCATCCTGAGGTGGTGAAACTGATGCATAGGTCAGCAAACTGTCTGAACAGACTTCAAGAGATAGCACTGAAGCCAAACCCTCTGTCCACTCCAGAGTACATTGACATGCTCATTGAGGGAGAGAGACAGGAGGCGAAGCCAGGCTGGAAACAACGCATTCAGTCCCTGACAAGTATAAGAGGAAAAGCAGAGACCATGGCCAAAGCGGCAAAAGGAGACAAACTCCTTTTACATCCATAGAGATGACAACTCTTTAAGGACTTAACTAAAATCAAGACTGGTGACCGGTCAAGACCATAACGAGACCCAAACACATTTCACCAAGAGAAAGAGGAGAGGATTCTGAGACACATAACAAGGACTAGAACAGGACATATAGTGATGAAATGACACAGCAGTAAAAGCTCTAGTACAAACATCTGAATCCCACAACACTCCTGTACAAAAAAAACACATTTTTTATTACATTTTAATTTTATTTCTTTGAATATATTTCCAGTTCACCCAGTCTACATTATGTGTGTTTAACACTGGATTATCACTTTGTATTTTGCCATTTATAGAGACGTGTTTTCAGGTTGATGTACATATTATCAATTTTGGGGTAAGATGATAAGTTACAGTGGAAAACTGAGAAATCAATAAATGATAAATAGAATTTACTGTCTCAAGTGTTTGTGGCTGTTCTTCACTCATGTGTCATGAAATTAACCCACAGTTAAATCAATTCAGTCCAATCAGGTTGATGATAGGCACCTTTTCTCAGCACAATGGAAGAAAGACAAGACCCAAAGGACCCTGTGTCCTCCAGGCCTAGAGGACAGCCGCAGAGGGTGGAAAACGAGGCATTGATCATCAATCAAACGATCATCTAAAATACGGGAGTATTTGAAGTAGAGACCAAACAACATGTTGCTCTGCTAATTGACTTATTTTGCTGTTGACATTTTAAATGTAGATTGAATCACAGTTCTTTAACTTGAATGGATCTAGTCTCTAAAACACCGATCAGCAGTTCAAACTGGTCTAGTTTCTGTTAGGGGAACAAAGTCTGCTGTGGAAACATATTTGTTTGTTAAAAGGGAAGATGATTCACATTTACATTTTTAGTAAATTAATTGTTCTTTTATTGATAAATAAAAAATAGCTTGGTTAATTCTTTAATCCCCAAGATAATCTATGGATTAATTGACCAAACAGTAATCGTTAGGTAAATATTCTGCACTTATATAGCACTTTTCTACCTATTGGCACACAAAGCACTTTACACTGCTTCTTATTCACCCATTCAAACCCACAATCACACACACTGGCCAACACTCACCAGGAGCAACTAAGTTGGGGTTCAGTGTCTTGCTCAAGGACACTTTGACATGTGACTGAAGGAGGTGGGGATTAAACCAACAACTATGAGATTGGTGGACAACCGCTCTTCCTGCGCCACAGTCGCCCTATTCATGAAAAACACTGCAGTCTTTGTTTTTCGTCTGTTCTCAGATCAGTTAAAGCCGTAAATATATTTTAACATGCACATGTGATAATGACAGCAGTGCTTATTGTTTTTTGATATTCTAATTACTTGTGTCAGCATTTATTGCTAATATTTGATAATTAGCATCTAGTCCCGGTTGTATTCTTTGTAGAAATGGTTCATTAGCGCATAAACAAAGTGTGTGAATATATTTTAAAAGTATACAAAATATATTCACACACTTTGTGTGCCACCAACAAGTGGGCGGATCGATCCTTAATATCGATAGTTTCGATATAGGGGTTGTATCGAAAATGATCGATCCAAAAGTCAAAATATCGATATTAAGAGCCTTTTTAAACCAGTCATTTTATTTATTTTGCATGAAATATAATATTTAAAATGAGCTTGTATATAACGCTTTCTCTCATGCAGCTCCTTTCGCACGTCACGCACAGTGGTCACCCCTCCCTGCTCTGCTGTGTGGTGTTGCCCTAACATCACGTGACCCAGCAGCGCCAACAGCAAGCAGCTGCAGCGAGAGTGAGCGCGAGGTGGTGCGCGCGCCTGGCTTGGTATCGTGGAGCTGGCAGGTAAAAAACGGGGCGCTGTGTGGAAGTATTTTACTGCTGTGTGGAAGTATTTTACTGCCGTGAATGAAAACGCAGCGAATTGCGACGTCTGTAAAAAGGTCATTCGCTACTGTGGTAACAGCACCAACTTACACAAACACATAAAACGACATGAAAAAGAGCTCGGAACTATTTGTTACTATATTATTGTTTAATGTATATTTTATAGTATTATTCTGTTTTTCTGCTCTTAATTTTTTTAGATTACTATTCTTGTGATTTTCAGGCAGTTTCATGTTTGCATATTTTGTCACATTTGAAAATGTCCTGTTTTTTGTTAACCTCACACTTGACTAATTACAGACACACAAAGAGCAAATCACATCACAAATCACAGATGTATTCAGATTTAATTATGTAATCACTTCCTTAATTGTGACACATTGATGTCCCCTATGCAAGAAAGTAAATGTAATTTATATTGTGTGCTAAAAATAAAAAAATATCAGTATCGGCGATATTTGCCCTGTATTTACTTGGTATCGAAGCAATACGAAATTTGCAGTATCGCCCACTTCTGATTTGTACATGAGACACTGAGATCATCTTGTGACTAAAAAGGATGACAGACAGTTGAATGTGTTTACTGGTGTTCACTGATGATGTTATCTATTGTAGGAAATCATAGAGCTAGAGACGTTAATGTTGAGTTATTTGTAACTTGTGAATTTAAGCCAACGACACACAGACATAAACACAGTTTTCATTTCATGTAAATAAAAAAGAGATAAAACGTGGCAGGAGACCAGTGCAGGAACTTCAGAGGAGATGAAGACGAGCACTCACTTCTCAAACTCTCTTTTTATTGCAGTGGGACAAAACAGTTGTTTATTTGTTTAAAAAAATTAACTAAAACATAATTAAAACTTATTAATAAATCTGTGCCAAAATCCAACACAAAAAAAATGACAAATCATCCTCTTAAAACTCCAATATTTGTATCCTGTAATATTGCTGCATGATGTAGTTACAAGTGGGTCAAAAAAGTATTTAGTCAGCCACCGATTGTGCAAGTTCTCCTGCTTAAAATGATGACAATGATCATCATAGGTAAACTTTAACTGTGAGAGACAGAATGTGGAAAAAAAATCCAGAAATCACATTGTAGGATTTGTAAAGAATTTATTTATAAATTCCTGTGTAAAATAAGTATTTGGTCAATAATAAACTTTGTAATTTAACCTCCTTGACAATGACAGAGGTCAAGCGTTTCCTGTAGGTCTTCACCAGGATTGTCACACACTGTAGCTGGTATTTTGGCCCATTCTTCCATGCACATCTCCTCTAGAGCAGTGATGTTTTGGGGCTGTCACTGGGCAACACGGGCTTTCAACTCCCTCCACAGAATTTTTATAGGGTTGAGGTCTGGAGAGTGGCTAGGCCACTCCAGGACCTTGAAATGCTTTGTTGCCGGGTGGTGTGACCCAGCCACGTCTCATCTTCAATGCTCTCGCTGATGGAAGGAGGTTTGTGCTCAAAATCTCACGATACATGGGCCCATTCATTATTTCCTTAACAGGGATCAGTTGTCCTGTCCCCTTTGCAGAAAAACAGCCCAAAAACATGATGTTCCCACCCCCATACTTCACTGTGGGTTTGGAGTTGTTGGGATGCAACTCAGCATTCTTCTTCCTCCAAACACGACATGTTGAGTTGTTACCAAAAATTTCTATTTTGGTCTCATATTTTGGCGCAATGTGTCACTGATGGTAACCTTTGTTACTTTGGTCCCAGCTCTCTTCTTGCGTGGAGCCACAGATCGAGGGAGATTATCAATGACCTTGTAGGTCTCTTTCATTTTCTAATAATTGCTCCCACAGTTGATTTATTCACATCAAGCTGCTTCCTATTGTAGATTCACTCTTCCCAGCCTTGTGCAGGTCTACAATTTTGCTCCTGGTGTCCTTCGACAGGACACCATAATACACCTGTCGACACCATAATAATGTTAATGTTGTATTGTATTGTAACCATAATGTTGTATTGTATCTGCTTTAGCAAATACTTTAGCAGAACTCACACCAACACAGAAAGATCTGTTTGATGCTGTTCGCTCAATCTTTGACAGAGATGTTACACAAAACTTCAGGGTTCTGGTGACGTTTGATGCTGGCCATCACCCTCCAGTTCTAGAGGCCATCAATACTTCAGGTGTCCCATGTCCTAAAAGAGACGACAGGCTGCCAGTTCACTTCAGATTCAATAACTCAGCTCTTTTTGCACGCAACAAATCATCAGTGGCAAACAACACAGGTAGTGATGTTGACACTGATGAAGATGTGAGTTGTGAAGAAATGCTTTGGGAAAGAGGAACAAAGCGCATAAAGAGGTTTTTTTGGTGCTCTGAATGTCATGGACACTAAAAGTTTGACCCTGACAAAGGAAGTCCTCAGAGAAAGACAGCAACTGGAGAATTTAGTTGAACAGTTGCAGGAGCAGCTAAAAGTTGAGTTAGCAAAGCTCCGGGAGATAAATGAGACAATTCAAAAACTGAATAAGCATGAGGCAGAGATCAGCAGAAATGAGAATTTTGAGTTTGAAGTCACTGTGACAAAGCCTGTTCAAGTTGATGTTTCATCCACTGAAGATTTCTTCACCAACTGTCAGCAGTGTCATATGACTTGTCACTATCCTCACGGTGACGACGGTAAAACAGGCTGTGCTACACTGGGCAGTGATGGCCGCTGTACTGTTTGCCCAGGAAAGTGTTACTGGAATGTGCATTTCATCCAGTTCAGGTGGGATCATAAAAATGTAAAAGAAAAACAAAAAGTAAAAGAACTGAAAGAAAAGTACCTGAAAGCTCCAGAGGATCAAAATCTTGTTCAGGCATTGACTGAAAAACTGAGGGCTGAACGTGATGTTGTATGGGCTGAATTGAAGAAACAGTTGAAGACCTCTGCTGAGGGTCTGAACAGACTCAAAGAGGAGGCACAGAAACCAGATCCTCTCACCACTTCAGAGTACGTTGACCTCACACCTTCATCAGTAAAATACAGAGAGCAGGTAACAGATTTCAGCTCTCGCACATCTCATATTTTATCCCCTGATGTATTTCGGTTATGTACAGTACTCACTCTTATTCCTTATTTTGACCAAATAATTGTAATTTTCTTTAAAACTAATTTAACACAAAAGAGAATATTCTAAATAAATGACAGACTTTCAGTTGAAAAACAAAAAAAGACACTCTCATGCAGATGGAGACACCCCCTTTCACACTCAGTCCCCATAGAATCCCCCCACCCCCACCACACATACATAGCAACTCCCCCCAGTCTTTCCACACCATCAGGGGTCTATAGATCACCCTGGGAACCAGGGGCTCAGCCAGCAACAGCTGCTTTGTTAAACCTGCACACACACACTCACTCACACACACACACACACACACACACTACCTTGTGTGTAGATAACAGTTACAATTTACCTTTTCACTAAAACTCAACTGATTTTTTTTCCCATTAAACTAAACTAACCTCCACGTTATACGTAACTATGATTCTGTTCAATTAGTGAGTCTCATCTTCAGCTCATCAAATTAACTCTAAGTGAAATAAATCTGTTAATATTTGTTCTTCCTTCTTCTCATTTAAACAAAAACTTCCATTTGTACTTCTTACGTGTACCCAACACGTTTAGTTTACAGAAGTAAAATAAAAAAATGTACTTCTAGCTGTACTCATTACTCAGTCGGGAGTAGAAGTACTATTAGAATTTCAAATTTCAAACTTGATAAAGTTTGACCAAATAACGCAGCATTTCCTGCCACTTTAAATGTCTGAGTTGTGATCAGTCTAACAATAATCTGACTTGTTAAAAACGTGCAAACCTATTGCCTGCAAAAGCTCAGATTACAGTTACTTGAGTAATATTATTATATCAGACAGATGATAATCATGACTTTCGACTTTGCTCACATCATCTTCAGTTACGGTTTATTAACCACTCCCCCCAAAAATGTACAAACATGCATTACTATTTCTGTTACCTGCTGCCACAGTACTTTATTAGTATAAACTCTATTACTGAGGGAAGCTCCTGAAACAGGGATGTTTCTGCAAGTGGCTGCCTCCTGCTGGTGAAGCCGTGTCATTGCCTCGTTAGTTGCTCCTTTACTTGATTGTTTTAAGTGAGATTCACTGGACAAAAATCATTAATGAGTTTGTTCGTTCTAAAATGACCTCTGACTTGATAATCTGTTGATAAGTTAGGACAAGTTTAAAAGTGCAAATGTTTTCAACCCCCTTAATAAATTATTTTAAACTTTTAATTTATTTCTGACAAACAAATAAACCAAAGCAACAGCTAATTGTTTATTAATTATTATGTTGATTGAACAAAAAAAACAGTGTTTTACTCGTTTTGCCAAGGGTCGCGGGCGTCCACAGCCGAGGTCAAAGTGGAGGTTCAGGCAGAAGATGGAGGAGCACGTTCATCACCGTTGGTGAGTGTTTTCGAAAAATCCACATGTTGATTAGCGATGTTTGAATTGTGATATCTGAGGACTGGAACACGTGGGCAGTGCTTCGTTCCACCGTTTATTTACGACGCACACACGTGATGTCACTGATGAACAAACCATGATGGTCTATGGTCCAAATGACACACACAGGTCACAAAGGTTGAACACAACTAGCAAACTGATGTGATAGATTTTTAGATGCTGGACAGGCACCAAAGCAGGACAGGAGATAAATCATGATGATCAGGGGTGGCTGTAGCTCAGTTGGTAAGGCAGTTGACCATGGACCACAGGGTCAGTGGTTCAATCCCTGCTCCTGGCTACAAGTCGAAGTGTCCTTGGGCAAGACACTGAACCCCAAGTTGCTCCCGGTTGGTCAGGTGAGCACCTTGCATGGCAGCCACTGCCATCGGTGTGTGAGTGTGTGTGTGAATGGGAATCTACATTGTAAAGCGCTTTGGATAAAAAGCACTATATAAGCAACTATTTACCATTTATTTACCATTTGTAGCTACACTGGTCCAAAGAAATACTGCCCACGCATCATACAGATGTCCTTTAAGTATTTATTTTCCGCTCTCTCTCTCTCTCTCTCTCTTCATTTGACACCATGAAAACTACAAGAAATAAAAGAACATACAACTTTGAAATGAATACATGTTTTCCAGTCAAAATCTCTCAGGCTAGTGTTCGTACAAAAGCACATCAACATGAATACAGCACTGTTACCGTGTGCGCCTCTTGAACCAAGTGCAGAATAGTTCTTTCGGGGCCTCGTGTCTTTCCTCAGTATGCACGTTAGCTTGACCCATAATGCCACCGTGATGCCCCTCACCAACTCTAGTCACATGACCCGTCCATCAAATTAAAAGCTTTTACAAGCCCATTCAACTTTGACCAAACATTTTGTATTTCACAAAAATGTATTTACAAATAAATTTTAACAGTTGTATGTAATAAAATAATTCTGAACTTATAACAGAAACATAATAATAAACATGTCATTCAGACAGTTACACCATTTACCATGATGCCACGATCACGACAATCATTTAACTGACCCCCTATGAATTCTGTGCAACCTGGTGAATTAAAGATAAACATCCCAACAAATCTGTCTTTTAGACGACTTACCATAATCAGTTATGTTGTCAGATTTAATGAACAGTAATTAGTGTGAGTCATTGAGCAGTGTGTTAAAAAGTTGTTTGTCACACTTGAACCACTCACCCCCACTGTGAAAATCATCATACTGTGATTTAAAAAGTTAAACTGATCTTTTTCATCTTTGTCTTTAAATTCATATAAATAAATTGGCCAGTAAAATAAACAATTATAAGTCATGAAATGTGACAGTAAATACAATATTCAACAACTGTTGTTAAGGGGAAATTTCTTCTTAAAACCTACTTATGCAGTTTTCACAGATTTTGACATTTACCAGGATTTAGCTGTTGGGGAACCAGAGTCTACACACACTCAGACATGTTTGTGCAAAATTACGGCTAATTGTGTTTGTGAGTGTGAATGTTTGTCTGTCTGGTGGTGCACGACTCTCTGTGTTGTCCCTGAGACAGACTGGAGACCTGTACAGGGTGGACCCCGACAGTCCAGTCCTGCATATAGCTGGTCTGAAGTGACTCCACCCCTCTGAAGAAATTTGAGACAGACCAGGAAACAGAGTTTGTTCTTCAGCGTTACAGAGAAGAGATAAACAGACGATAAGAGTCAGATCAAACCACTTGTGCTGAAAGTGGACAGTGACAGGTGAGAATACTGGAAAGTACCGGTTCAATATTTTCTGACGCCGATCTCTGAAGAAGAGTTTTTAAAGAACAAGATGATGTGAGAGTGAAACTGAAAGTAACTTTCAGGGAATAAGTGACTTCACTCAGAGACAAGATGTCTTCCAGACTAGAGATGGATCTCTGCTGTCCGATCTGCCACGACATCTTTTCGGACCCTGTCCTCCTGTCTTGTAGCCACAGCTTCTGTAAAGTCTGTCTGCAGAACTGGTGGACAGAGAAACTGATCAAAGATTGTCCAGTTTGTAAGAAAGTTTCTTTGCAGAGTGAACCACCCTGTAACTTGGTGTTAAAGAACCTGTGTGAGTCCTTCCTACAGGAGAGACACCAGAGATCCACAGAGGGTCTCTGCAGTCTGCACTCTGAGAGACTCAAACTCTTCTGTCTGGACCATCAGCAGCCAGTGTGTCTCGTCTGTCTGCATTCACAAACACACACCGGCCACAGATTCAGACCCATGGATGAAGCTGCACGGGATCACAGAGAGACTCTGCAAAGGTCCCTGAAGCCCTTACAGGACAAACTGGAGCTCTGTCAAAAAGTTAAAGTGCAGTTTGATCAAACAGCAGAACACATTAAGGTCCAGGCCCGACACACAGAGAGGCAGATTAAGGAACAGTTTAAGAAGTTTCACCGGTTTCTAGAAGAGGAAGAGGAGGCCAAGATGGCTGCACTGAGGGAGGAAGAGGAGCAGAAGAGTCAGAGAATGAAGGAGAAGATGGAGGCTCTGAGTGAGAGATAACAGCTCTTTCAGACACAGTCAGAGCCACAGAGGACGAGCTGAGAGCTGAAGACGTCTCATTCCTGCACAACTACAAGGCTGCAGTGGACAGAGTCCAGCAGTGCCCCTTGCTGGAGGATCCACAGCTGGGCTCAGGAGCTTTGATAGACCAGGCCAAACACCTGGGCAACCTGAGCTTCAACATCTGGAACAAGATGAAGGACGTGGTCTCCTACACTCCTGTGGTGCTGGATCCAAACACTGCTGGTCTAAACCTCGTCCTGTCTGATGATCTGACCAGTGTTAGAGGAGGATCAGAGAAGCAGCGGCTTCCTCTTACTCCAGAGAGGACTGGATTGTTCTCTGTCCTGGGGTCAGAGGGATTTAACTCAAGCGTCCACAGCTGGGATGTGGAGGTTGGAGACAATGGAGAATGGGAATTGGGTGTGTTAGCAGAGTCTGTCCAGAGGACACGAGACAAACTGCCTGGATTATGGAGAATACGATTCTGTTTAGGTAAATACAGAGCACTGTCCCCATCACATCCAGTTACAGATGTCCCCCTGAAGAAGATCTGCCAGAGGATCAGGGTGAATCTGGACTGGACCAGAGGAAAACTCTCCTTCTCTGATCCTGACACCAACACACACATACACACCTTCACACACACTTTCACTGAGACAATGTTTCCGTGTGTCTGGACATTAAAAACTGTCCCGCTGAAGATTTTACCAGAGGCTGTCTCAGTGACTGTGAGACAGCTTTGACTTCTCGGTCGTCATCACTGATATTTATTTCAATCATAGAAAATATTCTTACTCAGAAGAGTCAGTCAGTCTCCAGGACGGAGAACAGACTGTGGGTCTTTTGCACCTTTGTGGTGCTTTTCTCGGGACCACTCCACAAATAAATACTAGCTGATACTGTCCTACTGTAATTCATTGGAATATTTGGGGGTATTTCTTATTGTACTGTTAAGAGGGGCAGTGGAAGTTTGGTGTACGAGCATAAACACGTGTTTTTCTAATAAAACTCAAATGTCCTTTGTCTTTTTATCGCAACTTACAAACCCAGACTTCCTCTTTCCTTAACAGAGTCTTGTAACTTGATGTTTGCTGCAGAGAAGAAATAGCTTTGTTTCATAGTGTGAAAAACAGACGTGTAATTTTGATTGAATGTGTTTTAATAATTAAACTCTGAAATGTTTGTGTGAAATCTTTACTCATCATTTAAGGTACATCCCTGTCCTCACCATATGTGAAGATGTGAAGCTTTCTGAGGAGATTTACACAAACAAAATGTTTTTGTGTTTGAATCATTTGTCATCTGTTGTGCATTAACTATTAATCATCCTTATAATCAGGATTTATGATTTAATTGTTAATCTGAGATGTTTTCTGCTGTGGCAGCAAACACACACACACACACACACACACACACACACACACACACACACACACACACACACACACACACACACTGTGCACTGATGCTGCTTTAGTTGTAACCAGTCTTGGAGCAGGGTGGTCTCAAAGAGCTGCAAAAAAAGGTTTCTAAATCCAGGATCAGGGGCGGAGCCAGAAGGGTGCCACTGGCCTTCGTCAAAACCTGATTGGCCACCCCAGGTTCGCAGCCCCTTCCAGAGTGACAAGGTGGAAACCAATCACCATCATTATAAATAGACAAAGTTTTACTATTATGTACATTTACAGTGGTTTTATATATTTTATAGCAGTTACAACCAGGCAGATTATCGGTGCAAAGGGTTTTTACCTCGTCCCAAACTGTTAGTATTTATTTATTAATTATTAAAAACGGGATGAGTTACATATTTGCCATTTTGACATTTTATAAACACACTGTCACTCGACTAATGGTCGTTTCACGGACAAGCTGAGCAAAGTTTCCGTGTTTTATTGATGCAAATACACCTTTTCAGGTATTAGTCATAAAAACTTCTCATGATTACCTGTGTGTCAGGTGAACGTGTTGCTTGTACTCTGTGTTTATTGTGAAGTAATGGAGCAAATGAGGCTAACTTTAGCCAAATTAGCCTCGTCATGCTAATAGCTGTGGCAGCATTTCCAAACTTACATTCTTTAGTCCACTTTTGTTGAACAGTTATCAACAATATGCACTTTGTACTAGTTTTCCTCAAGTTGGAGATAATTTAATTTATTTCAGGGTGAACAAACCCACTTACTGATTGTTTTAAGTGAACTTCACTCAAAAACTATGAAGCACACGAACAACAAATGAGAAAGGGACACTACTGCAGCAGTGGGGGGCAGCAATTCATAAAAAGGTGCCCAGAAAAAAAGGTAAGTCACAGGTGAGTATTAAAGCAACATGGTCCAATTCATAAAGGCAGGGCAGCTTATCACTGACCTCTTTCTGCACTTGGAGAATCAATGCTGGCATTTGCCAAGGATGGACGGAGAAAGTAAAAATATATATTATACAGTAATGCAGTACAGTGTGAAATACATCTTAGTCTGTGGTGGGACTGATCCTAGCACTGGGTAATTACAGCTACTCATACATGCACAGTCACATTTTGGGAGAGGAGTAGTGAACAAAGTATGACTGAAGACACTGACCAGTAGAAAGTAGTATCATCTATAACCACTGTTAGAAATATTAAAACGACACATTTAAATGTTGTTCTTGTTTGAATTACTGAGTACTGCTACTGATCTAGTAGTACACCTAAAGTACGCTTTCTTTTACTGTACACTGTTTTTTTTACAATAAGTATTTGTAAGTAGTAGTAAAATCCCTTTTTTCTCAGGGTAATTGGTTTGCATACTTTTTTGAAGTAATATTAATTTTGTATTTACAGTGAGTAAGAACATGTAGTGTATTTTGTCATTAACGCTTCACTTTTTACATCATGTTTGGCAACGTTACTGCAAGTGTGAGTGCAGGATATATTATCTTGATGTACATTTTCATGGTAATATTTTAGTATAACCTGCTTATATTTGTTCCTCTTTAGTATTTAGTATTCAACACTGTGTATAACATGTTCTTGTGCTCACTATATAACCCTCATTATACAAGTGTCTGTGTTTCATAAAAATTTACAAAGGCACCTTAGCCTGAGCGATGGCCTCTGAGCCTGGAGGAATGGTGGAGGTGGCAGCTGGACTGGCCTTTCAGCCTCAGGATGCTGTACGACTGCTGCGGCTCTGGTAGAAAGATGAAAACGAAGTTGCAAACATTTCCACTTATGAGAGAATCCATTAAACATCATTGCACCATATTGGTTGTTGAAACAAGTGGTGCTGGGAAGTCAACACTGATCAGTGGCATGATCAGTTACTGGCTGTTGAGTGGGAGGAGTCACAAGTTAATTCAATTCAATTCAATTCAACTTTATTTATATAGCGCCAATTCACAACAAAGTCATCTCAGGGCACTTTCCAGAATAAAGTCAAGACTATAAAGATGTATAGGGAGAACCCAACAATTCCCCCTGGAGCAAGCCATAGGCAACAGTGGGGAGGAAAAACTCCCTTTAACGGAAGAAACCTCCAGCAGAACCAGGCTCAGGGTGGACGGCCATCTGCCTTGACCGGTTGGGGTGAGTGGAAAGTGGAGAGAGAAAAGAACAGAGCAACAAAAAGCAACAACAAAACATCAGGCAGGTTGGTAGGACCAGTAGCTGCACGCTGGAAGACACACAGCTTCAAAGCCGGGGGACACCTCTAGAAAGGGACAGAGAGAGGGGGACAGAGGAGGACAAATACAACTACGGGAGAGAGCACACAGAGTTAATGACATACAGTGGTGACAATTGTTGGGTGAGAGGAGAGAAGAGATGGTCAAGAGGAGGAAAGGAGCTCAGTGCATCGGGGGGTGGTTCCCCCAGCAGTCTAAGCCTATGGCAGCATAACTATAACTAACTATATACTTTATTAAAAAGGAAGGTTTTAAGACTAGACTTAAAAGTAGAGAGGGTGTCTGCTCCCTGAATCTGAACTGGGAGCTGGTTCCACAGGAGAGGAGCTTGATAGCTAAAGGCTCTGCCTCCCATTCTACCTCTGGAAATTCTGGGAACCACAAGTAGACCGGCATTCAGAGTTTGAAGTGGTCTACTGGGATGATATGGTGTTATGAGATCTTCTAAATATGATGGAGCCTGACCATTCAGAGCTTTATATGTTAGAAGCAGGGTTTTAAATTCTATTCTGGATTTAATGGGAAGCTAATGGAGAGAAGCTAGTGAAGGCGAAATATGATCTCTCTTGCTAGTTCCAGTCAGCACTCTTGCTTCAGCATTTTGGATTAATTGCAGGCTCTTTAGTTACTGGGGCATCCTGAAAGTAGGGAATTACAGTAGTCCAACCTAGAGGTAACAAATGCATGGACCAGTTTTTGGGCATCACTTTGAGACAGGATGCTCCTAATTTTGGCTATGTTCCGTAGGTGGAAGAAGGCTGTTCTAGAGATTTGTTTTATATGTGAGGTAACTAAGTTAGTTGATATTAGGGCAGTTATTGCTCAGTTAGTTAGTACTCACTCCCTCATGCTCAAAGACAGGAGAAAGGGACCCTGGAACATCTATAATGGGGTGGGGGTGGACAGGCTTTGTCTTGGCATTTGCAGTCAGTGTTGATCTCAGATGAACTTTCTAGAATACACATTCTGCAAAAGTACTGTAAGAATAAAATGGGGGTGATGGATGCAGAATTTAGGGCTTATCGAGTGTGTGTGTGTGTCGGAAGGGGGGGGGTATCCAGACTTAAATACACAGGTCTAAGGAAAGTGGAAGATTGGTGGGTACCTACCTAAAGTTTGTTTTTAGATTTTAGACCACCCTATTTAAAATGAATTAGGGGGCCAAAACATTAGAACCACCTCTTAATAAAATGTACTGCAGTAGGACTCCACTGCTATGACCTCAGTAATAAACACCTTTCTGGCAGATTTAACTTGAAAACTGAGAAATGATATCTTTGTAAAAGTAAAACTAAAAATGGGTTTGCATTGCATTAGATTTTACCAGGTACCTGTGGAGCTATGACATGGTTTTAATTTCGAGGCTGTTTGCTGACACGCAACCAAACGCGGGTAGAAAAGATTCAGTGTTGCTAATAATGGCTGATATGGTGATTGCAGCTTATGCAATGTATTTAGAAAATGATCAGTTATACTTTAAATTTACAATGACACTGTGTAACCTGCAGTGTTTGAAGCCGTCCTCCAGCAGAGGGCGCAACAAACTCAGCTTGAGTCAGTTTGGCCTGTTGACCTGTCAGTAAATTAAACTGATGATTAAACATGGAGGACAGTAGTGTAAATCAGATCATTAATCCAGAATCGGTGTGTGGAAGTATTCTGGGTTTTACAGTCTTGGTAAATAATAAAAAAATAAAAAGATGAATTAGTTTGTGGATTTAGTGAAAAGCAGCTGCTTTATTGTACAACCACAACAAACCTGAGGACTCACCTGCTGCTGCAACGCAGGTGAGACAGCAGCAGCGTCAACCTTTCACCACAGTCATCCTCGTCCTGACTGTGTTTGTGATTATTTAGTGTGTTTGTGGTCATCAGATCTCTCTCTTCTAAATCTCTGTTAGTAAATGACTTAATAAACGATCATCAATTCGATTTATTTTGTCTCACTGAAACTTGGTTGCAGCAGGAAGAATATGTCAGTTTAAATGAGTCAACCCCCCCAAGTCATATTAATTATCATGTTCATGCTCATTTAGCCTGGAAAAATAGTTTAAAAATGTACAAAAAAGCTCTCTGTGATGCCAGAACAGCATATTATTCATCATTAATAGAAGAAAACAAGAACAACCCCCGGTTTCTGTTCAGCATTGTAGCCAGGCTGACTAAGAGCCATAGTTCTGTTGAGCCTAGTTTTCCCTTAACTTTGAGCAGCAATGACTTCATGACCTTCTTTATGAATAAAATTGTAGCTATTAGAGAACGAATTCACCAGATCCTCCCCCCAAAAATTACAGATAGATCTTCATGTACAGCAGTGCTAGAATCATGGATAAGGCCCCACTCCCTGTTAGACTGCTTTTTACCCATAGATCTCTCTGAGCTAACTTCAATTATTACCTCATCTAAACCAACAACCTGTCTGCTAGACCCTATTCCAACTAATCTGCTCAAGGAAGCTTTACCCTTAATAGATACATTCATATTAGATATCATAAATCTATCTTTAGAAACAGGCTATGTACCACAGGCCTATAAGGTAGCTGTAATTAAACCATTGCTTAAAAAACCCTGTCTTGACCCAAGTGTTTTAGCCAATTACAGACCAATATCTAATCTCCCCTTTATTTCTAAAATAATTGAAAAAGTAGTTGCAAAACAATTATGTGATCACCTTCATAGGAATAATTTGTATGAAGACTTTCAGTCAGGGTTTAGAGTTCATCATAGTACAGAAACAGCACTGGTAAAAGTCACCAACGATCTTCTCATGGCCTCAGATACTGGACTCATCTCTATACTTGTTCTGTTAGATCTTAGTGCTGCATTTGATACCATTGATCATAACATTTTATTACAGAGACTGGAACATGAAATTGGAATTACAGGAACTGCACTAGGTTGGTTTAAATCTTATCTATCTGATAGATTTCAATTTGTTCATGTTAATGATGAATCCTCCATGCACACAAAGGTTAGCTATGGAGTTCCACAAGGCTCTGTGTTAGGACCAATACTTTTTACTTTATATATGTCTCCTTTAGGCAACATTATTAGAAAACACTCCATAAATTTCCACTGTTATGCTGATGATACCCAGCTATATTTATCTATGGAACCAGATGAAAATAATCAGTTAATAAAGCTTCAAGCCTACAAGACATAAAGGCCTGGATGTCCCACAATTTTTTACTTTTAAACTCAGACAAAACTGAAGTCATAGTATTTGGGCCCAAAAATCTCAGAGATATGATGTCCAACCATATTGTTACACTAGATGGCATAAGTCTGGCCTCCAGTACTACTGCAAGGAACCTTGGAGTTATGTTTGATCAGGATCTGTCCTTTAACTCACATATAAAACAAATCTCTAGAACAGCCTTCTTCCACCTACGGAACATTGCCAAAATTAGGAGCATCCTGTCTCAAAGTGATGCCGAAAAACTGGTCCATGCATTTGTTACCTCTAGGTTGGACTACTGTAATTCTCTACTTTCAGGATGCCCCAGTAACTAAAGAGCCTGCAATTAATCCAAAATGCTGCAGCAAGAGTGCTGACTGGAACTAGCAAGAGAGATCATATTTCAGCTTCACTAGCTTCTCTCCATTGGCTTCCCATTAAATCTAGAATAGAATTTAAAACCCTGCTTCTTACATATAAAGCTCTGAATGGTCAGGCTCCATCATATATAGAAGACCTCATAGCACCATATCATCCCAGTAGACCACTTCGCTCTCAGAATGCAGGCCTACTTGTGGTTCCCAGAATTTCCAAAAGTAGAATGGGAGGTAGAGCCTTTAGCTATCAAGCTCTTCTCCTGTGGAACCAGCTCCCAGTTCACATTCGGGAAACAGACACCCTCTCTACTTTTAAGTCTAGGCTTAAAACCTTCCTTTTTAATAAAGCATATAGTTAGTTATAGTTATGCTGCCATAGGCTTAGACTGCTGGGGGACCCACCCCCCAATGCACTGAGCTCATTTTCTCCTCTTGACCCTCTCTCCTCTCCTCTCATCCCGCAATTGTCACCACTGTATGTCATTAACTCTGTGTGTTCTCTCCCGTAGTTGTCTTTGTCCTCCTCTGTCCCCTTCTCTCTGTCCCTTTCTGCAGGTGTCCCCCGGCTTTGAAGCTGTGTGTCTTCCAGCGTGAAGCTACTGGTCCTACCAATCTGCCCGATGTTTTGTTGTTGCTTTTTGTTGCTCTGTTCTTTTCTCTCTCCCCTTTCCACTCACCCCAACCGGTCGAGGCAGATGGCCGTCCACCCTGAGCCTGGTTCTGCTGGAGGTTTCTTCCGTTAAAGGGAGTTTTTCCTCTCCACTGTTGCCTATGGCTTGCTCCAGGGGGAATTGTTGGGTTCTCTTTATATATCTTTATAATCTTGACTTTATTCTGTAAAGCGCCCTGAGATGACTTTGTTGTGAATTGGCTCTATATAAATAAAGTTGAATTGAAATTGAATTGGAAAAAAATATGTCTGGTTGGTGCAAATGTTTGCATTCACTTATTTTAAATCTTTAAAAATAGTAAAAGTAAGAATTATTTAATTAATATATTTAATGCACAAGTAGCACAATTGTTTTTTCACGTGAAATTAATTCCATTTAATATTTAATGAATTGATCAAGAGGGATACAAACCTTTGTACAATGTCACTTTCATTCTCAAGTCTTTCAAGCTCAAATTAGCACTGTGCTTTTCTTGTGAGATGCAATTCAAAGGTCACAGCCCTTCTGAGAAACCCGTCTGATTCTGATCAGGTGGAGTTTGTCCCTTATAAATAGCCAGAAACCACAGGAGGACATCAGATGGACACAATTTCCTGCTTCTGTGAACAAGTTCACTCTACTACTGTAAGTACATTGATGCTGTTTCACAGCATGGGCTAAGAAATATCTGAGAGCTTGGAGATAATCTATGTATCACTTTATAAGTGATAAATAGGTTTAACTGTTTTCTACAATTGATGAGTAAATGATTTTAATTTTGTGGTTTAGTAAAAAGTAAAAAGAGTCTCACACAGTTTACTGCAAATTGGTATCAAGCTGAGTAAGGTAACTAATTCAGGTTGGTCAGACTTACACAAATAGAGGATCTGGAGTGGACAGATCATTTACATGGAGGATTCTCAATCACTTTATCTTCATTCAACACAATCAACTGATTACACGGCACTTAATATCATTGCATCAGCAGTTTAACAGAAGATACAAATGTAGAGAAGCTGTATAAAAATGAAAAAAAAACATGGTGTTTCTAGGAAAAGCTTGATAACAGCATTATTTCAATATGTGTATCACATACAAGACGTCCACACCCGTCTTATCTGTGGTCCTGCCCTGTTTTCCTTATCTAGTCATTTATGGATGGGATCATTTTGAACAAGGCGTGATTGTAAAGGGAGACATGGAGGCTAAAGGACCAACCATTAAAATCATGGAACCTCAGAATGAATGATACAGCTTTTAGTTTCACTTTCCACCTCAGCACAGCTGAATGTTGGACCACGTCTTCAGCTGTATCAGAGGATAGTCCAGGTGACACTTTAATAAGTCTTCATGGTTTGTGCCTTCTTACTTGATGGCTTTTGTGTCTTCTTCATCAGCAGCGTCCCACCTGTCAACAATTAAATATTCACCAAGGGGTTAAATGAAATGTGAAATTGGTTATTGTGTGCGCTTCTTTCTTCAAAGGTTGTTGTTGAAGCTCAGCCACTTGGTGGCAATACAACATTGCTGTTGCTATGGTTACCTATGTTTTTTTATATGGCCACATTGATTTAGAACAGCAAACAGGTCACAGCTGTGTAGTTATACTGGGCATTAGTGCAAATGTATTTTATTTATTCAGCACTTTCCAACCAGTCACAATCCAGAATTCTCCGCGGCCATGATTTAGTAAAACTAATTACACTACTCGACCTGAGAGCAAACAAAGATGGAAGACATCATGACAAGTAGCTTTAAACGTTCCTTGGGGGCTGCAGTTCTGAATGACACATGACACAGTGGTAATTATGAGGGTGAAGCCACAGTCCAGGCTGAGACAGAGAGTGTATCTGCAGAAAACAGCAAAAGTAGTTTTCTTTGTTATCAGTTGGCTTGTTTCAGTACACACAACAAATAGCTGCTGAATGACAGATTGCAGCGGGTTTCACAAGGACACGACACTGTGGCTTTGGCATTCAAAGGTTTTTACAGTACAAGGTGTGTGTGTGTGTGTGAGTTATGAGATACAACTTCAACCTCCATGATTATTAACCAAACCTACAAAACAGGTGGGACTTGTTTACATGGGATCAGATGATAAAGGTTTATTCTGGATTATTACAGCAAAGTTTCCTCTTTAGTTAAATAGGAAAGTTTGTCCAGACTTTTGACTGGTACTTTCAAAAGTCTGGCCTCTACATGACTGTAAATCTAACTGAGCTAAAACGTTAAATGTGGGTTTGATGGGAGAAGATATTATCCGACTCTTTAAACATATGCTTTAATCATTCAGAAAAATAACTTGGACTGCAGAAGAGCCACAGAAGTAAACTAATGATCTGTTTTCTGTTTTGTCCACTTCAGTCTGAGTGATGGATCCTGAATCTGGTTGGACGATGGAGGTGGCCGCTCTTGGTCGGCCTTTCAGCCTCGGGATGCTGTATGACTGCCGCAGAGACTTACTGGTCCCTGGTAAGAATTCACAAGTACAGACGCTGATGGATCAACAGTTTTTAAAAACCCATTTTCAGATCTGTTGCTTTATTTTATCTTCTATGATTCCATCGTAAAGTTAATATTAATAAAACTTTCTACACACAAAACATGGAAATGTATCTTTGCATATACATGCATAACCATGCCAGTACAAACACACACCCTCCTAAACACACACTAGTGACACCTCTAAATACAATCATTCAAATCTAATATACAGTCCCATTCAAAAGTATTGGAACAGCAAGACTAGTTGTTTAGTTTTTGCTGAACATTGAAAACATTTCTTTTAAAATCAAATGATGGATATCCGATGGTATTTACACCTTGGTGTGTTGTGCATCAGATGATAACACCCCTTGGAACAGATTTGGTACAGACAGATTTAACATGAAATAAATTAAATAAAACTTAATACTTTTGTTTTTGTTGATCACTTATCTGCAATAACTGTATTGAGCCTGTGACTTAGGTCTTTCCATTACTTTGGTAGAGGTTCATCTTGGTCTCATCACTCCATTAATCTTTGTTCCTGAATTTTCTGGATCATCCCTGAACTTTTTTACAAATTCCAACCTTCTGCATGCAACTAAATTCCAGCCTGCGCTCATGACAGCCCATAAAAAATGTCTACATATGAAAAACAGAGCACACAAATGTGTTAAAACTGTTTGGGCACGTCTGTATCAGGTGGGGGGGCAAACAGTTGGTGTCTGTGATCTGTCTTTAATGATGTCAGTAGGTTTCGATGGTCGGTGGCCAGCATACACAGCTTCTAGTTCCAGGATTAGAGGCTGTGTACTCTGTGTAAGGCTGCTTTTTGTCAGCTACAGCCTTTAATATTATCATTCCAGACATTTTAATTAGCAAACTGACTGGAATAGGATAGGACCACATGGACTTTTTCCAGACCCCTGCAAGAATGGTTCTTAGGTAGGATGCTCTTCAGAGGTTCTTCATAACTGAATTTCACAGTAGAAGAGAGCACAAAATTACAAAAGAAAATATATGAAGCCTCTGGAGTTACCTTGTCTTCTGCAGCCATTGGTAAGATGAGGATGTGATGTATTTCATGGACAGAGAACTAAAATGTCTTGTCCTGTCCTTGTTGTTATTACTGATGAATATTTTGGGAGATAACAGGAGTGATCAATTTGCATGTAGAGCCTTCATGCTTCTGCTGAAATTCAGCAGACGTTCTTATTCACATTCCTCAACACAACCCAGTAACATTCTTCTTCACTGGGCGTTTTTGCTTCATACATGTCCAGTCACAACTCTGATATCGTCACAGTTCCGATCCATATGGAATCTGGTCCTCGCTGGGAACAAAAATTCTAGCTTCCAAACCATTTTGGGTTGTAATGCTCATAACTTACTTAGCAAATGAAAACTACCACAAGTGGAGCAAGTCGTTAGTGCACATCATGTATGTCCCCAGAAAAATGCAGATATCTTGGTAAAAAATCATCCTAGATGAACTTAGACTACAGGAAGACAAAGTGTACCAAAGGGTATCTTCCAGCTTCTGATTGAAAACACCTGGTCCCGTTAATCAGCAGTGGATAAGACAGAGACAGTAGGGCAGTGACTCTTGAGGGCCTGGGATGAATATGTCTGGTCTTTGTTACTGTACTCTCATTCTCTCAAAGAAATTCCATCATCAACAAATGATTTCACATTTGAGTTTCTAAAATTTGAAGTAGTAAATTGTCAGGTACAGTGAGGGGGGAGTTCAGACATTTGTTTCATTTGAGCAATTTCTTTAACATGAAAACATCTACCAGCTGTTTCTGTTACTGCTTTTTTCTTCTTCAATTGCAGGAATGACACTGTGGGATCGTGATGACCTGATTAAACACATAGGAGAAAGACCACAGAACTATAACGACTTTGAGATAGTTGCTTCGGAATCAATTGAGGATAAATCATCAGCACTAAATGTTGAAGCTTCACTGAAGGCGAGTTTTTTGGCAGGACTAGTTGAGGTTGAGGGATCTGCTAAATACCTAAATGATAGTAAAACTTCCAGAAATCAGGCCAGAGTTACACTAAAGTACAAGGCTACCACAAAGGTCCAGGAGCTGTCAATGAATCATCTTGGAAGAGGAAATGTGAAACATCCATATGTGTTTGATAAAGGTTTAGCAACACATGTAGTCACAGCTGTTCTTTATGGGGCACAAGCCTTCTTTGTCTTTGACCGTGAGGTGTCTGTGAAGGAAAATCATCAAGATGTTCAGGGCAACTTGAAAGTGATGATCAAGAAAATTCCCACACTTACCACAAGTGAAGGTTCCCTCAAACTGGAAGAACAGGACAGAGCAAATGTTGAGAATTTCTCCTGCAGATTCTATGGAGACTTTTCCCTTCAGAAAACTCCTACGTCCTTTCAAGACGCTGTAGAAGTCTACCAAAGTCTGCCCAAACTGCTGGGAGCCAACGGAGAAAATGCTGTACCAATGAAGGTCTGGTTGTTGCCTCTGACAATTTTAGATTCTTCTGCTGCTAAACTTGTTCGTCGGATAAGTATAAGTTTAGTTCAGCAAGCACAGAGAGTCCTGGAGGACCTCAGTGAGCTGGAAATCAGGTGCAGTGATGCACTGAGAACTACCACTGTCCAGCAGTTCCCACAGATTGGTGAGAAAATTAAATGTTTTAAAGAAAGGTGCTCTGAGTTCAGATTAGAATTCCAACAAACCTTGGGAAAGAAGCTTCCATTAATCCGAGGAGGAGGAGAAGATGAGACTGTGCTTGTGGACCTCCTGAAGAAGAGACATTCTTCTCCATTCAACAACAGAAACCTGAGTGAGTGGATGAACTGTAAAGAGAGAGAAATCTACACTTTAAAGTCTTTTACCAACACGATGAAAAACACAATGATCGTCCCATCTCAGAATCATCTGTACAAAGAAAGTCTCAGTGGAGAACTTGTTGTTTGCTTTGTTTTCACCTCACTGGGAAGTCCTGACCTGTACCTCTCAGCTCTATCAGAGTACCTAAAAGGAAGAACCAAACCAGACGACCCTCAACATCCACATACTCATGATGTCGAGGAGGGACAGTGGTGCAGCTCAAAAGAAGCATTAGATGAAGTTAGGAGTAAAGCAAAGCTCTTCAGTGATTTTGCAGAGGCCAACAAGGAGAACCAGAACATTAAGTTCCTGACAGTGGGTTTAAAGGATGAGAAACAGAAAGGGTCAAGCATCTACCTTTATAAAGATGGATTTTCTGTCAGTGAGAACTTTGAGCCTCCTTCAAAACCTGAAACTGTGACAGTCAGTGACATAAACCACAACAGTGTGACACTGAAGGTTTCTCCACCCAGATTTGGAGCAGAGAACATCAGCTCCTACTCTGTTGAGTACTGTGTCAGTGGAGAGGATGGATGGCAACGAGAGACAGCATCAACACCTGGAGAAGTCACAGTGAGCGATCTGAGGCTCAACACAGAGTATATGTTCAGATGCAGAGCAGTGACCTCAGTAGGTGTTGGACCAGCCAATCAAGTCAGTGGTTCCATTAAGACCTTACCCTGCAGTCCTCCTGGAAAACCTCAAGTTGAAGCAGACTCCACAGAGATATCAGTTAGCTGGGAGAAACCTGCTGAGCTTGGACAGGATGTTCAAATTTTGAGCTACATGGTGGAGTACGCTACAACAGACAACAGGGTGAAAGAGGAAGATCTGGAGTGGAAACAAATGGTGTCAACAGTCGAACATGTGATCATTACAGGACTTCCCTCAGAGACAGAATATGTTGTCAGAGTCAGATGTGATTGTGGTGAAATCGGCAGAAGCAACAAAAGCATCAGTGTTATAATCTGCACAACACTGTCTACATGTCTTTCAGAGTTCTTTAGACGTGCAAGTGAAAGGATAAATTCAGAATCTCCCTCAATTTACAAACTGCCTTTGAATAAAGAAATGGACAATGAAGGTTATCAGAGATATACCTTTGGCAAGGAAAGCTTGAGGCAAAATCGCACTATTTTACTCTTTGGGGTGACTGGAGCAGGAAAATCCACTCTGATCAATGGAATGATCAACTACATTCTTGGTGTAGAGTGGAAAGACAATTTCAGATTAAAATTAATGGACGAGGATCCGTCAAGATCACTAGCTAAAAGCAACTCTGCAGAGGCCACTGTGTATAAAATCAACCATCAGGAGGGTTTTAAAATCCCTTTTTCTCTGACCATAATGGACATACCAGACCTTGGAGATACAAGATGCATAGAAAGAGACGAGCAGCTGCATAACCTCTTCTCTGCTGAGCTTGGTGTCAGTGAAATTGATGCTGTGTGTTTCGTAACTAAAGCTGCTTTAGCTGAACTCACACCAACACAAAGGTGCTTGTTTGATTCTCTGTTCTCAATCTTTGACAGAGATGTTAGAGAAAACATCAGGGTTCTGGTGACATTGGATGATGACCATCGCCCTCCAGTTTTAGAGGCCATCAATGCTTTGGGTCTCCCATGTCCTAAAACAGATGACAACCTGCCAGTTCACTTTAAATTTAACAGTTCAGCTCTGTTTGCACATAACAAATCATCACATGTGAGCTCTCAACAGATGATTTGGGAAAGAGGAACAAAGCTCATGAAGAGGTTTTTTGGTGCTCTGAATATCATGGACACTAAAAGTTTGACCCTGACAAAGGAAGTCCTCAGAGAAAGACAGCAATTGGAGAATTCAGTTGGACAGTTGCAGGAGCAGGTAAAAGTCGAGTTAGCAAAGCTCCAGGACATAAATGAGACAACTGAAAAGCTGAATAAGCATTGGGTAGAGATCAGCAGAAATGAGAATTTTGAGTTTGAAGTCACTGTGACAAAGCCTGTTCAAGTTGATGTTTCATCCACTGAAGATTTCTTCACCAACTGTCAGCAGTGTCATATGACTTGTCACTATCCTCACGGTGACGACGGTAAAACAGGCTGTGCTACACTGGGCAGTGATGGCCGCTGTACTGTTTGCCCAGGAAAGTGTTACTGGAATGTGCATTTCATCCAGAAGTTCAGGTGGGACTATAAGGAAGTCAAAGAAAACCGAACAGTAAAAGAACTGAAAGAAAAGTACCTGGAAGCTGCAGAGGATCGAAGTCTTGTTCGGGTATTGACTGAAAAACTGAGGGCTGAACGTGATGTTGTATGGGCTGAATTAAAGAAACAGTTGGAGAGCTCTGCTGAGGTAATGAACAGACTCAAAGAGATGGCACAGACACCAGATCCTCTCAACCCTCCAGAGTACGTCAATCTGCTTATTGAGGGAGAGAAATCTGAAGCCAAACCTGGCTGGAAGCAACGGATTCGGTACCTGAAGGAACAATTACCATTTCTCTCACTTTTTAAAAGATTTTTTCAAAAGTGGGTTCACACATAAAATCATTTTTTATGTGATTATATTAATGCAGCCTAAAAAGCAAATTATATTAATCTCAAAAGGATTTGATGTGTGAAGTGACAAAGATCTGTAGTTCATGCTTTTTGTCTTTCAAAGACGATTGCTAACAAGGGCCTAAATGAGAACTTTAAACTTCATCATGCTGAACATATTCTACCTTTACAACTTTTTTTACGTTTATGATTTCACTAGCTATAACGGGTCACTCTAATAAGAAAGGCTTTTGTAGAAAGGTTTATTGTGTTAAATCAAATTACAAGTTGGACATTAATGCTTTGTGACCATGGTGTAGTTAATTTATTGCCTACATTTTTACTTCTGGCAATTATGGTAAATGGTAAATAGTCACTTATACAGCGCTTTTATCCAAAGCACTTTACAATGTTGCTTCCCTTTCACCCATTCACACACTCACACACTGATGGCGTTGGCTGCCATGCAAGGTGCTCACCTGACCCACCGGGACCAACTTGGGGTTCAGTGTCTTGCACAAGGACACGTCGACTTGTAGCCGGGAGCGGGGATTGAACCACTGACCCTGTGGTCCATGGTCAACTGCCCCAATTGTATTTAGTCTTCACAAATCATAAAAAGAGGGTTCATCTGTGAAGATCAACTTCTGTTTTTCACAGTGCTTAATTTCCACCATAATCCAGAAGCCAATGGAAAAATCCTATTTGCACTAAAACAAACTAAACTAAAATTACACGTTACTTTTTAAGTCCAATCACTGTTTAATTAAAAAGTTGTAGGAAATTAAAAAAATTATTTGTTCAACTTAAATCAATGTGTTGTTTCATGTAAGCACTGTATATTTCAATTGCAATGACTTAGTTGATTGAAACAATATTTCTGAGTAGTGTCTACAAATGAAGTGTACTTCTAAAGTAAAGTATAACATGAAGTTATCGATTTTTTTAAACTCAGGCTACATTTGATATTGTACGTTTATTTTCTTGAAGTTTTAAAGTTTGAAATTCATTTTAATAACTCCTGACACTGTGTACTTTTCATTTCGAAGACGAAGAAGGAGAGGAGGAAGGTGTGTTCGTAGGCAGAGAGAGAAGAGGAAAGCTAAGAATGTAGGACTGACAGTAGGGACTTTGAATGTTGGTATTATAACAGTGAAGGCTAGAGAGTTTATTGACATGATGCAGAGAAGGAAGGTGGACATACTGTGTGTCCAGGAGACCAGGTGGAAAGGTAGCAAGGCTAGAAGCTTAGGAGCAGGGTTCAAGTTGTTCTACCATGGGTCAGATAGGAAGAGAAATGGAGTAGGAGTTATATTGAAAGAGGATTTTGTGAGGAATGTTCTAGAGGTGAAAAGAGTATCAGACAGGTTGATGAGTCTGAAGCTGGAAGTTGAAGGGGTGATGTTCAATGTTGTGAGTGGTTATGGGAAGGATGTGAGTTAGAAGAGAAGGAGAATTTCTGGAGTGAGTTAGATGAAATGATGCAGAGCATCTCCAGAGGTAAGAGAGTGTAGATTGGTGCAGATTTCAATGGACATGTAGGTGAAGGGAATAGAGGTGATGAGACTGTGATGGGCAGGTTTGGTGTTCAGGACAGGAACACAGAAGGACAGATGGTGGTAGACTTTGCTAAGACGATGGAAATGGCTGTAGTGAACACTTTCTTCCAGAAGAGGCAGGAACATAGGGTGACGTACAAGAGCGGAGGTAGAAGCACTCAGGTGGACGACATCTTGTGTAGACGCTGTAATCTGAAAGAGATCAGTGACTGTAAAGCATTGGTAGGGGAGATTGTAGCCAGACAACACAGGATGGTGGTGTGTAAAATGATGCTGGTGGTGAGGAAGATGAAGAGGACAAAGGCAGAGCAGAGGACGAAGTGGTGGAAGTTGAAAAAAGAAGAATGTCGTGTAGTTTTCAGGGAAGAGCTGAGACAGACTCTGGGTGGTTTGGAGGTGCTTACAGATGACTGGACCACTACAGCTAATGTGATCAGGGAGACAGGTAGGAGGGTACTCGGTGTGTCATCTGGAAAGAGGAAAGCGGACAAGGAGACTTGGTGGTGGAACGAGGAAGTTCAGGAGTGTATACAGAGAAAGAGGTTAGCTAAGAAGAAGTGGGACACTGAGAGGACTGAAGAGAGTAGACAGGAGTACAGGGAGATACAGCGTAAGGTGAAGATAGAGGTGGCAAAGGCCAAACAAAGAGCATATGAGGACTTGTATGCTAGGTTGGACACTAAAGAGGGAGAGGTGGGTTTGTACAGGTTGGCAAGACAAAGAGATAGAGATAGAAAGGATGTGCAGCAGGTTAGTGTGATTAAAGATAAGGATGGAAATGTATTGACAGGTGCCAGGAGTGTGATGGGAAGATGGAAGGAGAACTTTGAAGAGTTGATGAACGAGGAAAATGAAAGGGAACGAAGAGTAGAAGAGGTGACTGGTGTGGAGCAGGAAGTAGCAAAGATTAGTAAGAGTGAAGTGAGGAGGACATTGAAGAGGATGAAGAGTGGAAAGGCAGTTGGTCCTGATGACAAACCTGTGGAGGTATGGAAGTGTCTAGGAGAGGTGGCAGTAGAGTTTCTGACTAGTTTGTTTAACAAGATCTTGGAGAGTGAGAGGATGCTGAGGACTGGAGGAGAAGTGTACTGGTACCAATTTTTAAGAACAAGGGAGATGTGCAGAGCTGTGGCAACTACAGAGGAATAAAGCTGATGAGTCACACAATGAAGTTGTGGGAAAGAGTAGTGGAAGCTCGGCTAAGGGCAGAGGTGAACATTTGTAAGCAGTGGTAGAGGTAGCAGAGCTTAAGATGTTGAGGTTCTCTTTGGGAGTGACGAGGATGGACAGGATCAGGAATGAGGACATCAGAGGGACAGCTCATGTTAGATGTTTTGGAGATAAAGTCAGAGAGGACAGATTGAGGTGGTTTGGACATGATCAGAGAAGACATTGTGAATATATCGGTAGAAGGATGCTGAGGTTGGAGCTGCCAGGCAGGAGGTCTAGAGGAAGAGCAAAGAGGAGATTTATGGATGTAGTGAGGGAGGACATGAAGTTAGTTTGTGTGAGAGAAGAGGATGCAGAGGACAGAGTTAGATGGAGGCACATGATTCGCTGTGGCGACTCCTGAAAGGGAAAGAAGAAGACTGATGTTTACTGACTTACATCAGGTGATATGATAATCAGAAATCAATATGATATACTATAAATAAATGTTGTCGTGCCTCACGTCTTGTTTTCTCTTGTCCTCTGATGTCCTCTTTGTTTTCTGCAGCTACATTTTTTTCTTCCAGGACTTTTCAGGTCAGTGATACACAGCTGACAGCTGTAGATCGAGGCAGGTTTTTTTCTCTGAGTCACTTTTAATCTATCCCTATACTTGGAATATGTAATGTATGCAGCAGATTTTATCGTGACATATCATTTGGCATTATGTTTATTCTCATCTGTTTATTTGTATGTGTCTCCCATAAACAAAGTAGCAAAGGTGACAATTGGTGGATGCAGCTCCTGCTCCAGGGTTTGAGCTGTAGATAGAAGGATGTTTAACAGTATACTGTAGTTTACAACCGAGCATAATCTTTAAAAATGCTTTTATTCATTAAATCTGTGAAGTTGTTTTTCTGCTGTTTTTAAAATTCAGACATTTAAGTTGTCACATTTCTAACATAAATCAGGTCACGTTTTTTAAATATGGCTTTAATAATCTTAGGGATCATCATCTCCATTCTTGATTCTCTCGTTTCAAGAAATCAGTTCATATTCAAAACACAAAGTGTCTCAGTCATCATCAATAACATTAACATTTTAGCAAACCTTCCACAGCAGTTACAGACCACTGAGATGCAGGTGACATAACATGATGACGATGTCCATCCTCCTGTGCAGAATCACAAAAGAAAGATGGCAGCTCATGTAGCCACACTTCAGTGGCTTCAGTTTTGCATATACAGTGTGAGTTTTCATCCATCTTCATCACTTGGCCCCGGGTTTTGTTTCTAAGTTTCTAATTTGTCTAATATATATCTAATATATATCTTAGAAACTAGCAACATTTCCATCATACAGCTGTACTTTGTGTTTAGTGCTCATCAACAAATGCTGCTATGCTAACTAGCGACACATTTTAAGCAGTTTCCTTAACAAATAGTCAGCATTGTAACTGGTCAACCGTCAACAATGTATCAATGCAGTAAAACTGTAAAACTGTTTTCCACTGACATGACCAGTGACATTAAGGAAAACACAATTACGTAAACCTGAAGGCTGAATCATGTCAACCGGACTTCTTTCACTTTGCTTACTTACAGTGAAGGTCTTTAAGCTTCTCTGACACTCCAACCATGTAAGGAATCACCAGGTTTTTCCTTTGACTCTGAGTCTCTGCTCTGTCCATCATCCTTCTCTAGGATCTGGACGCTGTCTTGTTAAAGGCCCACTCAGGATTACCCCAGGCCTTGAGAGCTGTCCTCAGATGTCTAGCCTCCTCCTTTTTGGCTTCAGAGGAGGTGGAGATGTTTTCTGCCCTGTGGTGCAGTGTGCTGATGACTCCTATTTTGTGTTGCAGTGGGTGGTAGAGGTCAAACTGTAGGTACTGATCTGTGTGTGTGGGTTTTCTGTAGATTTCTGTTTCTAGGTTACAACAAGTCCCAGTATTCACTGCGCAGTCCAGTCTGTTGTCATTAGTGTCCTCCATGGTGAACTTAATGCTCAAAAGGATCTTCAGAAAACACCATGTACCTGTTCACTTCAAACCCACCAACACACTGAGACAAAGACTCATCCACCCGAAAGACCAAACACCTAAACACAAGAAGAGCAACATAGTGCTTACAGTCCAGTGTAGTGAAGTGTTCAGTGCTCTACATTGGAGAAACCAAACAGCCTGTACATGCTCCTTAGCAGACTCCAAGCACGCTGCCTTATTTCTAGACGTAAGAAATGGGTTCCTGCATGCATCTTCCAGATAGATTAGATTTATGCAGACTACACTTCACTGTGCAGATGTGGACTTTGTCAGGTCTTCTGCTCTTTGTTTGGGATTCTTACGTAGCTCTCAAGCCAGTTTCCTAGCTCCTCTTTCAAATTTTTTTTCTTGGTCTTGTCACAGTCTCCAGCTTTAGTTCCTGTTCCTGGCTTTTATTTTGTAGTCCCTCTTCCTCATTTCCTGTTTCATAGTTCACCACAGACAGACTGAATACATGGGTCACGTTGTGACTGAGCCCGATTTTAACCAGAAAGTCAATGAGAGATTTTCAGACCAGAAGGAGACGAAGCCAACGTACTTGAAGTACTGTTACCAGGTCGTGTTCAGCAACCTCCCAGCGAGTGGTGATAGTGGGGAATTAATTCAGGACAGTGGCATATTATTTTACCCTAAAACCATTATCAGGAGCAGACAGCAGCTGACAGATGAGTCGGCTGGTTGCTGAGGTGACTAAATGAGTACTGCCACAGATCTACACAGAAGTTGAGATTTAACAAAAACACAAATTCAGAGTAACTTCAGTTCTTCAGCCTCACAGAGCTGCAGGCATGACTACAGACTGGTCTGTCTGGTTTTCCTGCCTGGACAAGTGACTCGTCATTCCAAAGATTACACACAGAACATCCTCAGAGGAACACACACCTTTCTTTCCCTCTGTGAGTACACTCATGTTTGTTTGGTTTTCTACCTTTTTTTCTTTCAAAATGAGCAGAATCCAAATTCTCTGCCAGCAAGTTTGATTTGTTACTGTTCCGTTTGTGGTGTAACCATGATCAGAGTTTGAGTACTACATTTGCATAATTTCAAGCCTTAGGATGTTGAAAGTATAAATAACCATAGATTCAGTTAGTTGTGTGCCGACTTCCTGTCTGTATTTTGTCAAACTCTCCCCATCAAAACCAGCTGAATTCGCTGTTAGCAGCCACAACATTACTACTCCTGGTCTTAATAATGTTACAGCATGATCAGACCCATACACAGCAAAATGTGATACACTGTGTACAAAAGTGGTAGAAGTACACAAACTCAGTACGCAAGTAAAAGTTCAAATAGTTGCATAACAAATCTCCACAAAAAGTAAAGGTACTGAGCAGAAGTACAAAATTAAAAATATTTCACCCATGTATATACAAAATATTGTGTGGGTGGGTTCAGATCTGGCTGACACACCTTCCCTGACATGTCACACACAACTTTCTTCTTACTGGTTCCATTAGTCTGGAAACAATCTCAGAGCTTTAGTTCGATGTGTTGCTCATAATATCACAAACTTAATTCATTATACTGGTTTTATTGGCAAAGGCTGTTTCATTTGTTATACGTTAACTTCTTCATTGTGAACATTAAACTTTAAACATTTTATGATCCAAACAATTGTTCTCTAAAAATGACTGGGAAAGTCAGGATCCAACAAAAAGGTGGTTTACCAACATTTATTGTTGTTGCAAAGACACTTTCAGTATCTGTAAAGACTTTCTTACTGTACTTAAGTACATTTTTTATTTATCTGTACTAAAGTAGATTTCATTAACGGAAAATGTGACTCTCTTCACTAAAGCAGGTACAGGCAGGTATAATATTAGTTCCTCCTTTCATGTTTTTTAAAACCGATTATTTGACATAGTAGCAGTTCCCGAAGTTCTCGAAAACGTTTCCTGAACTTTGCCTCCTCTGCTCCTTCTGTCTCTGCCTTGCAGACAAATTTTGTACAAATTTAAACTAGAGATGATCAATTAAATGCATGAGTAATTTTCTCCAAGTCAACAGAAATGGTTTGATTTGAAGATACTTTACTCTACTTTTTTACTTAGTAAAATATTTTACTTGGTTTTCAAACTTCACTTGTGAATAAAAGTTATTTCTGACAGGCTGTTTGAAATTAATGGCATAAAGCCACGTTTTCCATTAATGTTCCACTCACAGGCAGTCTGGGATTAATTAACCCAGTCATTTCTTTAAGTCTTCAGACTGAGTTATGGACTCCTTATCCGGTGGGATGATGGAGGTTGCAGCGCTGGGGCGGCCTTTTGGCCTCGGGATGCTGTACGACTGCCGCAACGACTTACTCGTCCCTGGTAAGATTCCATTGAAAAACATGCTTGATGCTTCCCAACTAAATCTTCAGTATAAACCCTTGAACAGTTTGTAAAGGTTGGGACTTTTTTCTGGGCGAAGCATGGCTGAGGCCTAAAAATCCCCTGAGCATGTTCACTAACACGCAGTAGCAAAGTTTTTTTGGGTTTGTCTTTCTGAATATGTCACTCGCTGTACAGGACCAGGGATCTAAAGTTAAGCCATTGATTTTTAACATTTTAAACACATAGCTAAATCATTCAAGCATGTAGAAGAAAGCTAATGTGCTCCAAAAGTTACTAGAGAAGTCACCTGGTGTTATCCTCTACATCGGGTAGGCAGCAGAGACTATTTGCTATAACCTGAAATAGAGTATGCACTACAAGCACAAGCATTTTTGATGATTAGCACAGTTTTATTTAGTTTGACTCTTGACTGGCAGCTAACATAAAAATAAAGCTCAAAGTCTGAGCCGTTTTTTTCAATTGTGACAGCACAGCAAGATGATATGTTCAGTAGGAGATGTAGCCTGCAGTGAATGTGTTTGCCTCCAGTTTTCCTATTGTACCTTTAGCTGACACCATGATGTAGGCCACAAAAAGACAGAGGCCAGAAGTCATGAGATTACATCCAGGTTGGTGTCTATAGCGTTTTTTTGGCTCTGAAGCCCTTTGTAGCGGTGCTCAACTGACTTATATTTAATCACCCCTAAAATATTATTATTATTAACAAACTTTGCCATATTTCTATTTGACACGGGGGAAATCATCACAGGTTCAAATGATTTAAGTGCATCTTCCTATGCACCTAAGTCTCTTAAGAAAAAAAAATCCTTTCTGCTCTTTCTTGCACTTGCATCTCGTGAACTGTGAACACTTTTCTGATAGGACTTTGCTTTGATGTTTTCTTCTTGACTTAGACTTTTGCTGCCTTGTACCTCACTTGTAAGTTGCTTTGGATAAAAGCATCTGCTAAATGACTAAATGTAAATGTAAATTTTATCACAGGACAGACAGTCACTGTTTAACTTAACTGAATGCACTGTGGTACAAAACTGGAAGGAACAAGGAAACCATGCAAACACCACACAAAACTGCCACAGCTGGCAGCTAGATAAGAATCAAACACGATAGCTGACTGTTTCTGGAAAAAGTAATTTGATTCTTGCTTCTTTTGCAGGAATGACACTGTGGGACCATGGTGACCTGATAAAACATGTTGGAGAAAGACCACAGAACTATACTGATTTTGAGATAGTTGCATCTGACTCAATTGAGGACAAATCTTCAGCACTAAATATTGAAGCGTCACTTAAAGCAAGTTTCCTGTCTGTGCTTATACATGTTAAAGGATCTGCCAAATACCTGAATGATAGTAAAACTTCCAGAAATCAGGCCAGAGTTACACTGAAGTATGAAGTTACTACAAAGGTGCAGGAACTATCGATGAATCATCTTGGAAAAGACAAAGTGAAACATCCATATGTGTTTGATAAAGGTTTAGCAACACATCTAGTCACAGCTTTTCTTTATGGGGCACAAGCCTTCTTTGTCTTTGATCGTGACGTGTCTGAAAAGGAAAACTGTCAAGACATTCAGGGTAAATTCAAAATGATGATTGACAAGATTCCCAGCATTGCTGTAGGTGGTAAAGGTTCCCTCAAACTGGAAGACAAGGACAGAGCAAATGTTGAGAATTTCTCCTGCAGATTCTATGGAGACTTTTCCCTTCAGAAAACTCCTTTGTCCTTTCAAGACGCTGTAGAAGTCTACCAAAGTCTGCCCAAACTGCTGGGAGCCAACGGGGAAAATGCTGTACCAATGAAGGTCTGGTTGTTGCCTCTGACAATTTTAGATTATTCTGCTGCTAAACTTGTCCATCAGATAAATTTAAGATTTGTTCAGGATGCGCAGAGAGTCCTAGAAGAACTTGGTGAGCTGGAAATCAGGTGCAATGATGCTTTGAGAACTATCACTGTCCAGCAGTTTCCACAGATTGGTGAAAAACTCAGAGGATTTAAAGAAAGTTGCTGTGGATTCAAGCTTCAATTCCAAAAAGACTTGGCAAAGAAACTTCCATCTATCAGAGGAGGAGGAGAAGAGGAGACTGTGCTTGCAGAGATTGTGAACAGGAGACATTTTTCTCCATTCAACAACAGAAACCTGAGTGAGTGGATGAACTGTAAAGAGAGAGAAATCTACACCTTAACGTCTTTTACCAACACGATGAAAAACACAATGATCGTCCCATCTCAGAATCATCTGTACAAAGAAAGTTTCCGTGTAGAACTTGTGTGCTTTGTTTTCACCTCACTGGGAAGTCCTGACCTGTACCTCTCAGCTCTATCAGAGTACTTAAAAGGAAGAACCAAACCAGACGACCCTCAACATCCACATACTCATGATGTAGAGGAGGGACAGTGGTACAGCTCAAAAGAAGCATTAGATGAAGTTAGGAGTAAAGCAAAGCTCTTCAGTGATTTTGCAGAGGCCAACAAGGAGAACCAGAACATTAAGTTCCTGACAGTGGGTTTAAAGGATGAGAAACAGAAAGGTTCAAGCATCTACCTTTATAAAGATGGATTTTCTGTCAGTGAGAACTTTGAGCCTCCTTCAAAACCTGAAACTGTGACAGTCAGTGACATAAACCACAACTGTGTGACACTGAAGGTTTCTCCACCCAGATTTGGAGCAGAGAACATCAGCTCCTACTCTGTTGAGTACTGTGTCAGTGGAGAGGATGGATGGCAACGAAAGACAGCATCAACACCTGGAGAAGTCACAGTGAGCGATCTGAGGCTCAACACAGAGTATATGTTCAGAAGCAGAGCAGTGACCTCAGTAGGTGTTGGACCAGCCAATGAAGTCAGTGGTTCCATTAAAACCTTACCCTGCAGTCCTCCTGGAAAACCTAAAGTTGAAGCAGACTCCACAGAGATATCAGTTAGCTGGGAGAAACCTGCTGAGCTTGGACAGGATGTTCACATTTTGAGCTACATGGTGGAGTACGCTACAACAGACAACAGGGTGAAAGAGGAAGATCTGGAGTGGAAACAAATGGTGTCAACAGTTGAACATGTGATCATTTCAGGACTTCAGCCAAAGACAGAATATGTTGTCAGAGTCAGATGTGATTGTGGTGAAGTTGGCAGAAGCAAGGAACACGTCAGTGTTAATGTTTGCACAAAAAAATGTTCACATCTTGCAGAAGTTCTCAGATGTACAAGCAACAGGATACATTCAGAATTTCCCTCAGTTTACAAACTGCCTTTGAATAAAGAAATGTACAATGAAGGTTATCAGAGATATACCTTTGGCAAGGAAAGCTTGAGGCAAAATCGCAGTATTGTGCTTTCTGGGTCGACCAGATCAGGAAAGTCCACTCTGATCAACGGAATGATCAACTACATTGTTGGTGTAGAGTGGAAGGACAATTTCAGATTCCGAATAGTTGATGAAAATCAGTCAAGGTCACCAGCTGAAAGTGTGACTTCAGACGTCGCTGTGTATAAAATCAACCACCAAGACGGCTTTAAGGTCCCCTTCTCACTGACGGTTGTGGACATACCAGACGTTGGAGAAACAAGATGCATAGAAAGACACAAGAAAATCCTAGAGCAGCTTTGTAGGCTCTTCTCTGTTGAGCATAGCATCAGTGAAATTGATGCTGTGTGTTTTGTAGTTCAGACTGCTTTAGCAGAACTCACACCAACACAGAAAGATCTGTTTGATGCTGTTCGCTCAATCTTTGACAGAGATGTTACACAAAACGTCAGGGTTCTGGTGACGTTCACAGATGGACAACTCCTTCCAGTTCTAGAGGCCATCAATGCTTCAGGTGTCCCATGTCCCAAAAGAGATGACGGGCTGCCAGTTCACTTTAAATTCAATAATTCAGCTCTGTTTGCACGCAACAAATCATCAGGGGCAAACAACACAGCTAGTGATGATGACACCGATGAAGATGTGAGTTTTGAAGAAATGCTTTGGGAAAGAGGAACAAAGCGCATGAAGAGGTTTTTTGGTGCTCTGAATGTCATGGACACTAAAAGTTTGACCCTGACAAAGGAAGTCCTCAGAGAAAGACAGCAGCTGGAGAATTCAGTTGAACAGTTGCAGGAGCAGGTAAAAGTTGGGTTTGCAAAGCTCCAGGAGATAAATGAGACAATTCAAAAACTGAATAAGCATGAGGCAGAAATCTGCAGAAATAAGATCTTTGAGTTTGAAGTCACTGTGACAAAGCCTGTTCAAGTTGATGTTTCATCCACTGAAGATTTCTTCACCAACTGTCAGCAGTGTCATATGACTTGTCACTATCCTCACGGTGACGACGGTAAAACAGGCTGTGCTACACTGGGCAGTGATGGCCGCTGTACTGTTACTGGAATGTGCATTTCATCCAGAAGTTCAGGTGGGATCATAAAAACGTAACAGATAAACAAAAAGTAAAAGAACTGAAAGAAAAGTACCTGAAAGCTGCAGAGGCATTGACTGAAAAACTGAGGGCTGAACATGATCTTGTGCACATTGAGTTGAAGAATCAGTTGGAGAACTCTGCTGACGTTCTGAACAGACTCAAAGAGGAGGCACAGAAACCAGATCCTCTCACCACTTCAGAGTATGTTGACCTCCTCATTGAGGGAGAGAAATCTGAAGGCAAACCTGGATGGAAGCAACGGGTTCGGTATCTGAAGGAAATATTACCACTTCGCAAACTTTTTAAAAGATTTTTTCAAATCCCTCAGTCCAAAGGAAGAGATCTCTCTGAATAACATACAGTCAGGTTTGTGCATATTTGGACAAAAACACAATGTACTATTTTAGCTCTGTACATCACAATGGACTGGAAATGAATCTAGATGCTTGTGTGTGAGAAGCTTTAATGTAAAGGCTGCCGTGACTCTATTTTCAATAACAGTGTAATAATCTTGTCTGGTATAGTGTGAAACCAACCCCTTGTGTTGGATTTGGTAACAGCCTGTGCTATAATCTGTAACTAAGGCACAAATTGAGGGTTAGGACACATAAATTAGTTTAAGGTTTGGATTTAAAAACCTCTCCAGTCAGACTGCCTGATGTCAGCAGGCCAGTTATTCCAAAGGAAAAAGGCAACTAACAGACAAGAGCCCTGCAATATAATATTTAAGGCAATCAGACAAGTATGAAGCTCTTCAATTGAAAAATGTGTCATGTCGTCAGAAGCACCATGAAATATGACCTGACATGAATATGAAGCCAGTAAAGTGAAAATTTTTACAGCAGCATTTTGGACCATTTGCAGACTTGCTGAAGTTTTAAATCGAGCAAATGGGCGTGTTGACAATTTCTATCAGACAACTTTCTAAACTTTTGTTGGTGTGTTTAGCAGTTTCTATAGTGAGAACACCTCTGACTCAGACAATGTCCTGCTGTATGTCACATGTGTAAAACTATCCAGACACTGCCTGGAGCTGGTTCTCTCGACATTGTCCACAGTTCATATGTTAAGGAGGCTCAGGATTCTTGGCTGTCAAGCTCTGAGAAGTGAAACAGGCAGGAGTTCAGGAGTTACTGTTAGTTGTTGGAACTGGTTTCGGACTGGGCCGATGACCAGCAATTTAGTTGCTAATCTGAGAAGGATCATCTGCCTTCATAGGAACCTACAGCTGAGTATCGTCTGCATAAAAATGTAAATTAATTCCATCACTGCGTATGATTTGGCTGATAGGTGAGTTATAAAGAGAGAAGAGCAGAGGGCCAAGAACTGAGCCCTGAGGTACTTCAGAAAATGCTGATGTGGCATTAAAAGACACATTGTGTTCTTACTGATAAGCAAATTTTTTCCGGGCAGGAGCCCATCAAGAGACTCCGATTTCTTTTCAGTTCGGTTTAGGAGTAGAGTGATCCATGGTGACACAAGCTGAAAAACTGGGAGTCTATAAATAAAATGACTGTAGTTTTTACACAGTTAATGAAGGATTTTTAACCAAACCATTAAAATAAAGCTGACAGTCTACAATTTGTTTCATTTCAAATCCATTGTGGTGGTGTACAGCATGATTTAAAATGATGTCTCTGTCCTAATCTCCGTGTGTGTGGTGTGCAGTTGAATACTATTTCATGTGTGTTGTCTGCTGAGCATTACTGGAGGTGCTGAGCCAAAGCAACAACACAGAGAGCAACAAAAACAGTGGGTTTTAGCCTGTGGCTGTGCTCAAAGTTCAACTTTCCCTGATCGGATCACGTGTTCTTTACTTGTAATTAGCTTGAGATAAAAACATCTGCAGAATGACTTGATGTAAGATCCATTTTGTGCATTAACTGGAAAACATTCTTTATAATAAACCTTCTTTTGTTTTTGTTTTTTACATAAATATGTATAAAGTTATTTCATTGCAGCCAGTTCCCAGTGATGTTAACTCTGCGGTATCAGCTCTGCTGTTAGTTTAACATTTAGAATCTATTAAATCATGTTATTGTCTCCTAAAGCTAACGTGCACTGACGTGTGCTGACTGGTTGAAACATTTCCCACAGACATGGCAGCTGAAGGCATGTAGACCTCGTTCCATGTCCTGTGGGGTGATCCCTCCCCCTGGAAGACTGAGACATCATTGCAGGAAACCATATCTAAATGTTGTTGTGCCTAAATTCTTGTTGTCTCTTGACTTCTGATGTGTCAGGTTTTCTTTCTTTTGTCTTCCAGGACTTGTGTTAGGATTTGTAACGGGCTAATAACTGCATGTTAGAGGTAGCAGCCAATTCATGTTTAAATAATAATGAATAATAATCTGATGGGGCTGCAACGTGCTTGCGACTGTGGCACAGGAAGGTAGAGCGGTTGTCCACCAATCACAGTTGTTGGTTCAATCCCCGGCTCTTCACATGTCAAAGTGTCTTTGAGCAAGACACTGAACCCCAAATTAGTTGCTCCCGGTGAGTGTTGGCCAGCTGCATGGTGTATGAGTGAGTGTGTGTGATTGTGAGTGTGAATAAGAAGCAGTGTAAAGTGCTTTGACTGCCAATAGGTAAAAAAGCGATTTATAAGTGCAGAACATTTACCATTTACATTTACTTGAAACTTCATTTCCCACTTCAGCTGATGCTGTAAGCCTGGTTTCGTCCAGTCGAGGGCCGTCTCAGGATGTAGCCTCTTAATCACAGTGTGATACATGTTGAGCAGGTTTACAAGCAGTTTTAAAACATGGCAGGTGGACAGAGGACAACAGAAACTAGTCAGAGACGACTTTCTGTGATAATGTTATGTCCATAGCTTGTTTGAGTCCTGATCTCAGCCTCTGTATGAAGTCTATGAAATGACCCCAGAAATATTCAAAATGAGTAAAAACAGTCACACAGTGCTCACAATGAGACACAACCGTGACAACATCTATGTTGACCTCTTAAGGACAGTTTTGTCTTTAACAGTGGACATGGATGACTTAAAGGCCTTTTTACTTCTTTTGACCATCACTGGGGATATAGCGCAGTTATTTTAGCATCTGCATCTTTATTGAAATCCCCCTGAATTTGTGTATGTGGAATTTACCCATCAGACATTATCTAAAGGAGGGAAATCAGTAGTGAAGTGCACATTCTCCCCTTGGACTTTTATTTTGTGGCCTCTTCTCCCCACTTCCTGTGCCTAGTTCTATTCCTTAGCTTTGCGTTCGTTATCCCACATTGTTGCACCTGTTCCCCTCACTTTTTAAGTCCAGTCTTCCCCACACTTCACTGCCAGATCCTTGTCATTGTTTAACTACCAGCCTGCATCCTGAACTCTTGGTTTGCCTGATTATTGCAATCTTGACTCCTGTTATACTGGACTCTGTGTATCTGCAGCTTTGGTCTGAGGTTTGGTTTATGTTCGTCCTGTCTCCTAGTTGTTTTTCTGTGTGTATTTTGAGGAGGCTTTTTTCCTTGTCTTTTCGTTAAAACTGCAACTGTGTTTAGTGGTTCATTCCTGCCCCACATTTCTGTTTCATACATCTTTTAGTTCCTTGTTAGTTCCTCCTTGGGTCCCGTAGTTACCGTGCAGATTTATGTCCAGTGCTGCTTGTTCTTTGGGTTTAGACTAGTTCACTAGTGTTTAGGTTTCTCTGTTATTTCTCCAGTGTTGATGTTTTCACCCACCGTCTGGTTTTAGTAGTTTGTTCCTTATCCATGTTTCTTCTGTTAGGTGTGATTATGCTTAATTACTCCCCTTAGTCTTGTGTTCATTCTGGTTTAAAGGTTTATGCCTTCTGTTCTGTTGTCTTATCCCTGGGATCAGTTTACTCAGCTTTTCCATGGGCAGTCATGTTTCACCTTATAGCCTCCTGTTAGGAGCGATTTCTGTTCCTTGTTGAATTTTTATCAAATAGTTTTTTTGTTAGTTCAGTCACTTGCACAGTCTCCTCACTTGGGTCCAAGCTTAACCATAATCCTGATAGTATCTCTCTGACTTTGTTGGGAACAAAGAATTTATTGTGTTCAGTCTAAATCTTCTCGAAGTTAAAAACTGGAAAAGTTTGCTTCCATTTAAAGACAGTTTTTAGAATAACCTCATTATCACATTAAGACGTTTGTTACAGGAAGTTTTACGGACTCTGATCTGTCATCCAGGAAATCAGTGGTCACGTAACTAAGACGTAGCTTGATTAATTATAGATATAGGTAGTGATTTTAATAAAACATAAAACACACATTCAGCTTTCACAGATCAAACAGCGCATCGCCCGCCCGTGAGTCACGTGACCCACTTTACTTTCCGGATTAAACGGTCCACAGCTGCTGGAGTCGGTGAAAATCGCGGCAGTCAGCAGCTACGACCGCTTCAAAAAGGACAAAAACAAGGTAAAAGACTCCGAAACTACATTGATGTTATGCTGGACACTGGTTCTGTGTGAGCTGCCAAAAACTCTGAGCGACCAAAAGCGGATAAATGTCGCTTGATGAAGGAGGGACAGACGTGGACATGGACCGCTGGGTAAAACTTCAACCTACACCGACCACAGACACAATCTATAAGACATATTTCTATTCATAATTACTATAATTGATAAGAGGGGAACAGACTATGACGCAGCTCTTTGATGGGACACAGACGTGGTCCATGGGTGGACTGGTTCATTTCAGAAAGCAGAGAGCAGATGTCCTCCTGTTCCTTATTTAACGTTTGTCCTTTTTGTTAACGAAAATTGGGTTTCTGTTTGATAAATTGTTACTCAAAAATGACAAAGTCACCAGAGTCTTGTTAAAAGGTTTTTCCTTGCAGCAATGAGTCAATACACGCACAGCAAAAGTACAGGACTGATTGTCGAAACGGTTACAAACACTTCTTTATATTCTCAACAGCGTTGTTTCCGCCCTCTGTTCTATCAGCAGGGAGCAATTCCAGACTGTGTGTGTAGCAGTTCTCTCTGTTTAATAGTATCTTGCCTGTATCCACTAAAAGCAGAAGCAGCAATAGAACCAATAATAAAAGACCTCTTACAAGCAGGAGTAATTGTGGAATGTCCACACTCCCCATGTAATACACCCTTGTTTCCTGGAAGGAAAACAGCACCGTCCACAGGATGACGTATGGTCCAGGACCTACAAGCAGTAAACAAGGCTGTAATACCCCAGCACCCATTGTGCTAGATCCACATGCCTTACTTAATGAACTATGGCCAGAAAATAAAAACCTTCAGTTTGTGACATAGGTAACGCCTTCTTCTCTATCCCCATGCACCCAGGTAGCCAATTATGGTTTGCTTTTACCTATAAGATGAAGAGATGCACATATAGTAGATTGGCCCAAGGCTACTGTGAATCACCAACCATTTTCTCACAGGCAATGTCAGCCAACTTAGCATAATTCACTCCTTCCAAGGGCAGTTTTGCTTTATGTAGATGACATCTTGCTGGCATCTCCAAACCTCGAAGACTGCAAAGAAGACACATTAGCCTTACTGAACCTACTTGGAGAACCGGGACATAAAGTTAGTCAACATAAATTACAACTATGGCAAACTACTATTAAATATCTGGGACACAACCAATCACAGGAGTGTAAACATTCAGATGAGCTAAGGAAAACTGCCATCCTACAAGCTGCAAACGCTCGGACTAAAAGACAGATGAAGTCAGGGCTAATTTAAGATGTCCCACTGTCGGCTTCAGAGCCCATTACCTGGACAACGGAGGCAGAGAGAGCCTTTGTAAGTGTAAAACGGCTACTAGTAATCACAGCTGTATTGGGGTTAGCAGACTACTCCAAGTCTTTTGTCCAGACTGTGGACAGCAAAAGTACAAGGTTTACTGCTGAAACAGTTACTACTTTATATTCTCAAAAGCGCCCTCTGTTCTTATCAACAGGGAGCAACTCCACACAGTATGTGTGTGAGTTGAGAGCAGTTCCTTCAGTTAAATAGTCACTCGTCTGTAACTCACAGGGCCTGCAGTTTTAGTTAGCAGCTCCAATAGTTTAACATCTTAAACAACTGTGAATGTCATGAAACAGAAAAAGAAACCACTGGTGTACTGAGCGACATCCACAGAAGCTGGAATCCTGAACTTTCATTTGATATCTAGATTGTAATCTTTAACCCAAATGTGTCAGTGCACAGCAACAACAAATGAATTAGCCTGCTAATGAAGGTTCTGCTGGACGGATCGTTCGTGGCCCAAACGTATCCCAACATTCTTTGTGTGGCAGCAAAGCCCGAGCAATACAATGATCCAAATCCCCATTTAAAGCCACATTTCCCATGAATTCAGTAGCTTCCTGTCTGAAAACAGACCCTTAGTTCGGAGGTTTTCTCTTTAGCTGTGTGCTCTCTCGTGCAGTAAATGCAGATCTTGGCCAAAAACTTCAGTTTCACGCTTTATTCTTCTCGCTGTCACGTTTACATTCTGATCTGACCATAGTTTAATAAAACTAATTTCACTACCTGCTTAAAATAAATAGTTGCTGAATGAGAGATTTTTACAAGGATGTGACTCTGATTTCTGGCATTTAAAAGCTTTTACTGTGTGTGTGTGGAATTGGCTACATAGCTCTGCTTGCTCATGGTTGTTGTTGAGATGCAGCCGTCCTGACATCAGCATCACACTCTGTCTGCTGCATCATCACAGCTCTGACACTCAACACTGTACCAGCATGGAGACATGTGTCTGCAGACAGAGGACGTACACCGTTCATGTACGTGGCTGCAGTTATTCAGTAATGTGTGTCTGCAGGACATTTGTTGTTTTCTGCACAACAAACAGAATCGACAGTGAAATCACACTGTTCTCATGTTGCCAAAAGGAAACAGCACAGGTCACGTTACCACAGCCTCCAGGGTCTGAGTCTGGCTGAGGACCTTTGCTGGATGTCTTACACCCTCTTTTCTCCCATGTTTCCTGTTCCTGCTCTTACTGAAACTATTGAATAAAGATATTAACTGACTCTTATAACAGACAGCAGAGGAGCCACAGAAGTAAACTAATGATCTGTTTTCTGTTTTGTCCACTTCAGTCTGAGTGATGGATCCTGAACCTGGTTGGACAATGGAGGTGGCCGCTCTTGGTCGGCCTTTCAGCCTCGGGATGCTGTATGACTGCCGCAGAGACTTACTGGTCCCTGGTAAGAATTCACAAGTACACAAGAACTACTTTTAAGTCTAGGCTTAAAACCTTCCTTTTTAATAAAGCATATAGTTAGTTGTAGTTATGCTGCCATAGGCTTAGACTGCTGGGGGACCCACCCCCCCGATGCACTGAGCTCCTTCCCTCCTCTTGACCATCTCTCCTCTCCTCTCATCCAGCAATTGTCACCACTGTATGTCATTAACTCTGTGTGTTCTCTCCCGTAGTTGTTTTTGTCCTCCTCTGTCCCTTTCTGCAGGTGTCCCCCGGCTTTGAAGCTGTGTGTCTTCCAGCGTGCAGCTACTGGTCCTACCAATCTGCCCGATGTTTTGTTATTGCTTTTTGTTGCTCTGTTCTTTTCTCTCTCCCCTTTCCACTCACCCCAACCGGTTGAGGCAGATGGCCGTCCACCCTGAGCCTGGTTCTGCTGGAGGTTTCTTCCGTTAAAGGGAGTTTTTCCTCTCCACTGTTGCCTATGGCTTGCTCCAGGGGGAATTGTTGGGTTCTCTTTTATATATCTTTATAATCTTGACTTTATTCTGTAAAGTGCCCTGAGATGACTTTGTTGTGAATTGGCGCTATATAAATAAAGTTGAATTGAAAATAGATGCTGATTTTTTTTTATTTTTTTTTTAGTTATACAATATTTGTTTGAACCTCTTTTACCTCAAAGCTAAACTCTTCAGGTTCTATGTTAAAGCTACAAATAATAACATTTCTACACTCAACAGATATACACTGATCAGCCACCACATTATAACTGATGCTCTTAATAATGTTAAAGAAAAGAATGAATGAATTCTCCACTACAACTACCACAGAAACTGCTGATCAGCTGGGATTGTTTTGCACAACAATCTCTAGGGTTCACAGAGAACAGTCTAAAAAAGAGAAATTATCCAGTGAGCAGCAGTTCTCTGAGTGACCATGTCAAGTTGATGCCAGAGAAAAATTCCTTTCAAATAGTAGATTTTTTATAAATGGTGGATTGTGAAACCTTCAGCCCTGCTCTGTTTAGATCATCTAGATGCCAACATGTTCAGTTACCTTCTGTCAGGTGAAGTTGTTAGCAGGTGTTGAGCCACTTCTCATGTTTAGATCCTTAACCATAATGTGATAAACTGACTGTCCTGATTACATTCAAACAATGTAATTCTAATATCACAGTGATGTATTCTGTGTTTGTGTGGACTTGGCTGTTTTAGACTGAGGTGTAGTTTGTGGTACTTACTCCTGGTTGTGTATTATGTTTAGTCCTGTTCCTATTTCTTACCTTCTTTCTGTACACTCATGTCAAGCTTCTCTAGTTTCCTTTATCATGTTCACTCTTAGCTTTTTCTAGTTCTCTTTGTTTTGTCTGTGCTTAGTTTCTTTTGTGTCTTAGTCCTGATCCTGTTTAGCTTTGGTTGTTCCCTTAGTTTAGTCTCCCTGTTTTTGAAAATGCATTAATTGTCTGCAAATAATATGTTATGTCAAGTGTCTGTGTATATATCTGTGCACCTATAGGAGGCAGCAGGGAGCTAATTTTCTTGTACTTTGAGACAAGAGAATTGGTGAATCGTGGATGTGACAGGTGACATTGTAGCTATTAAGTCTATAGTGACAGTGATGGAGAAGTTTCTAAAAAGGAAACATGCTAATTCCGAACTGGGCTCTGGACCAGAGTCACAAATTTTGACGATTCTCCCATTTTTCACGACATATCTGTGTGAGCTGAGCTTCTTAAGTCTGACTGCTATAAAAACTGAAACAAAAAGAGACTGAGAGCTGAGAGTTTCCACGACAGACGGTTCTTCATTTCCGGCCCAATTTCCACGCTGGGTCGCGGTGTTGGCTGGTTCTCCAGACTCCTCAGCCTGCACACATGGCTTCAACCACAAGTCTCCGCACACGGACTCTTCTACGTAGACAATTTCAATCTTTTCTGGGATCGTCCTCAGTACTTCAAGCAAGATGGACTGCACCCGAACTTTCTGGGATCACAGATGTTGACTGAGAACATTGTCCACAGCATCTCAGTCTCTGGAGACTGACAGACCATTGAAAACACCTGTGGCTCTGATGTGCTCACCTCTCCTGCAACCTCCGCTCCAACACCCGACAACATCCATAGGTATAAACAGCCTGAGATATTTATAGAATCTGACCTTACCAGCAGACAAAATGCAGCTCTTATGGATTCTAATTTTTCACCCAGGGAATATTATTATTTTGCTGAATGTTATGATCTTAACCACACTGCTATTTGCCCCATAGAGATTATGTCTGCTCCACGACCAATTAAACTTTTTAAACCAACAATGAACACAAGGGGAGTTAATCATAAAAACCTAATACAAGTTAAGACTACTGCTCATACTGAACCAAAACCCAAAACTTTCAAATGTGGATTATTAAATATCAGATCTCTCTCTTCTAAATCTCTGTTAGTAAATGACTTGATAAATGATCATCAAATTGATTTACTTTGTCTCACTGAAACCTGGTTGCAGCAGGAAGAATATGTCAGTTTAAATGAGTCATATTAATTATCATGTTCCTAGATGCACAGGCCGAGGTGGAGGAGTAGCAGCAATCTTCCATTCTAGCTTATCATTAATTCCTAGACCTAAACATAGTTATAACTCATTTGAGAGCCTTACTCTTAGCCTTTCACACCCAAACTGGAAAACTCAAAAACCACTATTATTTGTTATCATGTACCGTCCTCCAGTCCCTTATTCAGAGTTTTTGATTGAATTTTCTGATTTTTCTAGCTGATTTAGTGCTTAGTACAGATAAAGTCATTATAGTGGGTGACTTTAACATCCATGTAGATGCTGACAGTAACTGTCTGAGCACTGCGTTTAATTCATTATTAGATTCAATTGGTTTTTCCCAAAATGTAAATAAACCCACTCACTGTTTTAGTCACACGTTAGACCTTGTACTTACGTATGGAATTGAAGCGGATAATTTAACCATATTTCCTCACAACTCTCTTCTGTCTGACCATTTTTTAATAACATTTGAATTTACAATAACGGACTATATAGCAGTTAGGAAAAAATTCCACTACAGCAGATGTTTATCTTAAAATGCTGTGAATACATTTAAAGAAATTATTTCTTCATCTTTTTCACCACCATGTGTCAATACTATGGTGAGTAGCCATCTTACTCCTGTACAAATTGATTACTTAGTTGACGATTCTGCAGCCTCACTGCGTATGATACTAGATACAGTTGCCCCTCTGAAAAAGAAGGCAGTGAATCAGAGGAGCCGACCTCCATGGTACAATTCACGAATGCACATCTTAAAGCAGGCGTCACAAAAGTTAGAGAGGAAGTGGCGTTTGACTAATTTAGATTAGCCTGGAAAAACAGTTTAAAAACATACAAAAAAGCTCCGTGATGCCAGAACAGCATATTATTCCGCATTAATAGAGGAAAACAGGAACAACCCCCGGTTTCTGTTCAGCACTGTAGCCAGGCTGACTAAGAGCCATAGTTCTGTTGGGCCTAGTTTTCCCTTAACTCTGAGCAGCAATGACTTTATGACTTTCCTTACTGATAAAATTGTAGCCATTAGGGAAAAGATTCACCAGATCTTCCCTACAAATATTACAGATAGATTTTTATGTACAACAGCTCTAGAATCCTCAATAAGGCCCCAATCCATCCTAGCCTGTTTTTCACCCATAGATCTCACTGAGCTAAGTTCAACTATCGCCTCCTCAACATGTCTTTTAGACCCTATTCCAACCAAATTGCTTAAAGATGTTCTACCTTTAATAGACACGTTCATATTAGATTTGATTAATCTATCTTTAGAAACTGGCTATGTACCAAAGGCCTATAAAGTTGCTGTAATCGAACCATTACTTAAAAAACCCTGTCTTGATCCAGGTGATTTAGCCAACTATAGACCAATATCAAATCTCCCGTTTATTTCTAAAATCCTTGAAAAAGTAGTTGCAAAACAATTGTGATCACCTTTACAGGAATAATTTGTAGGAAGACTTTCAGTCAGGATTTAGAGTTCATCATAGTACAGAAACAGCACTGGTAAAAGTCACCAATGATCTTCTCCTCGCTTCAGATAATGGACTTGTGTCCGTACTCGTCTTACTAGACCTTAGTGCCGCATTTGACACCATTGACCACAACATTTTATTACAGAGACTAGAACATGGATTTGGGATTAAAGGAACCACATTACATTGGTTTAAATCTTATCTGTCAGACAGATTCCAACTTGTTCATGTTAATGATGAATCCTCCATGCACACAAAGGTTAGCTATGGAGTTCCACAGGGCTCTGTGTTAGGAACAATACTTTTTAATCTGTACATGTCACCTTTAGGCAAAATTATTAGGAAACATTCCATAAACTTCCACTGCTATGCAGATGATACCCAGCTCTATTTATCTGTGAAACCAGAAGATACTAACCAATTAGTCAAACTTGAAGCATGTCTAAAAGACATAAAGACCTGGATGTCCTACAATTTCCTACTTCTAAATTCAGACAAAACTGAAATCATCCTCTTTGGGCCTAAAAACATGAGAAATATGCTGTCTAACAATATAGTTACTTTAGATGACATAACTTTGGCCTCCAGTACTGCGGTGAGGAACCTTGGAGTTATTTTTGACCAGGATTTGACGTTTACGTCACATATAAGACAAATCTCTAGAACAGCCTTCTTCCACCTACAGAACATTGCTAAAATTAGAAGCATCCTGTCTCAAAGTGATGCCGAAAAACTGGTCCATGCATTTGTTACTTCTAGGTTGGACTACTGTAATTCCCTACTTCTGGGGTGTCCTAATAACTCTCCAAAAAGCCTTCAATTAATCCAAAATGCTGCAGCAAGAGTGCTGACTGGATTAGGAAAGAGAGATCATATTTCACCTTCACTAGCTTCTCTTCATTGGCTTCCCATTAAATTTAGAATAGAATTTAAAACCCTCCTCCTTACATTTAAAGCTCTTAATGGTCAAGCTCCATCATATTTAAAAGATCTCCTAGTTCTGTATCGCCCGATTAGACCACTTCGATCCCAAAATACAGGCCTACTTGTGGTTCGAAGAGTTTGCAAAAGTAGAATGGGAAGCAGAGCCTTTAGCTATCAAGCTCCTTTCCTGTGGAACCAGCTTCCAATCCAAATTCGGGGAGCAGACACCCTCTCTACTTTTAAGACTAGGCTTAAAACCTTCCTTTTTGATAAAGCTTATAGTTAAAACTGCTCACTCAACCTAGCTTTTCTAACTAGCTTATCTCTATACATTTACTTGTCACCACTGTATACCATTAATTCTATGTCCTACAACTTGTACGATGCTTTGTTGTTGCTTTTTTGTTGTTTTGTTGTTGCTGTTTGTTGTTTTCGTTGCTCTTTTCTTTTCTTTCTCCACTTTCCACTCACTCCAACCGGTCAAGGCAGATGGCCGCCAACCCTGAGCCTGGTTCTGCTGGAGGTTTCTCCCATTAAAGGGAGTTTTTCCTCTCCACTGTTGCCTAGGGCTTGTTCAAGGGGGATTTGTTGGGTTGCTTCTACATACTTGTGTAGTCTGGACTTTATTCTGTAAAGTGCCTTGAGATGACTTTGTTGTAAATTGGCGCTATATAAATAAAGTTGAATTGTTGAGGAAGAGCTTCGTGTCTGTCTTTCTCCAATTCCCACCAGGATATAAGGTCTGTGTAGATCCAAGCAGGCCCAGGTTTCACACTGAATGAGTAAAAATATTTTTTTCTTTGTGTTTATTTGATTCCTATTCAAGACAATCTGACAAGAATGACTTTATATTGATAATATAGGCTACAGAGTTTAATTTTTTTTAACACTTTCAGTTGATGATGTGCCTTTTGATTATTTTATTTTTATTTTTTTTGTGTGTGAAAAAAATGTACATTGGCTCAAGAGGCTGAAAAACACTGCAGTAGTTCATGTCCTCTTGCTCATGGTTTACTTCTTACTTCAATAGCTTGATTCACGTTTCATTCCATTTTTTCTCGTAACTATGTCCTTGTTTAACTTCCCAGACTTTCTTTCACCCTGTTCTGGTTTCATTTTTGATTTGGTTTGTTTAATGCTGGGTTTTGTCCTCCTTATTGTGTTGTTTTTTGTCCAATAGTCCCTTTTAATTATTTTCAGTCCTGGTCTCTGATCACTCTTGGGTTCACCTTTTTATCAAAATGGGACAGTTGGATCTGGCCAATTAGGACCCAGCAACAGGAGTGTAGAATATACTGTTTGTCATGTTAACTGGCCAAGTGACCCCTATTATTTCAGGGCCTCCGATGGAAACTTAGACCTCAGTCTAAACCACAGATCACAAACCACAGTGCCCCCAAGCCACAGAGCACCAGTGACCCTGAGTCTCATGCCACATCACCTCCAAGGCCTACTCACACCTCAGCTCAGGCCTAACAAAATAATTTCTTTAACAGAAAAACACATCTACTGTTTCTGGAAACTGAAATTGAATTTGATTTCTTTTTCTTCTTTTCTTGCAGGAATGACACTGTGGGACCGTGATGACCTGATTAAACACATAGGAGAAAGACCACAGAACTATAACGACTTTGAGATAGTTGCATCTGAATCAATTGAGGATAAATCATCAGCACTAAATGTTGAGGCATCACTGAAGGCGAGTTTTTTGGCAGGACTAGTTGAGGTTGAGGGATCTGCTAAATACCTACATGATAGTAAAACTTCCAGAAATCAGGCCAGAGTTACACTGAAGTACAAGGCTACCACAAAGGTCCGAGAGCTGTCAATGAATCATCTTGGAAGAGGAAATGTGAAGCATCCATATGTGTTTGATAAAGGTTTAGCAACACATGTAGTCACAGCTGTTCTTTATGGGGCACAAGCCTTCTTTGTTTTTGACCGTGAGGTGTCTGTGAAGGAAAATCATCAAGATGTTCAAGGCAACTTGAAAGTGATGATCAAGAAAATTCCCACACTTACCACAAGTGAAGGTTCCCTTAAACTGGAAGAACAGGACAGAGCAAATGTTGAGAATTTCTCCTGCAGATTCTATGGAGACTTTTCCCTTCAGAAAACTCCTTCGTCCTTTCAAGACGCTGTAGAAGTCTACCAAAGTCTGCCCAAACTGCTGGGAGCCAACGGGGAAAATGCTGTACCAATGAAGGTCTGGCTGTTGCCTCTGACAAGTTTAGATTCTTCTGCTGCTAAACTTGTACGTCAGATAAGTAGAAGTTTAGTTCAGCAAGCACAGAGAGTCCTGGAGGACCTCAGTGAGCTGGAAATCAGGTGCAGTGATGCACTGAGAACTACCACTGTCCAGCAGTTCCCACAGATTGGTGAGAAAATTAAATGTTTTAAAGAAAGGTGCTCTGAGTTCAGATTAGAATTCCAACAAACCTTGGGAAAGAAGCTTCCATTAATCCGAGGAGGAGGAGAAGATGAGACTGTGCTTGTGGACCTCCTGAAAAAGAGACATTCTTCTCCATTCAACAACAGAAACCTGAGTGAGTGGATGAACTGTAAAGAGAGAGAAATCTACACTTTAAAGTCTTTTACCAACACAATGAAAAACACAATGATCGTCCCATCTCAGAATCATCTGTACAAAGAAAGTCTCAGTGAAGAACTTGTTGTGTGCTTTGTTTTCACCTCACTGGGAAGTCCTGACCTGTACCTCTCAGCTCTATCAGAGTACCTAAAAGGAAGAACCAAACCAGACGACCCTCAACATCCACATACTCATGATGTAGAGGAGGGACAGTGGTACAGCTCAAAAGAAGCATTAGATGAAGTTAGGAGTAAAGCAAAGGTCTTCAGTGATTTTGCAGAGGCCAACAAGGAGAACCAGAACATTAAGTTCCTGACAGTGGGTTTAAAGGATGAGAAACAGAAAGGTTCAAGCATCTACCTTTATAAAGATGGATTTTCTGTCAGTGAGAACTTTGAGCCTCCTTCAAAACCTGTAACTGGGACAGTCAGTGACATAAACCACAACTGTGTGACACTGAAGGTTTCTCCACCCAGATTTGGAGCAGAGAACATCAGCTCCTACTCTGTTGAGTACTGTGTCAGTGGAGAGGATGGATGGCAACGAAAGACAGCATCAACATCTGGAGAAGTCACAGTGAGCGAGATGAGGCTCAACACAGAGTATATGTTCAGATGCAGAGCAGTGACATCAGTAGGTGTTGGACCAGCCAATCAAGTCAGTGGTTCCATTAAGACCTTACCCTGCAGTCCTCCTGGAAAACCTCAAGTTGAAGCAGACTCCACAGAGATATCAGTTAGCTGGGAGAAACCTGCTGAGCTTGGACAGGATGTTCACATTTTGAGCTACATGGTGGAGTACGCTACAACAGACAACAGGGTGAAAGAGGAAGATCTGGAGTGGAAACAAATGGTGTCAACAGTTGAACATGTGATCATTTCAGGACTTCAGCCAAAGACAGAATATGTTGTCAGAGTCAGATGTGATTGTGGTGAAGTTGGCAGAAGCAAGGAACATGTCAGTGTTAATGTTTGCACAAAAAAATGTTCACGTCTTGCTGAAGTTCTCAGATGTACAAGTGAAAGGATAAATTCAGAATCTCCCTCAGTTTACAAACTGCCTCTGGAAGAAGAAGATGTGTATGACAGTGGCTGTCGGAGGTACAACATTGGCAAAAGCAGCTTGAGGCAAAATCGCACTATTCTGCTCTTTGGGTTGATCGGAGCAGGAAAGTCCACTCTGATCAATGGAATGATCAACTACATTGTTGGTGTAGAGTGGAAGGACAATTTCAGATTCCGAATAGTTGATGAAAATCAGTCAAGGTCACCAGCTGAAAGTGTGACTTCACACGTCGCTGTGTATAAAATCAACCACCAAGACGGCTTTAAGGTCCCCTTCTCACTGACGGTTGTGGACATACCAGACGTTGGAGAAACAAGATGCATAGAAAGACACAAGAAAATCCTAGAGCAGCTTTGTAGGCTCTTCTCTGTTGAGCATAGCATCAGTGAAATTGATGCTGTGTGTTTTGTAGTTCAGACTGCTTTAGCAGAACTCACACCAACACAGAAAGATCTGTTTGATGCTGTTCGCTCAATCTTTGACAGAGATGTTACACAAAACGTCAGGGTTCTGGTGACGTTTGATGCTGGCCATCACCCTCCAGTTCTAGAGGCCATCAATGCTTCAGGTGTCCCATGTCCTAAAAGAGACGACAGGCTGCCAGTTCACTTCAGATTCAATAATTCAGCTCTGTTTGCACGCAACAAATCATCAGGGGCAAACAACACAGGTAGTGATGATGACACCGATGAAGATGTGAGTTTTGATGAAATGTTTTGGGAAATAGGAAGAAAGCATATGAAGAGGTTTTTTGGTGCTCTGAATATCATGGACACTAAAAGTTTGACCCTGACAAAGGAAGTCCTCAGAGAAAGACAGCAGCTGGAGAATTCAGTTGGACTGTTGTGGGAGCAGGTTAAAGATGAGTTGGCAAAGCTCCAGGAGATAAATGAGATAATTCAAAAACTGTTTGAGCATCGGGCAGAGATCAGCAGAAATAAGAACTTTGAGTTTGAAGTCACTGTGACAAAGCCTGTTCAAGTTGATGTTTCACCCACTGAAGATTTCTTCACCAACTGTCAGCAGTGTCATATGACTTGTCACTATCCTCACGGTGACGACGGTAAAACAGGCTGTGCTACACTGGGCAGTGATGGCCGCTGTACTGTTTGCCCAGGAAAGTGTTACTGGAATGTGCATTTCATCCAGAAGTTCAGGTGGGACTATAAGGAAGTCAAAGAAAACCGAACAGTAAAAGAACTGAAAGAAAAGTACAAGGAAGCTGCAGAGGATCTAAATCTTGTTTGGGCATTGACTCACAGACTGAGGGCTGAACGTGATGTTGTATTGGCTGAATTAAAGAAACAGTTGAAGAGCTCTGCTGAGGGTCTGAACAGACTCAAAGAGGAGGCACAGACACCAGACCCTCTCACCACTTCAGAGTACGTGAACCTCATCATTGAGGGGGAGAAATCTGAAGCCAAACCTGGCTGGAACCAACGGGTTCGGTACCTGAAGGGAGGAGGGCCATTTCTGAGCTTTTATGATCGATTGTTATTTAGACTTTCTCGTCTAACAATGCGATGGATTAAGTAAATTTGAATGTCCTATTGCATGAGTTATGATATGATGCTGATGTTCTGATGTTTCATACTTCAGTTGTTTCCAACCAACAGACATTTCCATCCAAAGGTCACACTGTTGCTGGTGATGGGTCATTACAGAACTGATTTCAGGAAACAGGAGAAAAGCTCAGCACTCTTCCAGGACTTTTCAGGTCCGTGTTTGTCAGGGGCTGAGCAGGTTGACATATTTTTAAAAAAAGGGTAGAATTTAGTATTTTAGTGAAAAGGATTTAAGGCTAATGAGGAACCAGTCCAGTCTTTTATTTGGAGGATCACCATCTCTGGACCAGCACAACTGTGACTCAAGATAAAGGAGAAATAAAGTAGTTTCATTCAAGATGTATTAACTTAAAGTATTGAAACAAAATGAATCAAATGTTCATGATACATGGACCAACTGAGGATGTCAAACAAATAAACCTAATACTTAAATCAAATATGCTGCTTTCTTTTAATTACGACAAGTTAAAAACTTAATGAGTGAAACCAAATGAGCTTAAGGTGAAATTGAGGGTGAGTGAAAACATTACCAAACAAATGAAATGTGGCTGAAGCTGCAGCCAACACATGTTGTCCAGGCAGGTTTTGGTCCCTGTGTTTCTCATATGACAACTTCATCATTTATCACTGTCACTTTAAACTATTCATATAATAGTTAGAGATAAAGTTAAATAAACTGATGAACAGGCTTCATTTTTTATTATATTGTCTTTTCAAGAAAATGGAGGCTACATTTTTTTCCTCACAGTGTAACTTGTCTTTGTGGTGGGGACATGTTCACTTAAAACATTTTTTTTGTCCTTCAGTCTTGTACAGTTCTATAATGACTGTCCAGTGAACTTGCTGCATCATCACCAGTGTATGAAGAAGTTCACCGTTTTGTCCACCAGATGGACACAAAGCTTCTAGTGAAATGAATTGCTGCCCCGTTGTTGATCCGATCAACAGGACACTAGCTGTGGTTACATGGACAAAGTCTCTTCAGTCAGACTGAGATTCTGTTAAACTATTAACACAGACACTGATGTGATGTGTGTTTGCCTGCTCACAGTCTGCTTCTTTCTGCTGTGAAGTGTTTTATCTGCTGGAAGTGTAACATCTCTGAGAAGATTCAGGTCATTGAGTAGAAGAAGACCAAGATGGTCTTCAAATTTGTTATGGCAACAATTTTCACATTTCTACTTGTCTTTGTCATTAAGAAGTGATTTAAAAAGGAGGATTAGAGGAGGACTACAGCTCATCAATGAGCAATCCTGAAGACCCCACCCCTCCCGTTCAAGATTCAAAACAACTTTATTGATCTGTCGGTACAGCAGCTCTGTGTTTTCCTGTAGATTGATGTTGCCTTAACTGACCAGTCCAGTTTATGGCAAGGTGGAGACCCAGGTATTTCTACTAAGAAACTACTTCCACCCCCTCTCCCCGTATAGAAACAGGATTGACAGCAGTCCCGGACTTCCAGTCCACCACCAGTTCCTTTGTTTTACTGATGTTGAGCTGGATGATTGTGCTCACACCAGTTAACAAAACTGTCCACCACTGATCGATCGAGAAGAAAACTTCTGAAGGTGGCAGGACTCTGAGTTCTACCTGAAGTCAGACGTATACAGGGTGAAGAGAAAGCAAGATAGGACTGTCCCTTGGGAGGCACCTGTGGTGTAGGTCACACACAGTTCTGCAGAAGGACTCACTGGGGTCAGTCAGTCAGTGAGGTTGTTCAAAATCCAGGAAACCATGGGGATGTCAACTAGAATGCTCTTTAATTGCTCCCCCAGTAGGACAGGCTGGATTGTGCTAAAGGACTGGAGAAGTCAAAGAACATAATCCTTACAGACCCCCCGGGCTTGTCCAGGTGGGTGAGAGTATCTCCACCCCCAGCTGAGGCTGATAAGCAAACTGGAGGGGGTCCAGAAATGTATTCACCAGAGGCAGGAGGAAGTTCAGGACCAGTCTCTCCAACACTTTCATGATGTGGGAGGTTGCTGCCACAGGTCTAAAGTCACTAGGGACACTGGGGACACTGGGGACACTGGGGTGGGCCCCTTTCGGTACTGGCAACAGGCACAATGTTTTCCATCCCACAGACCCCCTCTCCAGCTGCAGACGCAGGTTGAAAATGTGCTGCAGACACCACATAGCTGTGGGACACAGGGTTTCAGTCCACACTCTCTGTCCACACTCCCCTCTGTCCTCTGGCTGCTGGTCTTTTATCCAGTGATGCTCTTCATGTCACTCCAGACTGCTCTGGTTTCCTTCTGTTGGAGCCTCTGCTCAAGCTTCCTCCTGTAAGCCCCCTTCCTCTCTTTGAGATTTACCGACAGCCGTCTCTGGACCTCTGTCACTGCTTCCCTGTCACCTGACCTCAGCGCTGCCTTCTTCTCATTCAGGATTACTTTAATGTCCTTGGTGACCCATAGCTTGTTGTTTGGGAAGCAGTGGACAGTTTTTGTTATTATACAGATGTCAACACAGAAGTTGATGTAATCTGTAAAGCAGCCTGTCAGTCCATTAATGTCCTCACCATCTGTCTCAGAACATCCCTGCAGGGGCATTTGTGGCCCCCCTCAGACCATCTTTTCACTGTTTTGGTGGTGGGGGGCTGCCTTTGAACAAGGGGTTTGTATTCAGGTAGGAGGTGGATCAGTTTCTGGTCAGACCAGCCCAGGGGCGGAAGGACAGACCTGAAGTCTTCTTTAACATTGGAGTGCATCAGGATCAGTGTCTTCTCCCCCCTGGTGTGGTAATCCACATACTGTGTGAAGGTGGGGAGGGTCTTGAAGAGAGTTGCATGATTAAAGCCACCAGAGATCATAAAGAGGGCGTCGGGATGTTGGGGCTGGAGTCTGGCTACGACCTAGAGTATGACGTCACATGCGCCCTCTGTGGAGGGAGGCATGTAAACGGGAATCAATATGACGTGTGGGACTCTCTGGGCAAATACTAAGGACGGGGGCCCACCACCAACAGTGACATGACCAGTATGACACCACCTGTGGTTGATGTACAGGTTGTTGGTCCTCACCAGTGCAGTCAACTCGTCACCTTGTTATCCAGTGTTTTCTTGTTTTCCTCCTTCTTTCGTCCGGGATGTTTAAAGTCCGAACGAAACTTAAATCCACGGTGCCGGTCTGCTGCAGCCCGATCGGCTGTTCCCGACCGGAAACAGAGCGGCTCCAGCTGCAAACAGCTAAAAAAGTTCCAAACATAAAAACTCCTCCAACCGCATGATCAGAGAGGGTCAGCTTCACACAGAGGCTGCTTATTATACTACAATATGAAAAAGGAAGAAACCAGCAAAGGAGAACACGTGTGACAGGCTGCGCAAAATAACTAAATACGTATGACAATAACTATTCTGATTGGATCCTCTGTTCCCATTAATGTGGTTACACGGTGCATTTTTTTATTCTGACTCTGATTATTTGTGGACGATCTGGGGAACCTGAGGATTCACGTGCTGCTGAGACACAGGTGAGACAGCAGCAACATCAACCCTGCGGCTTTAAACCCACTCATCTTTTTGCAGCAGTGTTTTGTTACTGTCCCTGTTTTATGTCTCTGTGTCTCTTTTGTTTTGATCTTCATAGTAAATCATGCTGTGCAGCTGAAACTGAACTTGAAGGTTTTCGATCAGTGGTGCTTCTTCCTCCATGATGTGACCAGTTTGTGGGCTGATTAGTGGCTGATAATTCTACCTTTTTGTTCCAGGTTCAGGTCCTGAAACAGTAAATCCTCTTTAATTAGTTCTATCGCATGTTCCTCTGCTTATTGATAACTAACATTACTCTGATTCTGTGTCTTGTCATTTTGTTCCATCATTTCATCAACATTTTCTTCTGTCCAATACTTTGGTGTATTAACAAGTACTTGTTAAATAATAAGTTGACATAGTTGTTCGACATACTGCGTCTGGTTAATTGGTTGGTTTTGTCTTTGTCAAATAGATCCAAACACTGGGAGCAAACAGCTGCGCTGCTGTTGAGTTTTTCTGAAGAAAAAAAGCGGAAAACCAGATGCATTTTAGTTTTATAACATTTTTAATAATAATAATATTTTAACAGATTATTGACATGTTGATCCCCCTGCTCTCTCCCCATTGATTGGGAGCCAGGTGTGTTTGTGTGGAGTTGATTCTCTTTTGGGTGGAGGCCTGAGGTAACACCAGCCTGCTGTGTCGAGGGAGACGTCAGTGTTCGTGTGGCCACACAGCATTTTATAAAGTCTACTGTGTTGGGGGGATATCGATGGATGTAGCAGCTATAGGTTTGGTTTTATGCTGTAAATATGAGTTATTTTAACGTAATAAGATAAAAAGTAATGTTTTAATTTTTTGGTGTAAATATTTGGTGTTTGTGTTGCAGTCATCATCGTCTGCTGCTGTCCGTGTGTTAAGTTTTGGTAAACTTGGTCCTTTAGGCCTTGTTTGACCGGTAGACAGAAAAATGTTGGAGTACGTCTTGTGAGGGACAAACTATTTCCTTTTACTTTTTCGTTTTGTTAATTATTTCTGTCTTGTGTTTTTTCCCACTTCACTGTCTTGCCCCGTTCCGGACAGGAGGGTTATTGGGAGTAGATGATAATAATTGCTTGGGTATTTCAAATAATAAAATTAAATATGGTGATTGTAAGTTTTCTTTTCTAAAGTATTTAGTGTTTGGGATTTGGGTCTCAGATGCTACAATATCCATCACTCACTTTGTTGGGAACAAAGAATTCATTGTGTTCAGTCCAAATCTTCAAAAAGTTACAAATTGGAAAACTTCCTCCATTTAAAGACAGTTTTTAGAATAACACCATGATCACATATTAAGACGTTTTACAGATTCTGAAATGTCATCCAGGAAATCAGTGGTCACGTGACTAAGACGTAGCTTCATTAATTATTATTATTATATTTTTAATTATTTTATATTATATTATATTATTATATTAATTCCTATGGTTTCACTGTATATGATTGTTTTATATGCAGGTCTTTTTATGGGTTTTAGCTTATTATACTGTCAGAAGTACATGAAATACAAAAGCATTAATATTCAGATATTTTATTATTTCTATTGCACAACTATGAAACCAGCTACTTACTGATGCTAAGTATATTATTCTTTAATCCAATTTATTTAACATTAAAATAACTGTTAATGACTCATAATTATCTTTGTCTCTTAGATTCAAAATGTAACTAGATAAAAAAAATTCACTGTGAATGTTTCACAACTCAAGCATTTTCCAAGTAATGATGAAAAAAGGTTTATTATAAAAATGTAAATAAGCTGAAATTTGTAAAAAGTTTGATGCTTAACTGTTTTAAAAAAGCAGAATCTTTTTGCCTCAAGCAGCTGTAATATGAAATAGTTGCATGAAAATCCTGGAAATTGTAAAAATGTACTTAGTTTAAGTCACAGCCATATTTTGGTGCAGATTTTTAAATTTAGTAACCACTGGTGAAGGTCACGAGGAATGAAACTAACTCAGTTTTAAATAGTTGAAAGTGAGGATGTGGCATCTTAGACACAGTCTAAGACACAATAAATGGGTTTACAGGCAGTTTTTAGACATGGCAGGTGGACAGAGGACAACAGAACAGTCCTTGTCTTCAGTCCCTGTGGACGTGAGGAGGCACTGAATCTGACAGTACAGTCAGGTTTCAGTGATACTGTATGAACATCTGGCGTAAAATAAGCTGCATGTGCACAACAACCAAGTTCAAGCCGCTCAGTATTAATTCACCACAGAGAACAGAGAAAACCACAGAGCTGTCAGTGGGAGAAAAGCAGCCATTCTGAATCTGAGAAAAGAAGGAAAAACAATCAGACATGGAACAAACATTGGGTTTAGCCAATACAACAATTGTGAATGTCATGAAACAGAGAAAGAAACCACTGGTGTACTGAGCGACATCCACAGAAGCTGGAATCCTGAACTTTCATTTGATATCTAGATTTTAATCTTTAACCCAAATGTGTCAGTGCACAGCAACAACAAATGAATTAGCCTGCTAACGAAGGTTCTGCTGGACAGATCGTTCGTGGCCCAAACGTATCCCAACATTCTTTGTGTGGCAGCAAAGCCCGAGCAATACAATGATCCAAATCCCCATTTAAAGCCACATTTCCCATGAATTCAGTAGCTTCCTGTCTGAAAACAGACCCTTAGTTCGGAGGTTTTCTCTTTAGCTGTGTGCTCTCTCGTGCAGTAAATGCAGATCTTGGCCAAAAACTTCAGTTTCACACTTTATTCTACTCGCTGTCACGTTTACATTCTGATCTGACCATAGTTTAATAAAACTAATTTCACTACCTGCTTAAAATAAATAGTTGCTGAATGAGAGATTTTTACAAGGATGTGACTCTGATTTCTGGCATTTAAAAGCTTTTACTGTGTGTGTGGAATTGGCTACATAGCTCTGCTTGCTCATGGTTGTTGTTGAGATGCAGCCGTCCTGACATCAGCATCACACTCTGTCTGCTGCATCATCACAGCTCTGACACTCAACACTGTACCAGCATGGAGACATGTGTCTGCAGACAGAGGACGTACACCGTTCATGTACGTGGCTGCAGTTATTCAGTAATGTGTGTCTGCAGGACATTTGTTGTTTTCTGCACAACAAACAGAATCGACAGTGAAATCACACTGTTCTCATGTTGCCAAAAGGAAACAGCACAGGTCACGTTACCACAGCCTCCAGGGTCTGAGTCTGGCATTTAAAAGCTTTTACATAGTGTGTGTGTGTGTGTGTGGAATTGGCTACATAGCTCTGCTTGCTCATGGTTGTTGTTGGGATGCAGCTGTCCTGACATCAGCATCACACTCTGTCTGCTGCATCATCACAGCTCTGACACTCAACACTGTACCAGCATGGAGACATGTGTCTGCAGACAGAGGACGTAATTCAATTCAATTCAATTCAACTTTATTTATATAGCGCCAATTCACAACAAAGTCATCTCAGGGCACTTTACAGAATAAAGTCAAGATTATAAAGATATATAAAGAGAACCCAACAATTCCCCCTGGAGCAAGCCATAGGCAACAGTGGAGAGGAAAAACTCCCTTTAACGGAAGAAACCTCCAGCAGAACCAGGCTCAGGGTGGACGGCCATCTGCCTCGACCGGTTGGGGTGAGTGGAAAGGGGAGAGAGAAAAGAACAGAGCAACAAAAAGCAATAACAAAACATCGGGCAGATTGGTAGGACCAGTAGCTTCACGCTGGAAGACACACAGCTTCAAAGCCGGGGGACACCTGCAGAAAGGGACAGAGAGAAGGGGACAGAGGAGGACAAAGACAACTACGGGAGAGAACACACAGAGTTAATAACATACAGTGGTGACAATTGCGGGATGAGAGGAGAGGAGAAATGGTCAAGAGGAGGAAAGGAGCCCAGTGCATTGGGGGGTGGGTCCCCCAGCAGTCTAAGCCTATAGCAGCATAACTATAACTAACTATATGCTTTATTAAAAAGGAAGGTTTTAAGCCTAGACTTAAAAGTAGAGAGGGTGTCTGTTTCCCGAATGTGAACTGGGAGCTGGTTCCACAAGAGAGGAGCTTGATAGCTAAAGGCTCTACCTCCCATTCTACTTTTGGAAATTCTGGGAACCACAAGTAGGCCTGCATTCTGAGAGCGAAGTGGTCTACTGGGATGATATGGTGCTATGAGGTCTTCTATATATGATGGAGCCTGACCATTCAGAGCTTTATATGTAAGAAGCAGGGTTTTAAATTCTATTCTACATTTAATGGGAAGCCAATGGAGAGAAGCTAGTGAAGGTGAAATATGATCTCTCTTGCTAGTTCCAGTCAGCACTCTTGCTGCAGCATTTTGGATTAATTGCAGGCTCTTTAGCGAGTTACTGGGGCATCCTGAAAGTAGGGAATTACAGTAGTCCAACCTAGAGGTAACAAATGCATGGACCAGTTTTTCGGCATCACTTTGAGACAGGATGCTCCTAATTTTGGCAACGTTCCGTAGGTGGAAGAAGGCTGTTCTAGAGATTTGTTTTATATGTGAGTTAAAGGACAGATCCTGATCAAACATAACTCCAAGGTTCCTTGCAGTAGTACTGGAGGCCAAACTTATGCCATCTAGTGTAACAATATGGTTGGACATCATATCTCTGAGATTTTTGGGCCCAAATACTATGACTTCAGTTTTGTCTGAGTTTAAAAGTAAAAAATTGTGGGACATCCAGGCCTTTATGTCTTGTAGGCTTGAAGCTTTATTAACTGATTATTTTCATCTGGTTCCATAGATAAATATAGCTGGGTATCATCAGCATAACAGTGGAAATTTATGGAGTGTTTTCTAATAATGTTGCCTAAAGGAGACATATATAAAGTAAAAAGTATTGGTCCTAACACAGAGCCTTGTGGAACTCCATAGCTAACCTTTGTGTGCATGGAGGATTCATCATTAACATGAACAAATTGAAATCTATCAGATAGATAAGATTTAAACCAACCTAGTGCAGTTCCTGTAATTCCAATTTCATGTTCCAGTCTCTGTAATAAAATGTTATGATCAATGGTATCAAATGCAGCACTAAGATCTAACAGAACAAGTATAGAGATGAGTCCAGTATCTGAGGCCATGAGAAGATCGTTGGTGACTTTTACCAGTGCTGTTTCTGTACTATGATGAACTCTAAATCCTGACTGAAAGTCTTCATACAAATTATTCCTATGAAGGTGATCACATAATTGTTTTGCGACTACTTTTTCAATTATTTTAGAAATAAAGGGGAGATTAGATATTGGTCTGTAATTGGCTAAAACACCTGGGTCAAGACAGGGTTTTTTAAGTAATGGTTTAATTACAGCTACCTTATAGGCCTGTGGTACATAGCCTGTTTCTAAAGATAGATTGATGATATCTAATATGAATGTATCTATTAAGGGTAAAGCTTCCTTGAGCAGCTTAGTTGGAATAGGGTCTAGCAGACAGGTTGTTGGTTTAGATGAGGTAATAATTGAAGTTAGCTCAGAGAGATCTATGGGTAAAAAGCAGTCTAACAGGGATTGGGGCCTTATCGATGATTCTAGCACTGCTGTACATGAAGATCTATCTGTAATTTTTGGGGGGAGGATCTGGTGAATTCGTTCTCTAATAGCTACAATTTTATTCATAAAGAAGGTCATGAAGTCATTGCTGCTCAAAGTTAAGGGAAAACTAGGCTCAACAGAATTATGGCTCTTAGTCAGCCTGGCTACAATGCTGAACAGAAACCGGGGGTTGTTCTTGTTTTCTTCTATTAATGATGAATAATATGCTGTTCTGGCATCACGGAGAGCTTTTTTGTACGTTTTTAAACTATTTTTCCAGGCTAAATGAGATTCTTCTAACTTTCTGGAACGCCACTTCCTTTCTAACTTTTGTGTTTCCTGTTTTAAGTTGCGTGTTTGTGAACTATACCATGGAGATCGCCTCTGCTGGTTTACTGCCTTCTTTTTCAGAGGGGCAACACTATCGAGTATTGTACGTAGTGAGGCTGCAGAATTGTCAACAAGATAATCTACTTGTGCAGGAGTAACATAAGGAGACTACTTTCCATTGTATTAACATATGGTGAAGCAAATGATGAAGAAATAATTTCTTTAAATTTGTTGACAGCTTTTTACCTTAAGCATCTGCTATAGTGGAATTTTTCTATAACTGCTATATAGTCTGTTATTGTAAATTCAAATGTTATTAAAAAATGGTCAGACAGAAGAGAGTTGTGAGGAAATATGGTTAAATTATCTGCTTCAATTCCATACGTAAGAACAAGGTCTAACGTGTGACTAAAACAGTGAGTGGGTTTATTTACATTTTGGGAAAAACCAATTGAATCTAGTAATGAATTAAACGCAGTGCTCAGACAGTTACTGTCAGCATCTACATGAATGTTAAAGTCACCCACTATAATGACTTTATCTGTACTAAGCACTAAATCAGATAGAAAATCAGAAAATTCAATCAAAAACTCTGAATAAGGGACTGGAGGACGGTACACGATAACAAATAATAGTGGTTTTTGCGTTTTCCAGTTTGGGTGTGAAAGGCTAAGAGTAAGACTCTCAAATGAGTTATAACTATGTTTAGGTCTAGGGTTTATTGATAAGCTACAATGGACACCATTCATGTACGTGGCTGCAGTTATTCAGTAATGTGTGTCTGCAGGACATTTGTTGTTTTCTGCACAACAAACAGAATCGACAGTGAAATCACACTGTTCTCATGTTGCCAAAAGGAAACAGCACAGGTCACGTTACCACAGCCTCCAGGGTCTGAGTCTGGCTGAGGACCTTTGCTGGATGTCTTAGACCCTCTTTTCAGAGACCCAGAGACTTACTGGTCCCTGGTAAGAATTCACAAGTACAGATGCTGATGGATCAACAGTTTTTAAAAACCCATTTTCACTTCAGATCTGTTGCTTTATTTTTTTAGTTATACGATATTTGTTTGAACCTCTTTTAGCTCAGAGCTAAACTCTTCAGGTTCTATCTTAAAGCTACAAATAATAAAACATTTCTACACTCAACAGATTTACACTGATCAGCCACCACATTATAACTGATGTTCTTAATAATGTTAAAGAAAAGAATGAACCCAGTATGCCGTAGACTTTTTTCAGTTTTCTCCCAGAGTTACTTTACTATGTACATCTGTACATGTGAATGACTGGGTCAGTGCTCTGATTTTGGGGGTGTGGCCCAACGCAGCACATCCATAGATCAGGGCCCACTTCATATCAAAGATAATGTGGACTAATTAACTAAAGACATTTGTCCACACCTCTGAATTCATTTTGCTGTTACCATCATGAGTTCAATCATCAATGAAGATCAGTGAGTCTGTTCCAGAAGCAGCCATGCAGCTCAAACCATGACACCACCTCCACTGTGCTTCACAGATGTCTGGTGTGAAGACCGACTGTGTAAAGTCTAACGAGTCTACCTGCACAAGTCCACCGAGCAAGGACATCAAAACCACACTTTACTTCTTCTGTTTCTCTACTCTTTGTGTTACCATATGTTTTAAGCAGATCCCTGTTCTTCTTCACAGACGCAGGACATGGCGTCCTACTAGAAGACTGGTTTCCCACCTTTTGCCCTGTGGAACTGCCAGCCTGCAGTGAACAAGGCCGACTTCATTCCAGCCTTCTCTCACACTTCTCACTCATCAGGTCAGAGGGGTGGAACTGGACTTCTTGTCGATGACACCTGGACATGTTGCTCTCCCTCTTCCCTGAAGATGGCACTACTCTCATCGTCATGGGAGACCTGAATATCCAACTGGACAAACCACAGGCGCCTGACGTGTTTGGTCATATGTGTGCAGAAGAGCAGAGTCTGGTCTCCACTCCTCTGATCCACAAAGCTGGCAACAACCTCGACCTCATCCTCCCCGGAACTGCACAAACAACAGGAGGGACCAAGATGTCACTCCTCTGCATTTATCGGATCATTTCTTCATTCAACTCACAGTCTTCATCCCTAGACCTTCCCATTCTCCCTCCACACTTTTATTTTTGCCCCAAACACAGGACCTCTCCATCCTCGCTGCAGATGCTGCCACAGACAGCCTCTGCACTTTCATCATATCTGGATAGTCTCTGTCCCATGTCTTCGAGACCCGATCGTCCCTCAGCTTCTAATCCATGGCTCACTGACTGGATCAGTGAGCAACCTAAATTTACAACATAACAAAATTCATCAAAGTACGTTTCAGTAAAATAATGAAAATCATATTAGTGCAGAAGTTTGCATCCCCCTTGATAAATGAATTAAAAAGTTACTTTAATTTCTGATGAAGGATTTGTAATAGAATTTGTAATAGTTGAGTGTGCATTTAATATTTTGGATTAAAATTGTTTTTTTTTTATCATTTTGCTATTTCATAATGAGACGATGCAAAGCTTTGCACCCAACTGTACAATCATCATGAATAACTTGTCCTACCCACCATCACGGTTCCAGAGATCTGGACCTCTGTACTAATTCTGAGATACATATAATACAAGTCCCCTAAATATAACTCTGCTTTGGTGCTACGAAGATGTTTTACAACACCAGGAAAACCAACTGTATCATATGACGATTACCATCTTGCTGCTTTACCACAGGTGGAGTGAATGATCTCGTCCTTACTACAAAATTCAACACATTGAATTAACTAGCTACCTAATGGTCCCAAAGACAGATGTTAAAACATCAACCAGCTGAAAAGCTTTTTATTAATTTTAGTTTGTGTATAAGGGTTGAAACTCCTGTTTTCCTATTTTATTTTGTTGTAAGATTCTTCCAGTGGAGACCACTCATATTTTCATATATTACCTTTTTCCTGTGTTCCCTGATTCTGCAGGCTGAAAATGAAAAGACTGCATCATCAAAGCTGAGCTTGGGACGAGAAGAGATGTTGGACAAGTGGTCACTTTGTCTAGGACCACCCATAATCATAGTGTCAGAGTCTACTGTATTAGCCTGCTGTATAAATATATATTTTTTAAGAATTCTGATAGACAGACAAAGGGCCTTCATGAGTATCCAGCCTTTTGCTTTTTTCTTTTAACAGCATCAGAAAGTCAATTGGGACCATCCAATTTTTTAGACATGGCTGCAGATTGTTTTTGAAATAACACAGAGAGCAATGTCATGACCAGGTGTCTGAAGAGGTTCAGTTTGCACTTCAAACTACAATTTCTCTCCAATTCTACTCTTGTTATTTTTGTCCTAAATCCTAAGCTATTTAATTTAGTGCCTAAACATGAGAAGACTGTAGCCCTGTGTTAATTTGCAACAAGAACTGCAACAATTGTGCAGCATAGTGGATGGTAAGAACCATGTCAGGTGCTTTTACCATTATATGGCATGATAAGAGTTGACTGAACCTACTAGGAGATAGAAAGTCTTTTAGGTGTTTAAGGCAAGTTGTAGGCAATGAAGGAGGAAACTGATCCTCCACATACGGTCACCTGAGCTCAGTCCAGTTGTTCTTCTGTTGCTGAAGAACTGAATGAAGATTAAAAAATGAAAGGAAAAAAGACAAACATTCACATTAACCAAGTAATTTCCAGGACACGTGACGTGTGAGATTATACACACAGAAGAAGATGCTGTGCAGCAACACGTACATGACTGAAGCTAATGAGTAACAGGGAGCAGCTGAGCAGGTAACTGGGTGATGAGCACGTGGTGGAGAGCAGCTGTTCTGAGGTTCTACTTTCCAGAGTAACTGAGTCTATTTTACTACTAAGTTCTGTAATTGAGTAAAATGTTTGGGTACTTGTACTTTACTGAAGTATTTCAAGTTTACGTTACTTTAAGTACTGATCATGATGGATTCTTATGGATAAAGCAGCTGTCGGTAAATAAAGATGTTATATCAGCTCCACTTTTACCTGCTGCTGTTTCTGTGTCTACAAAACTGAACCTTGTCCTTAATTTGTTTTTAACATGTCGACATCTACTGGAAAAGGTTTGGTTTTACATGTGAATGTGCAAGTTGTCTGCTGGTCACAGTCTTGATCTGCTGCCTTTTCGTTCACTAATTTGAGGATTTTCACTACATTTTTTTGACTTTTACACACAGTCTTTACATTGTTAGACAGCGTAGGAGAATATATGTAGACATTAACTGGACATTTTAGTCTCAGTGTGTTTTATTGCTCTCAGCCTGAAAAAGCAAGAAGTGAAGAAGCAGGGAAGGACAGGTATTTGTACTAAATGTATTTGTACTTAATATTTCTTTATGGTTACAGAAACTCATTATTTCCCTCTGTTGACATTGTGTTTGTTGAGTTTACAAAACTCCATGAAAGTGTTTCAGTCCCTTGGTTTTGATTTAACCGCTTAGAAAAACCAGTGTGAACCTGTTTATTTGTTGGGTCAAAATGTACTTAATGTCAATTCCATTCAACTTTAATTATATGGCACCAATTCACAACGAATCTGTAAATCTCAAATATATTCTGCTTCACAAGTGAAATCATTATTTTGTTGAACTTTAATCCGAGTTTTAGCCAAGTTGTAGCAGCACCACCACAGAGTAAAGCTGCAGAGCAGAGACCATCTCAGCACAAACCAGTAGCTGTGTGTAAAACCGTCCATAACCCTGGTTATTACGAAGTACTACTACCTGTTTCAGATCTTACTGTAGTTCCTCTAGTATAAAAACGTGTACATTTGTAAGCTTGTATTCATTCACAGTGATGCTAAGTAGCGCGTTAGCATGCTAGCGATATTAGCATAGATTTGGTGCTAAATGCTAAAACTAGCTCGGTGTGCTACAGTCTCTGATTGCTCGGTTGACATTTGTATTAAGAGCAGAGCGGGTAACAGTCTGGACTGTGTGAGCAGAAGAAGCTTCCGGCCTGCTACAGGTACAGTCCGACCTGGAGACACCAGCCAAAGACCCGTCTGCTGCCGTGTCCAGTCCACCACAGCCTCCCCCTTTTCCTCCACGGTGGAGTTCAGGCTCCATGGACCGGTGAGTAGAAACTAACTTTGTGTGTGTGTTTTATTTTGTGCCTTCTGACAAATGAAGCAGCCATTAGCTCCCAGGTTATGAGTCAGGCCTGTAAGTGGGAAAATATGATTTTTGCTGCGGAGTTAAAGGTTCAGTGTCACGCTGTTGCTGCTTTAGTTAGTTTGACAGAGACTCACAGCTCCTGACCTGTGTCCACCCTGCACCTTAAAGTGCTGCTTGACGTTCTGTCAGATATTTAAATCAAAAACGTTTCATATTTCAGTGTGATTGAAGACAGGAGACAGGAAATAAAGTTCAGGTAGAATGTACTCATCTAAAAAAGGGAAGCAGTTATAAAACAAGTGACATTTTCATTAGTAAAGTTTGTGGACAGAGCAGCAAAACTGTCAGATCACTTCAGTTTTTACAAACGGAACTTTTCTTGTTTATGAACAATGAATTGCAAATCAATTAGAGGTAATTAGTAGCTGCAGCAGTAGAACAGGACCAGCTACAGAGGGACAGAGATCTGAAGATGTTCCCCTGAGTTTGTTCATGAAAGCAACAGCTTCATTGTATCAAATAATAGACTTATTTCTGTGCGTTAAAAGTAATAAGTTACAATTAAAGTATGTAAGATGATATCTGTTTACTGAAGGTGACCTTTTCATTACTCTTGTCTTGAGTTTAAAAGGGAAGAAATGTTTTTTTTTTTCAGGTTTCACTCTCTTTGGAGCAGGTTAATCCGTTTTGGGTTTTTCTTTCTTTTAAATTGGTTTTGTTTGAAAATTGGTCGGTGAATTTGTCAGACTTAAAGTATAATTTTAGAATTATCCATATCATTAATCTTATTGTTTTTCTTTTCTTCTGTTTTTACAAGACCAGTTTATTATGATACTAGCAGCTGTTCTGCATCTCACTAAGTGTAAATGTACTGTGTGTAACTTGTACACAGCGGTGAAACATACATATACTCAGGTACTGTAAAGTACACTTTTAACATCCTTATCAGTAATTGTGTTAGTTAATGCTTCTACTCTACATTACAGAGGGAAATACTGTAGGCAGCTTAACGATCTCGTATTATTATTTGTGAGCAACAGATCCTTACTATTGGTTAAATACTTAGACTGTAGCAAGTCACCAACCAAGACTCGTGTTTTTCCATGTTTGGATGTGTATTGTAGCGTCTCCAAAATAGATGAGAAGGACTGCGACTTTATTCTCAAAGAGAGATTTTATTATTTTAGTTCAATCCTGGTTACAAGAGATCTAAATATGAATAATATGAACAGGTGTGAAAATATAATTTGACATCTGATTCTCCCTCGACCAGACATTATATAGCCAGTCTGTTTTACTGCAGCTGCAGCTTCTGCCGGGAGTCGCTCTTTCAACGTTTACTTCCTTATTTGGAGACATATACATCGAGCCTGGTTCCTGTTCTCCAGCCGCCCCCTGCTCTGCCATCTGCCAAACAACTTACATACATTGTTCACACGATGTGTCACACACACACACTCACTATGTTAAGTTTTACTATTGCTTGCATATATTCTAATCACGCTATAGCTATAATGACACATGTTACATATGACACTAAGTTATTAATACAAATAAAGCAGAAATATTATTGCACACTCAAGTAATACTTTCCACAGACAAAGTTTCACAGGGAGAATTCCCAAACAATGTTTCCCGAATTTGTGAAAAAATCATAGTTTTCCATATATGACTATGATTCTTTTAACTTCATGTGTGACTGTCCACCACATTCTTGTTGGAGGCCGATTAGTCCTGTGTGGACAAACACTGAACTGCAGCATCTTGTAGCTGGAGGAGAGTGATGTGATGTTCATTAAGAGACCCCATGACCACAGTTTGGTCTTCAGACATTTGATTGTTCATCTGGTGGTTTGGAACATTTAGGACATTTAATAAACTAATAACCAAGTGACAACAATTAATATGCATATTGAAATTTCTGATTTAATCATTTCTCCAACATTCAAGAGAAGCCCCCTTTTTACCATACAAAATAAAGTATAACTCAGTACTTTTAATAACTTGTAAAGTCATAATTATTTAGTTTATGTCTTAACTTCAAATGTAAATATACTAAAAACAACGGCAGTAGATGATTATATATTTTAAAATTGGCGAAAAATTTATCACAAACAATAAAAATAAGATGCCTTATCACCAGGTTGGTGACCCTACATTTGAGATTCTTGGCGATGAAGGAGTTTGTCTCCTTTTGCCACTTTGGCCATGGTCTCTGCTTTTCCTCTTATACTTGTCAGGGACTGAATGCGTTGTTTCCAGCCTGGCTTCGCCTCCTGTTTCTCTCCCTCAATGAGCATGTCAATGTACTCTGGAGTGGACAGAGGGTTTGGCTTCAGTGCTATCTCTTGAAGTCTGTTCAGACAGTTTGCTGACCTCTGCATCAGTTTCACCACCTCAGCCTGCACTTGGTCATATTCAGCCTTCAGTCTGTCAATCAGTTGCTTAACAGATTTTTTACCCTCTGTGGCTTTTAGGTACTTTTCTTGTAGCTCTTTAACTGTTCTCTTCTCTTTAACCTCCTCATACATCCACCTGTACTTCTGATTAATGTGTTTGTTCCAATAACATTTGCCTGGACACACAGTGCAGTGTCCATTTGAGTCCATTGCAGCACAGCCTGCCTTATGTCCATCATTTGGTATCGCACAAGGATAGTGACAGGTCACATGACATTGTTGACAGTTGGTGATGTAGTTTCCAGAACCAGAAATATCTTGTTGACGCGGCTTCTTGACAGTGACTTCAAACTCAAAGTTCTCATTTCTGCTGATTTCTGCCTCGTTTTCTTTTAGTATTTCACTTGTCTGTTAAACCAAGTTTAACCTGCTCCCACAACTTTTTAACTGAAATCTCCGGCTGCTGTCTTTCTCTGAGGACTTCCTTTGTCAGGGTCAAGCTTTTGGTTTCTATGACATTCAGAGCAGAAAAGAACCTCTTCATGCTTGCTGTAGCTGTACAATGTAAAGAAATGTTTATGGGCACAGGAAAAACTGAAAACAAGAATGAATAAAAAAACATAACTCTTAACTCTCATCTTTGCAGTATTTCAACAGGTGTCTGAAAAGTGCACAGTTCAGCAGTTTGTCATGTCTAGTAAATCACCTTGTGGTATTGATGGATGTATTGTACATTGTGTAACAAATCATTGAAAGAACATGAATGTGTTGTTTGATGAAATGCTTACTGGGGTTTGATGTTCTTTTTATTGTACATGTGCAGATAACAAGTGGAACAAGAAAGATTTGCACACAGTGGTTAGAGACGTGAGATGGGCCATGAACTGCATAATGCCTTTACAAAAAGTGTAACCAATTCCCAGAAATAACAGCCTGCGAACCTGACGGTGAAAGTGAAAGGCAGCATTTTTGTAAATGCTGATAACAGACTTATCCACAGGATGTGTTTTGCAAGGGCCATGGTTCATAAAGGTCACACACTAAAACTTCTTCTTCTGATATTGTATACTGTTATGAGGACATATGGCTTTCTTACAGTTCCCCACACCTTTCTAATATGATGGCATCTTGGAGCGTTTGAACTTTTAATGTTATCTTAAGGTTAACTTCACCTTATTACACTGTTCTACTCTTAAAGCTTAACACAGATAAAATACACACTGCTGAATACAATGTATCCTGGATGTGGGAATTTCTTCTTATGCAGAATTAAAAAAGGAAATGAAAGTTCGGACGTGGATGAATCAGTTTCAGGCTTAGTCTTCATCACTGATAAACCAAGTTTCACTCAGATCAATGCAAACTAGGCAAGTTTATAATAATAAAATGTTGCATGACAAGATTCAACTACATTCCACAAGTTTCCAATAATCTGCACAGATACTTACAGTCACTGGTTCTTTCACAGACCTGTGGTTATAAACAGGATGCTTCTGGTGGGGCAGCGTCAGCAGCCTCTTTGCTGTACAAACATATTTCTTCCCTGTCACATAATATATACACTCTTAAAGTTCATCAACTGTACAGCAAAACACAGGAAGATTAATACAGAAATTCATACCAGGCTCCTCACAGGTTAGAGATACACACAGAATATGATGGGAGCTGAAAAATACAGTGTTGACAAACCCATTTTAGAATGAGATTATGCCGTGTTGTGTCTGTACAAGCTTAAATATCAGGCTAAATTGCATTTCCATATAACAACAAATTGATCGTTGTGCACAGTTTGATCATTTTGTTGGGTTGGTACAGTTTGTTCCTAAAGTAAATACTTGGTCTGGTAATTGTGTGTTAGCTGATTTTAGCTGTAGATGCAAAACTGTAAGAGAACGCTGAAAAAGCCGAGCCAAAAATTCAAAGATGGTGTCATTTCTTTTAAGCAAGAATGAATAGTGCAAATACATAAAATAATAACTCTCTATTCACTTATGTAGGTAATTTGTTACAATTAAAATAATCCCAAAAGATAACCTCATTCCACAATGTGCAATGCAGGCGATAGAGTTCAGGAGATGGAAATCAGATAACAAAAAGCAAGTTATGCAATATTTTGAAAATAAATGTTAGAAATTGCACATTTCTTCACATCAGTGATGAACGTGAATACAACCATATGACACATTTACTATTTTTGAGTTCTTGATTAAAGAAATCGTTAATTCAATTTAATTAATCTTTTTTTGATGAAAGTGAAAATGTCAAAGACAATAAAATATCTGCTCAGTATTTTCATGCCTGATGACACTTACAGTTGCTGATCTGACACGTTTTTTTAAACTGACTAATAGAACAAGAGCCAGGGGCAACTGTGGGTTCAGCGTCTTGCCTACGGACGCTTCAATCAGAAATCCTTTATTATGCAGGAATGAGGAAAAATAGCCTCCTTCTCTGTTCACAGATGCTTTCAGAGAGAAAAACATGGGCCTGTCCCAACTTTGTACCAATATGTTGGCATCAAATTCAAAATTAGCAAATCAGAATTGTTGGTTTCAGCAAATAATAGCATTTGTATTCATTTACTTACACAGCATTTCAAAGCCCATTTACATTTCAGTAAATAAGGTTTGTATATTGAGCTCAATTTACTGTTTAGTCATCCAGAGGCTCCAGCCAAATGAGAGCAAGAGAACTGAGAGAAACAAGCAGACATAAGGAAGAGTGAGACATGATGATCGAGGTCGGAGGGTGTTCATAGATAATGCACCAGAAGGCGAGTGTTTGACGTTTGGTCCTGCTGCTGAACAACAACATTTTCCAATGGGGATCAAAACAGGAAATCTTCACTTCTTATGACAAAGGTGCTGCAAAGCAGTTTTGCAGTTCTTGTGAAACAGGCAAGGTAACTCTGAGGTACCGTGCTGAATAAGTCTGCAGGGTTAGCGACTGAATTCCACATTGTTGACATTGCTTGAAACCCTTTCCTAAGGTGTGACCGCTCAGTTGCCCCATGGCCACAGTGTGAAACGTGGAAGGTCAGGGGACAAAGTGGAAACGGAGATTAAGCTAATTTACCACTAAGGGCAGCTGTCAGGCTCTGGCACTTTTAAAAGAGTTAGTATGTGGTTAAAAGTTCTGATACTCTTTGCCCCAAATACCTCGTTAAACTCTAAGTGGAGCTCAGTTATCAGCCCTGTAACGTTAACAGCAGAGAAAAACACAGATGATCTTTAACAACCAAACTACAAACCAAAAGTTTAGACAGTTTCCATGAACTCCAACCTTATCAGCCTGAATATAAAAGAAGAAGCTCTGCAAACCTAATGTTCTTTGAGCCCTGTTTCAGTCATCAGGCATTTAAAAAGTGAAGGTCAGGAGACAAAGAGGAAACTGACCTAGTTACAGTGAATACGACTTCACTTCATATTCACCTTTGTTTCCAGCATATTTACAGCAAAGTAATAACTGCAAGACTGAACAATATGAAATCCAACTTATGAGGCTGTTTTTATTCACTCTTTGCAACAAACACACCACCTTCATCTCATGGTTACAAATATAGTAGCTGCATCAAATGCCTGTTTCCAATTTTCACAATATTGTCTGAGTTGCTGAGTAGCACAGGGTGCTGCCCCCCAGTGATGAAGAGTACTTTCTGCAGGTCATGTCATTTCTGGGAAATAACCCTGATTCTCCTCTGTGCCGCCTCCGGTTAATGAATAATGATCAGGGGGGTGTTTCTCTCTCTCACAGGGCATAAAATGTCTGAAGCTACAAAACTCCTCCAGAGGACCTCACATATCTCTACTGTAAGTACAACAAGGTTCTTTTTGTTAATGTGCTGTGGTTCAGTCTGAGTTTCAGATTCTGAGATTTAACCAAACTATGGGAAAAGAAATGTAATAAATAATCCTGTATGTCACTGACTGTTCAAATCTTTCAAGCCGGTGTACAAAAAGAATAAGAGAATGGTTGTTAAATACCCTTTGAATGTATTTCTGTAAAACCTGTGACTTTATGGACAGAAGCTTGCAGGTTTAAAGAGTAAAATAAGCAGTGATGTTCAATTGATGGACTTGTTATCCAGCCAGTCAATGCAGAATGTGTCTACAGACTGAAATATCAACAGATAATTTGAGTTAGACCTTCAACATTTCCGACTCCACAGAAGTTTCTTTTCAAACTTTGGTCTCCTTAAATAAATGTGTATTTAGAGACACTGTGGATCAATGTTAATTGACTGTGTGTCTGTCATAGGAAAATGTTAACATGCGGATGTGCTACACTATGATGGTGAACTTGTGGCTGCTCGTTGTCACTGTGAGCATGCAGACGTTAGCAGCTCCGTCTCAAAGCAGCCATGAGTCCGCACTGTGACTCTGGACTTTTTTTCATGCACCTAAATGATATTTTTAGCCAAAACTGCAAGGGTTGATCATATGCCAACAACAGAGTATCTGCTGCTTCTGGCATTTTTAATAGCAGGACAGCTGGGAATTAACTCTGTCTTTTGCCAAATCTAGACTAAGACATGGACCCTGAAGCCAGCAGAACGATGGAGGTGGCCGCTCTTGGTCGGCCTTTCAGCCTCGGGATGCTGTACGACTGCCGCCAAGACTTACTCGTCCCTGGTAAGAATTCACAAGTACAGATGCTGATGGATCAACAGTTTTTAAAAACCCGTTTTCACTTCAGATCTGTTGCTTTATTTTTTTAGTTATACAATATTTGTTTGAACCTCTTTTACCTCAAAGCTAAACTCTTCAGGTTCTATCTTAAAGCTACAAATAATAAAACATTTCTACACTCAACAGATATACACTGATCAGCCACCACATTATAACTGATGCTCTTAATAATGTTAAAGAAAAGACTGAATGAATTCTCCACTACAACTACCACAGAAACTGCTGATCAGCTGGGATTGTTTTGCACAACAATCTCTAGGGTTCACAGAGAACAGTCTAAAAAAGAGAAATTATCCAGTGAGCAGCAGTTCTCTGAGTGACCATGTCAAGTTGATGCCAGAGAAAAGTTCCTTTCGAATAGTAGATTTTTTATAAATAGTGCATTGTGAAACCTTCAGCCCTGCTCTGTCTAGATCATCTAGATGCCAACATGTTCAGTTACCTTCTGTCAGGTGAAGTTGTTAGCAGGTGTTGAGCCACTTCTCATGTTTAGATCCTTAACCATAATGTGATAAACTGACTGTCCTGATTACATTCAAACAATGTAATTCTAATATCACAGTGATGTATTCTGTGTTTGTGTGGACTTGGCTGTTTTAGACTGAGGTGTAGTTTGTGGTACTTACTCCTGGTTGTGTATTATGTTTAGTCCTGTTCCTATTTCTTACCTTCTTTCTGTACACTCATGTCAAGCTTCTCTAGTTTCCTTTATCATGTTCACTCTTAGCTTTTTCTAGTTCTCTTTGTTTTGTCTGTGCTTAGTTTCTTTTGTGTCTTAGTCCTGATCCTGTTTAGCTTTGGTTGTTCCCTTAGTTTAGTCTCCCTGTTTTTGAAAATGCATTAATTGTCTGCAAATAATATGTTATGTCAAGTGTCTGTGTATATATCTGTGCACCTATAGGAGGCAGCAGGGAGCTAATTTTCTTGTACTTTGAGACAAGAGAATTGGTGAATCGTGGATGTGACAGGTGACATTGTAGCTATTAAGTCTATAGTGACAGTGATGGAGAAGTTTCTAAAAAGGAAAAATGCTAATTCCGAACTGGGCTCTGGACCAGAATCGGACCCAGATGAAGGCCATAGTAGGAGTGGTTGTCAAAAGAAAGCAAAGACGGAGACCTTGAGCAAAGTCTCTTGTGCGAGGCAATACAACGAAAGCTATATTACATTGGGATTTACTTTCACTGGGAGATGCAACGATACCGACTCCGTTGTGCTTGGTGTGTGGTGAAAAGCTCTGTGCTATGGTCCCAAGTCAGCTTCAACACCACCTCCAAATGAAACACCCTTCGATTCAACACAAGAATGTGGATTATTTTGAAGAAACGACCTGTGAAAAGTTGCATATTTGCATCTTTGTGTGAGGACATATGAGCAGAGCATAAAGCCTTGCTGTTTCATACGGAGGTCCGATGGTTGACGCGTGGCAAAGTGCTGGACCATGTGTTTGAGCTGCAGGGGGAACTTAAAGTGTTTCTCACAAATGAGAGGTCTGATTACACAAAGCTGCTTACAAGTGATGAGTGGTGTTCAAGGCTGGCAGATATTTTTCATCATCTGAATGAACTGAACACACAAATGCAAGGCCGAAATGAAAACCTGCTTACAAGTACAGATAAAATAAATGGATTCCGTTCAAAGGTCCACCTCTGGCCACAACATGTGGAAAATGGCAACCTGCAAATGTTCCCACTTGCCAAGAAGTGGCAAGATGTTAACACTTCTGCTTTGTGTGGAACAATAGGTGAACATTTGAAAACTCTTGAAGAGAACATGTCCTTTTATTTCTCTTCAGCCTTCACTGAATGCCTTGACTCATTCACTGACCCATATAGCTCAGCATCCGTTGTTAGAAAGGACATGATTTACAAGAGCAGGAGGAACTAACGGAACTAAGACAAAATTGTGGTTCAAAGCTAAGCTTTGTTTTATGGAGTTCCCCATTCTGGAAACAAAAATTTTTACATTTCTCCCATTTTTCACGACATATCTGTGTGAGCTGAGCTTCTTAAGTGTGACTGCTATAAAAACTGAAACAAAAAGAGACTGAGAGCTGTTGAGGAAGAGCTTCGTGTCTTTCTTTCTCCAATTCCAATTGTGTTGTTTGTTTGTCCAATAATCACTTAATTATTCTCAGTCCTGGTCTCTGATCACTCTTGGGTTCACCTTTTTCTCCAAATGGGACAGTTGGATCTGGCCAATTAGGACCCAGCAACAGGAGTGTAGAGTATAGTGTTTGTCATGTTAACTGGCCAAGTGACCCCTATTATTTCAGGGCCTCCGATGGAAACATAGACCTCAGTCTAAACCACAGATCATAAACCACAGTGCCCCCAAGCCACAGAGCACCAGAGACCCTGAGTCTCATGCCACATCACCTCCAAGGCCTACTCACACCTCAGCTCAGGACTAACAAAATAATTTCTTTAACAGAAAAACACATCCACTGTTTCTGGAAACTGAAATTGAATTTGATTTCTTTTTCTTCTTTTTTTGCAGGAATGACACTGTGGGACCGTGATGACCTGATTAAACACATAGGAGAAAGACAACAGAACTATAACGACTTTGAGATAGTTGCATCTGAATCAATTGAGGATAAATCATCAGCACTAAATGTTGAGGCATCACTGAAGGCGAGTTTTTTGGCAGGACTAGTTGAGGTTGAGGGATCTGCTAAATACCTACATGATAGTAAAACTTCCAGAAATCAGGCCAGAGTTACACTGAAGTACAAGGCTACCACAAAGGTCCGAGAGCTGTCAATGAATCATCTTGGAAGAGGAAATGTGAAGCATCCATATGTGTTTGATAAAGGTTTAGCAACACATGTAGTCACAGCTGTTCTTTATGGGGCACAAGCCTTCTTTGTTTTTGACCGTGAGGTGTCTGTGAAGGAAAATCATCAAGATGTTCAAGGCAACTTGAAAGTGATGATCAAGAAAATTCCCACACTTACCACAAGTGAAGGTTCCCTTAAACTGGAAGAACAGGACAGAGCAAATGTTGAGAATTTCTCCTGCAGATTCTATGGAGACTTTTCCCTTCAGAAAACTCCTTCGTCCTTTCAAGACGCTGTAGAAGTCTACCAAAGTCTGCCCAAACTGCTGGGAGCCAACGGGGAAAATGCTGTACCAATGAAGGTCTGGCTGTTGCCTCTGACAAGTTTAGATTCTTCTGCTGCTAAACTTGTACGTCAGATAAGTAGAAGTTTAGTTCAGCAAGCACAGAGAGTCCTGGAGGACCTCAGTGAGCTGGAAATCAGGTGCAGTGATGCACTGAGAACTACCACTGTCCAGCAGTTCCCACAGATTGGTGAGAAAATTAAATGTTTTAAAGAAAGGTGCTCTGAGTTCAGATTAGAATTCCAACAAACCTTGGGAAAGAAGCTTCCATTAATCCGAGGAGGAGGAGAAGATGAGACTGTGCTTGTGGACCTCCTGAAGAAGAGACATTCTTCTCCATTCAACAACAGAAACCTGAGTGAGTGGATGAACTGTAAAGAGAGAGAAATCTACACCTTAACGTCTTTTACCAACACGATGAAAAACACAATGATCGTCCCATCTCAGAATCATCTGTACAAAGAAAGTTTCCATGTAGAACTTGTGTGCTTTGTTTTCACCTCACTGGGAAGTCCTGACCTGTACCTCTCAGCTCTATCAGAGTACTTAAAAGGAAGAACCAAACCAGACGACCCTCAACATCCACATACTCATGATGTAGAGGAGGGACAGTGGTACAGCTCAAAAGAAGCATTAGATGAAGTTAGGAGTAAAGCAAAGCTCTTCAGTGATTTTGCAGAGGCCAACAAGGAGAACCAGAACATTAAGTTCCTGACAGTGGGTTTAAAGGATGAGAAACAGAAAGGTTCAAGCATCTACCTTTATAAAGATGGATTTTCTGTCAGTGAGAACTTTGAGCCTCCTTCAAAACCTGAAACTGTGACAGTCAGTGACATAAACCACAACAGTGTGACACTGAAGGTTTCTCCACCCAGATTTGGAGCAGAGAACATCAGCTCCTACTCTGTTGAGTACTGTGTCAGTGGAGAGGATGGATGGCAACGAAAGACAGCATCAACACCTGGAGAAGTCACAGTGAGCGATCTGAGGCTCAACACAGAGTATATGTTCAGATGCAGAGCAGTGACCTCAGTAGGTGTTGGACCAGCCAATGAAGTCAGTGGTTCCATTAAAACCTTACCCTGCAGTCCTCCTGGAAAACCTCAAGTTGAACCAAATTCTTCAGAGATATCAGTTAGCTGGGAGAAACCTGCTGAGCTTGGACAGGATGTTCAAATTTTGAGCTACATGGTGGAGTACGCTACAACAGACAACAGGGTGAAAGAGGAAGATCTGGAGTGGAAACAAATGGTGTCAACAGTTGAACATGTGATCATTTCAGGACTTCAGCCAAAGACAGAATATGTTGTCAGAGTCAGATGTGATTGTGGTGAAGTTGGCAGAAGCAAGGAACATGTCAGTGTTAATGTTTGCACAAAAAAATGTTCACGTCTTGCTGAAGTTCTCAGATGTACAAGTGAAAGGATAAATTCAGAATCTCCCTCAGTTTACAAACTGCCTCTGGAAGAAGAAGATGTGTATGACAGTGGCTGTCGGAGGTACAACATTGGCAAAAGCAGCTTGAGGCAAAATCGCACTATTCTGCTCTTTGGGTCGATCGGAGCAGGAAAGTCCACTCTGATCAATGGAATGATCAACTACATTGTTGGTGTAGAGTGGAAGGACAATTTCAGATTCCGAATAGTTGATGAAAATCAGTCAAGGTCACCAGCTGAAAGTGTGACTTCACACGTCGCTGTGTATAAAATCAACCACCAAGACGGCTTTAAGGTCCCCTTCTCACTGACGGTTGTGGACATACCAGACGTTGGAGAAACAAGATGCATAGAAAGACACAAGAAAATCCTAGAGCAGCTTTGTAGGCTCTTCTCTGTTGAGCATAGCATCAGTGAAATTGATGCTGTGTGTTTTGTAGTTCAGACTGCTTTAGCAGAACTCACACCAACACAGAAAGATCTGTTTGATGCTGTTCGCTCAATCTTTGACAGAGATGTTACACAAAACGTCAGGGTTCTGGTGACGTTTGATGCTGGCCATCACCCTCCAGTTCTAGAGGCCATCAATGCTTCAGGTGTCCCATGTCCTAAAAGAGACGACAGGCTGCCAGTTCACTTCAGATTCAATAATTCAGCTCTGTTTGCACGCAACAAATCATCAGGGGCAAACAACACAGGTAGTGATGATGACACCGATGAAGATGTGAGTTTTGATGAAATGTTTTGGGAAATAGGAAGAAAGCATATGAAGAGGTTTTTTGGTGCTCTGAATATCATGGACACTAAAAGTTTGACCCTGACAAAGGAAGTCCTCAGAGAAAGACAGCAGCTGGAGAATTCAGTTGGACTGTTGTGGGAGCAGGTTAAAGATGAGTTGGCAAAGCTCCAGGAGATAAATGAGACAATTCAAAAACTGAATAAGCATGAGGCAGAAATCTGCAGAAATAAGATCTTTGAGTTTGAAGTCACTGTGACAAAGCCTGTTCAAGTTGATGTTTCACCCACTGAAGATTTCTTCACCAACTGTCAGCAGTGTCATATGACTTGTCACTATCCTCACGGTGACGACGGTAAAACAGGCTGTGCTACACTGGGCAGTGATGGCCGCTGTACTGTTTGCCCAGGAAAGTGTTACTGGAATGTGCATTTCATCCAGAAGTTCAGGTGGGACTATAAGGAAGTCAAAGAAAACCGAACAGTAAAAGAACTGAAAGAAAAGTACAAGGAAGCTCGAAAGGATCAATATCTTGTTTGGGTATTGACTGAAAAACTGAGGGCTGAACGTGATGTTGTATTGGCTGAATTAAAGAAACAGTTGAAGAGCTCTGCTGAGGGTCTGAACAGACTCAAAGAGGAGGCACAGAAACCAGATCATCTCACCACTTCAGGGTACGTGAACCTCATCATTAAGGGGAGAAATCTGAAGCCAAACCTGGCTGGAACCAACGGGTTCGGTACCTGAAGGGAGGAGGGCCATTTCTGAGCTTTTATGATCTGATGGCATTCCGAATGCGGAAGCCTTTTTCCAATAAATAAGGTGATAGATTAAGTAAATTTGAATGTCCTGTTGCATAAGTTATGATATAATGCTGATCTTCTGATGTTTCATACTTCAGTTGTTTCCAACCAACAGACATTTCCATCCAAAGATCACACTGTTGCTGGTGATGGGTCATTACAGAACTGATTTCAGGAAACAGGAGAAAAGCTCAGCACTCTTCCAGGACTTTTCAGGTCCGTGTTTGTCAGGGGCTGAGCAGGTTGACATATTTTTAAAAAAAGGGTAGAATTTAGTATTTTAGTGAAAAGGATTTAAGGCTAATGAGGAACCAGTCCAGTCTTTTATTTGGAGGATCACCATCTCTGGACCAGCACAACTGTGACTCAAGATAAAGGAGAAATAAAGTAGTTTCATTCAAGATGTATTAACTTAAAGTATTGAAACAAAATGAATCAAATGTTCATGATACATGGACCAACTGAGGATGTCAAACAAATAAACCTAATACTTAAATCAAATATGCTGCTTTCTTTTAATTACGACAAGTTAAAAACTTAATGAGTGAAACCAAATGAGCTTAAGGTGAAATTGAGGGTGAGTGAAAACATTACCAAACAAATGAAATGTGGCTGAAGCTGCAGCCATCACAGTGATCAACTGCTGACAACTACGTCACATGTTGTCCAGGCAGGTTTTGGTCCCTGTGTTTCTCATATGACAACTTCATCATTTATCACTGTCACTTTAAACTATTCATATAATAGTTAGAGATAAAGTTAAATAAACTGATGAACAGGCTTCATTTTTTATTATATTGTCTTTTCAAGAAAATGGAGGCTACATTTTTTTCCTCACAGTGTAACTTGTCTTTGTGGTGGGGACATGTTCACTTAAAACATTTTTTTTGTCCTTCAGTCTTGTACAGTTCTATAATGACTGTCCAGTGAACTTGCTGCATCATCACCAGTGTATGAAGAAGTTCACCGTTTTGTCCACCAGATGGACACAAAGCTTCTAGTGAAATGAATTGCTGCCCCGTTGTTGATCCGATCAACAGGACACTAGCTGTGGTTACATAGACAAAGTCTCTTTAGTTAGACTGAGATTCTGTTAAACTATTAACACAGACACTGATGTGATGTGTGTTTGCCTGCTCACAGTCTTTATTGATCTGTCGGTGAACTTTCTCAGTCATCCAGGTTTGATTATCCAAAGGTTGAATCATGTCATCTGGACTAATTTTCCTGTTGATATGATTCAACCTCGGATACCTTTATTTATCCCATAGGGAAATTGTGTTGCCTCGTTACAGCTGCTCTTCACATGAAAAATAATAAAGAAAGAAAAAAAACTTCCACCAAACTGAGACAAGTACAAACTTCTGATCAAAAAGTAAGAAAAACCCAGCTAGAGGAGTAAATACAAATGAAATAAAAACAGTACTATTTGTCCATTCGGGCCATTTAGTCCCCCCCTTTTTACCGAAGGGAGGTGAGTTGAACAGTTGAATGTTTACTGGGAGAAAGGATCTTCTGTGTTGTTCTGTGAAGCATTTGACTGTGATCAGTCTCCTCTGTGCAGCCAGCACACAATGGAGTGGGTGAGAGGGATTGTCCAGTATTGAGAGGAGTTTGGACAACATACTCCTCTCATCCACAACGTGCAGAGGGTCCAGATCCTCCCCCAGAACAGAACCAGACATCCAACAACATCCAGACATCCAACATCTCTAAGGAGACCTAAGTCTCCTTAGAAAATACAGCAGCTCTGTAATTTTCCTGTAGATTAACTGACCGGTCCAGTTTATTGTCCAGGTGGACAGCCAGGTATTTGTACTTTGAAACTACTGCCACCCCTTCTCCCCGTATAGAGACGGGATTGACAGGAGTCCCGGACTTTCAGTCCACCACCAGTTCCTTTGTTTTACTGATGTTGAGCTGGATGATTGTGCTCACACCTGTTAACAAAACTGTCCACCACTGATCAATATTCTGTGATATCTCCACCCTGGATACATCCAACAACCACAGAGTCATCAGAAAACTTCTGAAGGTGGCAGGACTCTGAGTTTACATGAAGTCAGACGTATATAGGCTGAAGAGAAAGGGAGATAGGACTGTCCCTTGGGAGGCACCTGTGGTGCAGGTCACAGAGTCAGACACACAGTTCTACAGACGGATGTACTGGGGTCAGTCAGTGAGGTTGAGTGTAGATGCAGTGTCACAGGGTGGATGAGAGTATCTCCACCCCCAGCTGAGGCTGATAAGCAAACTGGAGGGGGTCCAGAAATTGATTCACCAGAGGCAGGAGGAAGTCCATGACCAGTCTCTACAACACTTTCATGATGTGGGAGGTTAGAGCCACAGGTCTAAAGTCACTAGGGACACAGGGTTTCAGTATCTTGTTGCTGACTCCATCAGGACCTGCAGGATTTGTTGGGTGAAGCCTGCATAGCTCTCTCCTCACCTGCTCTGCTGAGATGGTGATTGCTGCAGAGACAGGAGTGGTGTCCGAGTCCTGCAGGGTCGGGACGTGTACATCTGTGTTGAAGCTCCTTTGGGGGGTGGATATGAGTCAAATCAAATCTATTAAAAAAAGGTGTTGTCCACACTCCCCTCTGTCCTCTGGCTGCTGGTCTTTTATCCAGTGATGCTCTTCATGTCACTCCAGACTGCTCTGGTGTTCTTCTGTTGGAGCCTCTGCTCAAGCTTCCTCCTGTAAGCCTCCTTCCTCTCTTTGAGATTTACCGACAGCCGTCTCTGGACCTCTGTCACTGCTTCCCTGTCACCTGACCTCAGCGCTGCCTTCTTCTCATTCAGGATTACTTTAATGTCCTTGGTGACCCATAGCTTGTTGTTTGGGAAGCAGTGGACAGTTTTTGTTATTATACAGATGTCAACACAGAAGTTGATGTAATCTGTAAAGCAGCCTGTCAGTCCATTAATGTCCTCACCATGTGTCTCAGAGTTTTTTCCAATCCATGGCCTCAGAACATCCCTGCAGGGCATTTGTGGCCCCCTCAGACCATCTTTTCACTGTTTTGGTGGTGGGGGGCTGCCTTTGAACCAGGGGCTTGTATTCAGGTAGGAGGTGGATCAGGTTCTGGTCAGACCGGCCCAGGGGCGGAAGGACAGAGCTGAAGTCTTCTTTAACATTGGAGTGCATCAGGATCAGTGTCTTCTCCCCCCTGGTGTGGTAATCCACATACTGTGTGAAGGTGGGGAGGGTCTTGAAGAGAGTTGCATGATTAAAGCCACCAGAGATCATAAAGAGGGCGTCGGGATGTTGGGGCTGGAGTCTGGCTGCGACCTAGAGTATGACGTCACATGCGCCCTCTGTGGAGGGAGGAATGTAAACGGGAATCAATATGACGTGTGGGACTCTCTGGGCAAATACTAAGGACGGGGGCCCACCACCAACAGTGACATGACCAGTCTGACTGGTTGATGTACAGGTTGTTGGTCCTCACCAGTGCAGTCAACTCGTCACCTTGTTCTCCATTGTTTTCTTGTTTTCCTCCTTCTTTCGTCCGGGATGTTTAAAGTCCGAACGAAACTTAAATCCACGGTGCCGGTTTGCTGCAGCCCGATCAGCTGTTCCCGACCGGAAACAGAGCGGCTCCAGCTGCAAACAGCTGAAAAAGTTCCAAAGATAAAAACTCCTCCAACCGCATGATCAGAGAGGGTCAGCTTCACACAGAGGCTGCTTATTATACTACAATATGAAAAAGGAAGAAACCAGCACGGTGCACTTTTTATTCTGACTCTGATTATTTGTGGATGATCTGGGGAATCTGAGGATTCACGTGCTGTCAGAAGTACATGAAATACAAAAGCATTAATATTCAGATATTTTATTATTTCTATTGCACAACTATGAAACCAGCTACTTACTGATGCTAGTATATTGTGCAGTAAGTATATTATTCTTTAATCCAATTTATTTAACATTAAAATAACTGTTAATGACTCATAATTATCTTTGTCTCTTAGATTCAAAATGTAACTAGATAAAAAAAATTCACTGTGAATGTTTCACAACTCAAGTATTTTCCAAGTAATGATGAAAAAAGTTTTATTATAAAAATGTAAATAAGCTGAAATTTGTAAAAAGTTTGATGCTTAACTGTTTTAAAAAAGCAGAATCTTTTTGCCTCAAGCAGCTGTAATATGAAATAGTTGCATGAAAATCCTGGAAATTGTAAAAATGTACTTAGTTTAAGTCACAGCCATATTTTGGTGCAGATTTTTAAATTTAGTAACCACTGGTGAAGGTCACGAGGAATGAAACTAACTCAGTTTTAAATAGTTGAAAGTGAGGATGTGGCATCTTAGACACAGTCTAAGACACAATAAATGGGTTTACAGGCAGTTTTTAGACATGGCAGGTGGACAGAGGACAACAGAACAGTCCTTGTCTTCAGTCCCTGTGGACGTGAGGAGGCACTGAATCTGACAGTACAGTCAGGTTTCAGTGATACTGTATGAACATCTGGCATAAAATAAGCTGCATGTGCACAACAACCAAGTTCAAGCCGCTCAGTATTAATTCACCACAGAGAACAGAGAAAACCACAGAGCTGTCAGTGGGAGAAAAGCAGCCATTCTGAATCTGAGAAAAGAAGGAAAAACAATCAGACATGGAACAAACATTGGGTTTAGCCAATACAACAATTGTGAATGTCATGAAACAGAGAAAGAAACCACTGGTGTACTGAGCGACATCCACAGAAGCTGGAATCCTGAACTTTCATTTGATATCTAGATTTTAATCTTTAACCCAAATGTGTCAGTGCACAGCAACAACAAATGAATTAGCCTGCTAACGAAGGTTCTGCTGGACAGATCGTTCGTGGCCCAAACGTATCCCAACATTCTTTGTGTGGCAGCAAAGCCCGAGCAATACAATGATCCAAATCCCCATTTAAAGCCACATTTCCCATGAATTCAGTAGCTTCCTGTCTGAAAACAGACCCTTAGTTCGGAGGTTTTCTCTTTAGCTGTGTGCTCTCTCGTGCAGTAAATGCAGATCTTGGCTAAAAACTTTAGTTTCACACTTTATTCTACTCGCTGTCACGTTTACATTCTGATCTGACCATAGTTTAATAAAACTAATTTCACTACCTGCTTAAAATAAACAGTTGCTGAATGAGACATTTTTACAAGGATGTGACTCTGAGTTCTGGCATTTAAAAGCTTTTACATAGTGTGTGTGTGTGTGTGTGTGTGTGTGTGTGTGTGTGTGTGTGGAATTGGCTACATAGCTCTGCTTGCTCATGGTTGTTGTTGAGATGCAGCCGTCCTGACATCAGCATCACACTCTGCTGCATCATCACCTCAACACTGTACCAGCATGGAGACATGTGTCTGCAGACAGAGGACGTACACCGTTCATGTACGTGGCTGCAGTTATTCAGTAATGTGTGTCTGCAGGACATTTGTTGTTTTCTGCACAACAAACAGAATCGACAGTGAAATCACACTGTTCTCATGTTGCCAAAAGGAAACAGCACAGGTCACGTTACCACAGCCTCCAGGGTCTGAGTCTGGCTGAGGACCTTTGCTGGATGTCTTAGACCCTCTTTTCAGAGACCCAGAGACTTACTGGTCCCTGGTAAGAATTCACAAGTACAGATGCTGATGGATCAACAGTTTTTAAAAACCCATTTTCACTTCAGATCTGTTGCTTTATTTTTTTAGTTATACGATATTTGTTTGAACCTCTTTTAGCTCAGAGCTAAACTCTTCAGGTTCTATCTTAAAGCTACAAATAATAAAACATTTCTACACTCAACAGATTTACACTGATCAGCCACCACATTATAACTGATGTTCTTAATAATGTTAAAGAAAAGAATGAACCCAGTATGCCGTAGACTTTTTTCAGTTTTCTCCCAGAGTTACTTTACTATGTACATCTGTACATGTGAATGACTGGGTCAGTGCTCTGATTTTGGGGGTGTGGCCCAACGCAGCACATCCATAGATCAGGGCCCACTTCATATCAAAGATAATGTGGACTAATTAACTAAAGACATTTGTCCACACCTCTGAATTCATTTTGCTGTTACCATCATGAGTTCAATCATCAATGAAGATCAGTGAGTCTGTTCCAGAAGCAGCCATGCAGCTCAAACCATGACACCACCTCCACTGTGCTTCACAGATGTCTGGTGTGAAGACCGACTGTGTAAAGTCTAACGAGTCTACCTGCACAAGTCCACCGAGCAAGGACATCAAAACCACACTTTACTTCTTCTGTTTCTCTACTCTTTGTGTTACCATATGTTTTAAGCAGATCCCTGTTCTTCTTCACAGACGCAGGACATGGCGTCCTACTAGAAGACTGGTTTCCCACCTTTTGCCCTGTGGAACTGCCAGCCTGCAGTGAACAAGGCCGACTTCATTCCAGCCTTCTCTCACACTTCTCACTCATCAGGTCAGAGGGGTGGAACTGGACTTCTTGTCGATGACACCTGGACATGTTGCTCTCCCTGTACCCTGAAGATGGCACTACTCTCATCGTCATGGGAGACCTGAATATCCAACTGGACAAACCATAGGGCGCCTGACGTGTTTGGTCATATGTGTGCAGAAGAGCAGAGTCTGGTCTCCACTCCTCTGATCCACAAAGCTGGCAACAACCTCAACCTCATCCTCCCCGGAACTGCACAGACAACAGGAGGGACCAAGATGTCACTCCTCTTCATTTATTGGATCATTTCTTCATTCAACTCACAGTCTTCATCCATAGACCTTCCCATTCTCCCACCACACTTTTAACATTCCATTGTAATCTCAGGTTTCTCAACCCGAACCGATTCTCTTCGGTGGTCTCTGCAACTCTGCCCCAAACACAGGACCTCTCCATCCTCGATGCAGATGCAGCCACAGACAGCCTCTGCAATACACTTTCATCGTGTCTGGATTGTCTCTGCCCTGTGTCTTCGAGACCCGACCGTCCCTCAGCTTCTAATCCGTGGCTCACCAACTGGATCAGTGAGCAATGCACCACGCTCAGGAGTGCTGAGAGGAAGTGGTGCAAATCCAAGACTCCATCTGCTCTTGCTGAGTATCAGGATCTGCTTGAATCTGTCACCAGGGCAAATATTGACTACCAGGAGAAGCTCAACAACACCTCAGACACCAGAAAGTTGTTCTCTGCTTTCAAATCACTTATCCAGCCACCTCCACCTCTCTCACTGCTGACGACTTTGCCGACTTCTTTACCAACAAGGTGGCAGCCATCAGCTCACAGTTCTTTCCTCCAGATGATGACATCCTCCTAACTTCTTCCAACACTGCATCGCTATCCTCATTTTCAACTCTGACTGAGGACGATGTATCCACCCTCCTCCTCTCTAACCATCCGACCACCTGCTCTCTGGATCCAATACCTTCCACTCTTCTTCAAGAAGTGGCACCTGCACTAATGCCAGCTATTACACAAATCATCAACAGATCTGTCATAACAGGCACCTTTCTGACCTCATTCAAGCAGGCCCAGATTACCCCACTGCTCAAGAAGCCTTCTCCTGATCCCTCCCTTGTTGAGAATTATCGAACTCTCTCTCCATTTCTGGTCAAGACTGGCTTCAGTCCTACTTAAACCATCAGATCCTCTTGTCCACACTCTCTGACTTGGGGATGTCTGGATCAGCTCTAGCCTGGCTTCAGTCCTACTTATCAGGACGAACCTTCAAGGTATCCTGGCAGGGGCATGGTTCTCCCTCCCATAGCCTCTCTACCAGTGTGCCGCAAGGTTCAGTTCTTGGTCCTCTTCTTTTTTCTGTCTATACTGCATCCCTAGGTTCCAGCATTCACTCACACGGTCTTTCCTATCACTGCTATGCTGATGACACACAGCTCTTCTTGTCCTTTCCACCGTACAACCCCACTGTCTCATCACGCATTTCTGCCTGTCTCTCAGACATCTCTGCCTGGATGAGAGAGACATCTTCAACTCAACCTCTCCAAGACCGAAGTCCTTGTCTTCCCACCCAGACCTTCGATGCAACACAACATCAGCATCAACATTGGATGTACAGTGACCAACTGAGCTTTAAAGACCACATCTCTTCAGTTTCTAGGGCAGCAGATTTGCCCTCTACAACATCAGGAAGGCCAGACCCTACATCATGGATGGTGGAAGGAGCCACCAAACTGCATGCTCAGCAAACTCATTCCAGATATTTAAAAAACTGCTGAAAACGGAACTGTTCGGCATCTTCCTATGCACTTCCTGTTTAAGAGTAAATAAATAAATAAAACTTCCTTTCTGCTCTTTCTTGCACTCGCATCTCATGAAATGTAAACCCTTTTCTTATAGGACTTTGCTTTGACTTTTTTCTCCTCGACTTAGATTTTTGCCGCCTTGTACCTCAATTGTAAGTTGCTTTGGATAAAAGAGTCTGCTAAATGACTAAATCTAAATGTAAATACAAATACAAATATCACAGTAATATATTCTGTGTTTGTGTGGACTTGGCTGTTTTAGACTGAGGTGTAGTTTGTGGTACATACTCCTGGTTGTGTATTATGTTTAGTCCTGTTCCTATTTCTTTCTTTCCTTTCTGTACACTCATGTCAAGCTTCTCTAGTTTTCTCATGTTCACTCTTAGCTTTTTCTAGTTCTCTTTTTCTTCTCTGTGCTTAGTTTTTTTTTTGTCTTAGTCCTGATCCTGTTTAGCTTTGGTCATTCCCTTAGTGTAGTCGCCCTGTTTATGTAGATCCACTAGTTCATGTCCTCTTGCTCATGGTTTACTTCTTACTTCAATAGCTTGACTCACATTTCATTACATTTGTTCTCGTAGCTATGCCCTTGTTGAATTTCCCAGACTTTCTCTGACCCTGTTCTGGTTTAATATTCCTGATTTGGTTTAGTTATTGAGTGGCTTTAGTTTTTTTGTTGCACCTTATTGTGGTGTGTTTTTTTTTGTCCAATAATCCCTTTTAACTATTCTCAGTCCTGGTCTCTGATCGCTCTTGGGTTCACCTTTTTCTCAAAATGGGACAGTTGGATCTGGCCAATTAGGACCCAGCAACAGGAGTGTAGCGTATAGTGTTTGTCATGTTAACTGGCCAAGTGACCCTTATTATTTCAGGGGCTCTGATGGAAACATAGACCTCAGTCTAAACCACAGACCAAAAACCACAGTGCCCCCAAGCCACAGAGCACCAGTGACCCTTAGTCTCATGCCACATCACCTCCAAGGCCTACTCACACCTCAGCTCAGGACTAACAAAATAATTTCTTTAACAGAAAAACACATCTACTGTTTCTGGAAACTGAAATTGAATTTGATTTCTTTTTCTTCTTTTCTTGCAGGAATGACACTGTGGGACCGTGATGACCTGATTAAACACATAGGAGAAAGACAACAGAACTATAACGACTTTGAGATAGTTGCATCTGAATCAATTGAGGATAAATCATCAGCACTAAATGTTGAAGCTTCACTGAAGGCGAGTTTTTTGCCAGGAGTAGTTGAGGTTGAGGGATCTGCTAAATACCTAAATGATAGTAAAACTTCCAGAAATCAGGCCAGAGTTACACTGAAGTACAAGGCTACCACAAAGGTCCAAGAGCTGTCAATGAATCATCTTGGAAGAGGAAATGTGAAACATCCATATGTGTTTGATAAAGGTTTAGCAACACATGTAGTCACAGCTGTTCTTTATGGGGCACAAGCCTTCTTTGTTTTTGACCGTGAGGTGTCTGTGAAGGAAAATCATCAAGATGTTCAGGGCAACTTGAAAGTGATGATCAAGAAAATTCCCACACTTACCACAAGTGAAGGTTCCCTTAAACTGGAAGAACAGGACAGAGCAAATGTTGAGAATTTCTCCTGCAGATTCTATGGAGACTTTTCCCTTCAGAAAACTCCTTCGTCCTTTCAAGACGCTGTAGAAGTCTACCAAAGTCTGCCCAAACTGCTGGGAGCCAACGGAGAAAATGCTGTACCAATGAAGGTCTAGTTGTAGCCTCTGACAATTTTAGATTCTTCTGCTGCTAAACTTGTTCGTCGGATAAGTATAAGTTTAGTTCAGCAAGCACAAAGAGTCCTGGAGGACCTCAGTGAGCTGGAAATCAGAACTACCACTGTCCAGCAGTTCCCACAGATTGGTGAGAAAATTAAATGTTTTAAAGAAAGGTGCTCTGAGTTCAGATTAGAATTCCAACAAACCTTGGGAAAGAAGCTTCCATTAATCCGAGGAGGAGGAGAAGATGAGACTGTGCTTGTGGACCTCCTGAAGAAGAGACATTCTTCTCCATTCAACAACAGAAACCTGAGTGAGTGGATGAACTGTAAAGAGAGAGAAATCTACACTTTAAAGTCTTTTACCAACACGATGAAAAACACAATGATCGTCCCATCTCAGAATCATCTGTACAAAGAAAGTTTCCGTGTAGAACTTGTGTGCTTTGTTTTCACCTCACTGGGAAGTCCTGACCTGTACCTCTCAGCTCTATCAGAGTACTTAAAAGGAAGAACCAAACCAGACGACCCTCAACATCCACATACTCATGATGTAGAGGAGGGACAGTGGTACAGCTCAAAAGAAGCATTAGATGAAGTTAGGAGTAAAGCAAAGGTCTTCAGTGATTTTGCAGAGGCCAACAAGGAGAACCAGAACATTAAGTTCCTGACAGTGGGTTTAAAGGATGAGAAACAGAAAGGTTCAAGCATCTACCTTTATAAAGATGGATTTTCTGTCAGTGAGAACTTTGAGCCTCCTTCAAAACCTGAAACTGTGACAATCAGTGACATAAACCACAACTGTGTGACACTGAAGGTTTCTCCACCCAGATTTGGAGCAGAGAACATCAGCTCCTACTCTGTTGAGTACTGTGTCAGTGGAGAGGATGGATGGCAACGAAAGACAGCATCAACACCTGGAGAAGTCACAGTGAGCGAGCTGAGGCTCAACACAGAGTATATGTTCAGATGCAGAGCAGTGACCTCAGTAGGTGTTGGACCAGCCAATGAAGTCGGTGGCTCCAACAAAACCTTACCCTTCAGTCCTCCTGGAAAACCTCAAACTCTGAACCAAACGTTGAACCAAACTCTTCAGAGATATTAGTTAGCTGGGAGAAAGCTGCTGAGCTTGGACAGGATGTTCACATTTTGAGCTACGTGGTGGAGTACGCTACAACAGACAACAGGGTGAAAGAGGAAGATCTGGACTGGAACCAAACAATGTCAAGACCTGAAAAGGCAATAATTTCAGAGCTTGATTCAGAGACAGAATATTTTGTCAGGGTCAGATGTGATTGTGGTGTAGCTGGCAGTAGTAAGAAAAGCATCAGTGTTTTAATCTGCACAACACTGTCTACACGTCTTGCAGAAGTTCACAGATGTACAAGTGAAAGGATAAATTCAGAATCTCCCTCAATTTACAAACTGCCTCTGGAAGAAGAAGATGTGCATGTCAGTGGCTGTCGGAGGTACAACATTGGCAAAAGCAGCTTGATGCAAAATTGCACTATTCTGCTCTTTGGGTCGATCAGGATAGTTCAGGCTGCTTTAGCAGAACTCACACCAACACAGAAAGATCTGTTTGATGCTGTTCGCTCAATCTTTGACAGAGATGTTACACAAAACTTCAGGGTTCTGGTGACGTTCACAGATGGACAACTCCTTCCAGTTCTAGAGGCCATCAATACTTCAGGTGTCCCATGTCCTAAAAGAGACGACAGGCTGCCAGTTCACTTCAGATTCAATAACTCAGCTCTTTTTGCACGCAACAAATCATCAGTGGCAAACAACACAGGTAGTGATGTTGACACTGATGAAGATGTGAGTTGTGAAGAAATGCTTTGGGAAAGAGGAACAAAGCGCATAAAGAGGTTTTTTTGGTGCTCTGAATGTCATGGACACTAAAAGTTTGACCCTGACAAAGGAAGTCCTCAGAGAAAGACAGCAGCTGGAGAATTCAGTTGGACTGTTGTGGGAGCAGGTTAAAGATGAGTTGGCAAAGCTCCAGGAGATAAATGAGACAATTCAAAAACTGAATAAGCATGAGGCAGAAATCTGCAGAAATAAGATCTTTGAGTTTGAAGTCACTGTGACAAAGCCTGTTCAAGTTGATGTTTCACCCACTGAAGATTTCTTCACCAACTGTCAGCAGTGTCATATGACTTGTCACTATCCTCACGGTGACGACGGTAAAACAGGCTGTGCTACACTGGGCAGTGATGGCCGCTGTACTGTTTGCCCAGGAAAGTGTTACTGGAATGTGCATTTCATCCAGAAGTTCAGGTGGGACTATAAGGAAGTCAAAGAAAACCGAACAGTAAAAGAGCTGAAAGAAAAGTACCTGAAAGCTGCAGAGGATCGAAATCTTGTTTGGGCATTGACTCACAGACTGAGGGCTGAACGTGATGTTGTATGGGCTGAATTAAAGAAACAGTTGGAGATCTCTGCTGAGGGTCTGAACAGACTCAAATAGGAGGCACAGAAACCAGATCCTCTCACCACTTCAGAGTACGTTGACCTCATCATTGAGGGAGAGAAATCTGAAGCCAAACCTGGCTGGAAGATACGGGTTTGTCTCCTGGAAACTATAAAAACGAAACAGCGATGCTTCATTTTATAGCTTTTCAGTTGGAATGTGACCAAATATTTACACCCACTAACTGTCAGGTGTAACTGTTGTGTAGTTAATTGATCCAACAAAACATGAGCATGTTCTTCAGTGTAAGGAGTCAAAGATGCAGTAAAAGGTACAATCCACATGTGACTTCACACCTGATGAATTGTGATAAAAATCATGTATGATAAATGATTACATTTTACTCTTAGCATTTTACCTTGTTATAATGGCAACTTGTAAAACTGTAGTTTTGAAGAATGTTTAAAATGCTTAACAAACTTTGTCCCATATACATGTTTTGTCTTGAAGTCTTTGCAGTCATTGTCTAACAGCAGACCATCCCACACTGTAGTGACCCAGAGTCACTTCATCCTCACAGCTGCTTATCAAAGTGCTAAAAAGGGAAAAGGTTTCCATAAAAGGAGAAAATGGCTGTGAGCAGTAGCCTGAGGGTGGAGAATGTTCAGCCCAGCAACAGAAAGTTATAAAACTAATGTGTGATGTATGAAGTTTAGAACTGCATAGGATGGAGACTTGAAACTCTGTCGATGTTCTTCTCTCTTGCAACATAATCAAACCCTAAAAATCATCCTGGATGTTGAAGCTTCTTTACTGATTACACTTGAGGTGTCTAAGACCTGATATTGTCATTTTTGCCATGACATGAATGCTGTTTAATAATGATGTCACTCTGTATTATTATTAAACTGACATGTTAAATCACATTTTACATGAACACAGCATATTTTACAATACTAAATATTACCCTAATTCAGAAGTATAATCAAACCTTTGTTTCTTCTATAAAAGCTTAAATCCTGCCTTGTCTGAAGCACATTATTCTCTTTGTCTGTGATATAAATCAAACATCTACATTTCCAACAGATTTTAATACTATAATCTCAGGATGATATTTTAACTTGTGATGTGCTGGCAGAAGAAAGATGCATCCTTGGTTTATCATGTTTGCTTTGCTGTTTCATGTTTGTACTATACACATCCTGTCTTTAATGGCTTAATGACTTCTTGCAGCCTGATCCAGGAAGTCAGTTTGAAACTAACTCATTATTACTCAGAACATAGCAGTGACGGTAAATTTAAACTTTGGGATGGATTGATGAAGATGAGGCACTAAAGGGAATGTTTTTAGTTTTGCATATTTGGTCACAAACCAACGTTTAGGATAAATTAAACATTGTCCTGACGATGGTGATGCATGAAAAGTCAGAGAACTCACCAGTTCACTTCATCCTGAAAGGATCATTAATATCTGAACCACAATTTCTCACAATTAGAGTTTGAGTTGGTCTGGAAATGTTTGTTGTTTGTTTGTTCACATATAAGCAGTTTATCTCAATGTTATGGTGAATGACTAAGATATTAATCTACCATTATTAAGATTTGAAAACATGGATCTGATCTGATTTGTCAAACACTGAAAACTTGAGGTGTTGTCCAGGCCGGTTTTGGTGTCTGTGTTACTCACGATACAACTGTATTGATCATATTGTAACTTTAAACAAACCATAAATAAATATATGCAACATAAACATGATTTTTATTGTGAGGCTCTGTCCAAGGAAATGCCATTAAGAGTCATTAAGAGTTTCAGTATAATCTAGTCACTGTGCGGTAGAGCTGGAGCTTTTTGTTCAGACAACCACGCTATAAAATACTCCACGCTCCAAGTAGTTCAGCTGATGGTCCAGCAGAGGGAGCTTTGACCAAATTAAATCAGCTCATCCTAACCCCGAAGTGTCTGAAAATTAGTGTGTGGAGCCATTCTGGGTTCTACAACAAAACAACAACTTCTTTACTTTACAACCACAAACAAAGGTGAGGACTCACCTGTTGCAGGTTTGTGTGTGAAGAACAGGCTTCTGTCTTGTTGCAGTCTTGGCATCTTGTCTGTGGAGGTTCTCAGTCCACACAGTGGCATCTGGACTAGCTTCAGGGTCTTAAAGACATTTTACATCTTCCCACCTTAAGTTAGAACTGAGGATGTAAAGGTTCAAAGTCTGTGAAACACAGAGCGCAGTGAAAATGAATTTTAGTCAAATGCCAAACAGGTGTGTGGGATGTGTCCAGAAAGCAGCAGGTCCCCTGAACAACCACAGGCAGGACCTGCAACAAAGGAACAACATGGAAGAGTATGTCAAGTAAACAGGTATTCATGGTCCATGAGATGTGATCAGCTGAGGTCTAGTCAGTGAACATTTATGTGGTCTGGTGGATGAGTGGGAAGAGCATCAGGCTGGGATGCAGACGTCTGCAGGAGCATGACACTCAGTGCTTGTTCCCCAGGTTTTCCCCTCTCACTGTCCACTATGGGCTGCACCTAACTATTATTTTTTTAGTTGATTTGTTTGTTTGTTTGTTTGTTTGTTTGTTTTTGATGAATCAGTTAACCTATAAATGATTAAGTGTCACGATCTGCCTTTGGACTTTTACATCTGACATGAGCTTTAACTTTCGTTATCCCTCTTCACGGTTTGCACCTGGTCCCCTCAGTATTTCGGTCCAGCCTTCCCCACAGTTCCCTGTCAGATCCTCATCTCTCCCTTTGCCAACACACTGAACTCTGGCTTTACCTGACTTCCGTGAATTGGACTCTAGTCTCAAGCAACTTTTGGTCTGAGGTTTGGTGTGTTTCTGTTTGTTAGTCTCCTTAGTCTTTTCCCATGTGTTCATTCTGGTTTAGTAGTGTATGTTTCACATTTGTGTCTTATTTTTATCCCTGAGTGTTTTTGTTTCCTGTGTATCACTTCTATTGTCGACGTTTGATCAGTTTGGCGTCTTCTTTTCTTTAAGTTAATTTCCGCAGTGTTCAGTCGGGTTGATGGTTGAGTGTGTTTCGTTTTTGTTAGAGGTTTCTTTAGACGTGTGGCGTCTTCGTTTGTGAACCAGTGTTTTCTGTCACCTGTCGTGTTTTTCTTTGTACCTTCCTCGTAGGAGCCATTTCTGTTTTTCATTGAATTTGTATCAATAAACGTGTTTGAGTTCAGTCCCTCTCACAGTCTCCTCACTTGGGTCCGACCTTTTCCCTAATTGTGATATTAAGATCCTTTTTATTTTTCAATTAATATTATAACACTATAACTGATTTACTAAAAATGAAAATTTGAAATTGTCAATCATTTTTATTTTCATTTTGTTATTCAATAATTTTCTTTTTAAACAGATAAAATGATCCTACATTCTTTGAGCATCACACATTCAAAGTTGAGTGTCACATAAAGCAAGAAACAAGCAATGAAAACACCCATAAACACAGGCTGAAGTAAAGTGAAGCAGGTCAGCTACTACTGAGCCTCCAGCTCCATGCAGGACGGCCTCTGAAACCCTGAAGGACAAATGGACAGAGAAGTCAAGGAGACAGTTGGAGACAACTACTCTAATATTAAAATTATATTGATCTACCAGAAATTCATAATTGAACTAACTGAGCATCTTTTTAACAAACACTACATAAAGACTCAAATGTTCTCAAATGAAAAGTTTGCTCTGCATGGCTTTATTTACACCTTCCGACGGACATAATGTGATGGAACAGTTTCCATCGTTTAAATAGTACAACAGGTAAAATATCTGACTCTTTAAAAACTCATTATCAACAGATTTCTGACGTCATAGTCACAGTTATGTATCAGTGAGCACGTGAGCAATCAGGTGTAATTTTTACTGTCCGGGACAATGGGACAGGGTTCATTTTGAGCCCTGCTTGCGACGATGCTTAATACTTAAATTGACATATTTTCTTAATCGATTACGTCAATTATGCGGACACTTCCCCCCTACTGTCCACCACAGAGGACAAGTTTCCTATTTCACATGTATACGTGCTCAGTGATGATGATAATGACGACTTCTAACATGATGGCTCCGATTTTAAATCTATTAGCTGACTTTAGTCGTTAAAGACAAATAAGTCCTGGTTTTCAGTCTTCACTCAGTTACTCATAATGACAAAGAGAAAACCTGATAAATCTTCTAAAATAAAACATTAAAATGCCATTTTTACCCTTTTTTACTGTTAATATTTCTGTACCTTTACTTCAGTAGGGTTAAAAATGGGGGTCTTTTATTTGTTTGGTGTTTTTATGTGGGGCAGCACTATGGTGGAGTGGTTGGCGCCTCACAGCTAGAGGTTGTGGGTTCGCTTCCCGACCGACCGTGGCCTGTGTGTGTGGAGTGAGCGTGTTCTCTCTGTGTTTATCCTGCAGGTTTGAATGTGAGTGTGAATGGTTGTCTGTCTGTGTGTGTCTCTCTGTGTTGGCCCTGACACAGACTAGAGACGTGTCCTTGGTGGACCCCAGCTCTCACCCTATGACAGCTGGGACAGGCTCCAGCCCCCCCTGCGACCTTGCACAGGATAAGCAGGTACAAATAATGGATGGATGATTGTATGTGGTTGTACTTTGACTGTTGTAAATGGTAAAATTTACAACTGGGCTCAGACATAAAAAACTTTTTCGGGACCCTCTCTGCAGCGTGTTACGTGGATCAGTGACATTCAGGTGACAATGGGAGAAACGAATGCTGTAGGACGGAGAAGAGGGAGACAGAGACGGGGTGAGCGAGGAACAACAGTGTGATTCTAGACGTCTGGTCAGAGCCGTCAGCGCTGACAAAAGCTACGTTGTTGAAGCTCCAAAATGCTGATGCACCCTTCAGTTAACAGAGGAAGCGTTTGTTTAATGACACACACTCTGTCCCAACGAGGTCCTGTGGAAGTCCAGGACAGAGGAGAGCCAAGACACACACACACACACACACACACACACAGTGTGGAACAGTTTCAGACACGCTGTTGTACCATTGTGTTCCAGACGGGACAATGTATAGAGTTGTGCATCCACATTGATTCTGTGTGTTGGCCCCAGTCCACCAGTCCCTGACTCAGCCAGCACTGTGTAAACCTACATCATTTAATAATCCTCATCCTTATGACTCTAATATTCCCTCACAGGACGACCGTAGGCTGGAGTCAGACCCACAACCTCTGTCTCATATTCCTGCTGCTGTTGTTGACCAGGTGTTGTCAGCGCAGATGTTGAGGATTGACTGGGGCTGTCTGTCCGTCCACAGACACTGTACGTCTGCTGCTATATTCATCAGCAGCAGGAGACAGGACACCACCATATCCATAAACAGCCAAAATTACCACAAGTCACATGGTTTTTGCTGGACAAAATACAAATATTTACTGAACAGTGTTGAACTTGTTCTGTGCTCTGAACGTTTTAGATTTGTGGAGAATTGTGGAAAACATCTGGACTAATGTATATTTATGTTGATAACAGCATGAAGTTCAACAGGAATCACTTCCTGCAGTACTGATACCTTTTGAGTTAAAGTACATACGTAGTACTTGAGTTTAAGGAAAAACTTTGAAATGGTACTACTTTGGAATATTTTTACTAAGGCTAGTATTTCAACTTTCATTTGAATATTTTGAGTTTACTACAGTACCTCTGTTACAAAACAATACACTTGAATCTAGGTGATGTTTTTAGAAAATTGGGCAGCACAGTGGTGGAACGGTTAATTCTGCTATAAGGTCACATGTTCAAGTCCACCAAACAACAAAACAGCTGCAGTTTTCTGTGTCCACAAAGACATGAACGTTAGGTTAATGGGTGACTCTAAATTGCCCGTAGGTGTGAATGGTTGTCTCTCTGTGTATGTCTCTCTGTGGTACCTGTGCCATCATGCAGCTCCGTCATTGGTTTCACGTCCCTTTGTTACTGCGGTGTGTGTGACGAGAACAGCTGCAGCAGCACTGGCCTCAGTGTGGGACAACATCTACAGCTGAGGACCACGGTGACTTCAAATGGTTCTGGGAACCAACAGCCACAGCCTGTTTTAGCAGATAGGATGATATTTAGTTTTTCAGTGCATATGACATAATATTTCAACACGCTGTGCTACATCCTGCTTTTTTCAATAGCAAACAGTGGATCGGAATCAGCCTCCTGGAAGTATTGAAGCCTCAAGAGTCGTTTTTGACCCCTCACCGCTGCAGGCCCTCTGTCTACGTGGCTCTGGGTTTTATTCACTCGGGAATTTAGGAACAAATCAGAACTTTGGGGGACCTGTGTACAGTGAAACCACTGACGGCTCGTGTGCTGATCAGGATTTGTTCGTCCATCTGCACCATAACCTGCAGTGTGAGATCTGAACGCAGCCTCACGCTGTAATGTGATTACTGCACATGTCATGTCGGTTTTCAGCCCGATCTGGACAACATGCTCATAACTAATCTTGGCATAAATCTGGACTTTGGCAGCTGAAGCCCGTGACACATGTTACAACACACACACACACACACACACACACACACACACACAGAATGAGCTTTGATGCTCCAGTCTGGCTCTTATTTTCATCACACATCATCATATTTACTGAAAACATAAAAAACTATGGAATACAAAAACACACACAGAGGAAAAATACAAATAAATACTCCTGAAAATGAGTAATCCAAAGTAAAACACCTCATTATAATTAAAAAGGAGCTGCATCAGTGAATCCTGATCCCACCATTCACATGTAAAATGCTGTGATCAGAGGCTCCGAGGTTTTACCTGCTCTTTATTCACCTGCAGCACATGAGTTGATTGTGCAGCTTCTCCATCCTCTGAGGCCTGAGGCTTCATTCAAGGCTGCTCCTCTGTTAAATATGCATCTTTTAGGAAATGAACCCAATTTGAAGAGAATACTGCTCATCATTCAGTATCACATACACAAACTGCAGGACGAGAACTGTCCTCTGCCTCAGACGTCAGAATCAGCATGTTTTTGTTTTGTTCTGATGACTTTTTCACTTTTGTTAAACTTGTCACCTTGTTTTCCACTGTTAGTTTATGAGTATTCTGATTTGTTTGTGTTGTTTTACTGATCTTTTACTGATCAGTCAGACAGTAACTGCATTTATTCTGTTGCAGCTAGTGAGGCTTCAAATAAGGAAGATGAATGAGTCCATGGTTCAGCGGTCAGCTCTGTGCGATAACTTTAAACTTGAGAGACACAGACATGTTTGACTTTTGTTGGAATCAGGAATCTCGTTGAGATCAAATTTTTTTTTACAGGCAAGAAAAATAAAGGTAGATACAGTCCTGCAGTAACACACAGGTGTGTATCTTGGCAAACATTTCCATTTTCTTTTTAAACTTTCACACAGATGAATCAAACACGATGTAGCATGTTATTTACCGAGCTGTAGAGCTGCTGATCAGTGGATTATCTTTCCTTTGGACAGCGCTGAGCTAACTGTCTCCACCTGTGTCCAGTCTTTAGGCTAAGCTAAGCTAACTGGGTGCAGCTTTGTGTTCACTGCACAGACATGGGAGTGGTATCAACCACTAAAGTTGGATGAAGTGATGTTACCACCGCTCCGTGTTCTTCCTCGCCCTGTGACAAAATTCATTTCCTGGATGTTTGCCATAGCTTTCTAGGTTTTCTAGCATTTGACTGTCCCTGTGGTCTCCCATGATTGTACCACACATTTCAGTCCACACACTTGATGTCTCTTTTGACACTCACACCCTCAGGCTGTGTACACTGTGTCGAGCATGTACAAAGCTTTGGACAGCATCACGTCTTGGATCTGAATGGTAAGGTTTTGGTGGATGCAGGTCCAAAAACACTCATCGGGAAGTGTTACTTCTCACAGCTTCTTGGAGCTGGTGTGATGTAAATAAGAGCAGAAGGCCACCGCTGCCTCTCTGATGACACAGCAGCCACAGCATTTATAACCAGACCTCCTCTTCTCCACCAGTCATCAGAAACAGCTTCTCTTGCTCGTTGGTTCAGTCAGAGGACTCACTTTGGTTTACAAACTGCCCAGCACCCTAAGTCTGGAGCCCTGGACAGAAGAGGTGGGGGGTCTCTCACCTGTCTTTGCTCATGTTTCCCATAATGCATTGGTTCCATTAATAAATATGTGGGGTGAAAAACACCTCAGCTCAGTTTCCATGTTTCTGCTGCAGGTTAATGACTAACATCTGACAGTGTGACATCTTCCTCTACAAACTGACTGTGAATTCATTTGTTTTACTCTGCACTAAATGTAGATTATTTTTGCAGCAGCTTTTGACCCAGGTCATCGCTGAGGAGGCAGCCGATGGCGTGAGAGCACAGCAGACCTCTGCTTCTCTACGTGAACATCACGAGATACGAGACAGGAGGCGAGGAGGCCATTCATTAACCATGAGCGTCTAAAAATAAAGGCCTCCTCCTTTCACTGGAACTGCTGCTTTAATCTGGGCCAGAGCTTCGAGTGGTTCGCATCAGCACGAGAGAAGAGACACAAAGAGCAAGAGGAGAATGGCGTTTCATCTTCACGGTGAACAAAGGATGGGTTTGTTTCGTGCCCGACCTTTGACCTGCAGGGGGCTCTTCAGAGGAACAGCAGCAGATTTCACACACTTAAAAAATAAATAAATTTGAGCTTGAAAAACTAATTTATTAAAAACAGCAAAACTATAATTTACATTACACCTGGTGTCACACACAGCTGCAGAGGCTCATCACACAGCAGCATTAATGGAAAAGAAAGAAAAACTCTAAAAAATTAATTAACATACAGTATCTGATTTATTTCAATTGGGGATGCAAAGGACAAGAAAAGACAAACCAAACCCCACACAGAAATATGGGAAGGTAAAGTAACATAATGCTGCTCTGGCCCAACCAACCAAAGTCAGGTTATTAAAGCAGAATTCGATAAACAGATCAAGTATCTGCTGTTTTACTTTGAGGTTACAAATGTTAATATCATGTATTCTTCAGCAGCATATCTGATAGTTACTATGTGCAAATTCCTACAAACAGTTCATTTATATTGGAATAGAATTTAGGCCCTGGGATACGCTTGGCCAGAGACAGAACCATGAACATAACATTTTTATCAAAGATTGAGCATAGAAGAGTTTACAAGACGGACAGTCACTCAATGTTCTAGTCTTCTTATCCACAGCTTCAGTACAACACAACATCAGCATCAACACTTGGTTTTCAGTGATCGTCCCCAACTGAGTCTGACAGAAATCTGGGGATCATCATTTATGACCAGCATCAGCAGCTTTGCCCTTTACACCACCAGAAAGATCAGAGCCTATGGGGAAAGGAGCTACAAACTCTGCACGCTCAGCAGCCTCCCTTCCAATATCCAACTAACGGAATAAAGACAGAACTCTTCCACAACTTACTGTGCACCTAAAAAAAGTTATTCAAACATTCAATCTGTTGTTTCTCGCACTTGCATGTCATAAAAGAGAAACACTTCTTCTCACAGCACTTTGCTTTACTGTTTTCTCCTCGACTTAGATTGCTCCTCACTTTTAGGAGGCTTTGGATAAAAGTGTCTGTGACATGACTACATGTACATGTAAACACAGAAAGTAACAAACTGTGTATTTACTCGTGTACTTCAGTTTGTACCTGAAGCCCTAGTTAAAGGAGAATCTACTGACCTAACAGACACTTGTGTTATTGTCAGAACATAAAGTGGTAAAATCAGCTCCACCCAAGGCTCACACTGATTTTTGCCTTTGTTTTAATTCATCACTGCACATTTGAAAGATTCTTCTCTGTTATAAATCTTTTTCCATTTAAAAAGTGGAATTTCTCTGCTGTATTTCCTCCAACATAGTTCTCTCCATGAATCTGTACACGAGTGAACCTGAAGACTGAAGACTGGAACATTTCAAATTTCTGCAGAAACTGTATTTACGAGCAACAAACCTGGACTGAACTTGTTCCCTCATGTTATCAACATATTTGTTTTTTAATAGTTAGAAACTCTGAGAAATTATTTGTTCCCTGCAGTACTTGAGTACAGAGTTGTAGTACTACTCTAGTACTACAAGTACTTGTACTTTTCTGTCTCCACTTCTCTCCTTCCTCAGTTTCTATTTTCCACCTTCCCCTTCTCTCATGCACTTCTCCTCTCCCTGTCTCTTTTGTCCCACTTTCACCTTCCCTCTCTCCTGATCCCAAACTTTTCCTCCATCCTCCTCCGCCTCCTCCTCGCCCCTTGTAGGTGAGCTGCATGATTGGGCGGCAGGTCTGAGGGACAGGCGTTTGGAAATCACATGGTTCACATTTCCAGCTCTGTGAGACGCCATTTTGGAGGAAAGTTTGGAATTTGTGAACCTGGGGAGGTGCAGCAGGAGGAGGAGTAGAATAAGAAAAGAGAAGGAGGAAACGAGCAGGAAGAGGAGAAGGAGAGGAGGGATTTGCACTTGGGGAAGTTTGACACGAATGCAGCAGGCGGTCTGTGCAGTGACCAACAGCAGGCTGCAGGAGAAGTCGGTGTGGGCTGGAGCTGAGGTGCCACCAGCCTGGAAGTTTTTTTTAAATCTCGGAATAAGCATCAAAGCTCCGGAGCTGCTCATTTTCTCCACCGCAGCAGCAGCGGCAGCGGTCAGCTCATGCACGCAGTCCGCTCGGAAACTCGGTGTTTTTCTACACGGACTCAGTTGCTGGAAACTAGATTTACACTTTTCCACCAGTCTTGTGGCGCAACTGCGGCCAGCCAGCGCGGTGCACGCCGGGGCACGGAGCCTGTGTGGCGGGGAAGTGCCAGACTGAGAGTCGGGTAACAGGCGGCGGTGGCACTGAAGCTTCTTCCACGCTCCTGCTCGCTCTGTGGGATTTTACTTTGAAGCCTTTTTCCTGCTTGTCCCCGGAGACCTGGTGTTGTTATTTTCGCTGGACGGGGCGCTTCTCCCCTGACGGGGACTTTGGAGATTTGTTTGGCTCGGAGGGGAACTTGGTGTCGTCGTGGAGGGATTTTCTCCTCTCCAGCCCCGACTTGGAGCGGTGACAGCGGGGATTCACTGGCGGATAAACTGATAGGAAGCCGTGCTGAGTGAGGTGTGTATGTGGCTAACGCACCGCTAGCTCCACGCCGAGCCGAGCCGAGCCGAGCCGAGCCATGCCAGTCAGAAAGAAAGGTAAGCCGCTTTCGCTTCACGTTCACTAACATAGCAAGCTAGCTGGGCTAGCGGCTGCCTGCTGGGGGAAAGTCAAACTGCAGCCTCGTGTGAAGAAATAAAAGTTCAGCGAACACACGCCAACGCGGATGTGAGTGGACATAAAGACCGGTCCTCACGGCCTTTCTCGGCCTTTCCGAGCCGGGCCGTGCCGTGCCGGGCAGGTGAAGTGAGTTAAAGTGGGGCTAGCCGGTTAGCCGCCGTTGCTAACCAAGTTGTATGTGGGGCACCTCGTCTGGAGACGAGCCCGACTAAAAATAAACTCAAAGATTAATAAAGTATTTACCAGGGCTCCCACGGTCCCACGGCGATCTCCACGTCTGACTAAGACAAACCGGTACTTAATAATATTTTACATGATGCGAAATAGTTAACAGCAGCGGAGGGAAGTATCGTTAGTACTGTACCCAAGTATAAATGAGCGTATACTTGTACTTTTGAGTACTATCATCTGGGTGCTTTTACTGCTACTCCTGCTTTTAACGTTTGACATTAGCTGACAGTGACTTTCCAGGTTCAGGTTAGTGTGTTATTGTGGTTTTACTAGTGGTTCGATTCAGTTCCAATATTACGGGGAATTCAACGTGACAACTTGTTGAAAGTAAAGTTTTTACTTGAAATGCTGTAAAACTGTGACCAATACTTTTACTTTAGTAGAGTACTGCAGGCTGACTATACTTATCCTTACAATGTCACTACATCAAGTACAAAAAGAGACAAAGGTTTGCAGTATTTAAATGGTATTTTCCGGTCAGAACTGATGTCTAAACACCAGTTTTTGGTTTCACCAAAGCAATATAAAATAATTAAAATAACTACCTTAAGTAGCAGTGATATGCTGTTTAATCAATTAGTTAATTTTCAGGATCTCAAACATGGAAGTGTCTGTTACAACTAAAAGGAAAGAACCAAACAATTTGTCCAAAATTGAAAAGGAGCATTTTCATTGTTGAGCTTCTTCCAAAAGTAGAATTACAAGTGACGTCTTGTTACATTACTGCTTTAGTTGCTGGGTTAAGAATATTCTCACAAAGAAGAAAAAACCCAACTGTAGCTTTGGCTCAAATGAATTTCTATTGAAATCGTTGACTGTTATCTGTTAATTAATAAATAATTTACTGGACACGATCATAAATGATACAAGCCGGTGAATTAGGCTCAGCACAGAGGGAACCAACACGGCAGCTTTAGGTTTATAGGGCATCAGAGCATCTGGTTCAGTTTGATTTAACTAAATAAATCAGATAACATGCTGATGTGGGCGTAAAGACATCACAAATGTCTGAGATGTCTGAGACAATTTAGACAGAAATAGTTTCTTCAGCAGCACAATCTGAGGTTTTCATGCCCTTTAAACACAAACGTGACTTTACGCTTTCCTATGATACACTGACCTTTTTATTTATCTGTTGAGTAAAGCCTCTTTTAAACAAACCAGACTCCATTTCTGCTGCCTTAAAACGTGGCCCCACTCTTAAATCCTTTTACATTTGGATTTTAAAGTATTATTCACCTATTTGAAATCTGCAAACAGCCAGTTTAGCTCAGTACTGTGGGATTATTTCTGCAGAAAAGCCGTTGCAGCTCTGCCTGTCTGCTGCACTCTGCTGCCATCGTGTCTCCGATCAGTTTCCATTAGAATGAATGTGCAGCAGCTCTTCCCTGCTTTGCCGTGTCCCCGATTCACCTCTGCTGCTTCCTCCTCCTCTTGTCGTACAGATGCACAGCGAGCCCTGCTGCTGTTGGAGGAGTACCGGGCCAAACTGAACCACGCTGAGGACCGGCAGCTCCGACACTCAATCCAGAGGGTTATTGACATCTTCCAGAGCAACCTCTTCCAGGCTCTCATAGGTATGATTTGCTCCCTTTCTGAACCCAACAACCCTGGATGTAGGGGTCACACACACTGGAACTGTGCCTGCAGCTTTCTTAGCTTGGAAAGTTTGGGAATGAGGGAAAAAATTATTACAATGGGGAACAGGGAATAGTTTCCTTAAAGGTTTGATAAATTGTCACAAGTCCACAAAATAATACTGGTAACAGGAGGTTTTTGTGTTCCACAGAAATGCACACATGAATTAAAAACTACTCTACACTAATCTTAGGGATACATTTTGTAATTGGACAGAAACAATGTGACTCATTTTACCTACAGTGCGTTCGTTTGTCTAACGTTTAATTAGGTTATCAGATGAACAAGAATAACTATGGTCTCTGTGGTCTAACAAAGAAACGTCACTAAATACAAAAAAGCAAGAATATTATATGATAAAACCTAGTTGGTACGAGAAAAAAAGAATCTCCCCCTTTGGACCTTTTCACCTTTTTTTTTTTTTTTGTATTTTTGTAATGTTCTTGTCTCCATCCTCTGATTTCTGCATTTACATAATCTTTTTACCAAGTGGGTTGGAGTGTTCTGTCTCCATGGTGTAGGTTTTGTCCGGGATACTGATTCAGCAGTAACTGGACCTTCCAGATACACGTGTATTTATACTACATTTACTGTACTCAGCTGATCAGCATCAAACTGAGAGTTTGGAAACCAACTGGCTTCGCAAATTATGATTTTAGATTAGTTCATTTTAAGCAGGTGATCTTTTTTTTAATTTTATTTTGTAACTTATTTTCTGTTTAGTATTTTTATTCAATGAAGAACAGTTCACGTAGATCTGTTTTCACTTTAATTCTTTTTTATAAAAAAAACAGCCAAATTAAATCGACCATGATTCAATGTTGTAACAAAAAGGCTCAGGGTGGGCGGCCATCTGCCCTGACCGGTTGGGGTGAGTTGGAGAGAGAAAGAAGCAACAAACAAAATGCTGGGAGGTCAGTAACTGCACATTGCTGACAAAGCTGTAAGCTGGGGATACCTGCCGAAGGAGACAGAGGGAGAAGCACAGGAGTTCAGCAGTTTTTCCCTGCGGCACTGAAATCTGTGCCCTGTCAGATCCCTCAGCTTCAGCATCACAGTCTTGACACTTGTCTTGAACATGGCTGGACTATCTCATGCTAACAAGCAGCAGCAGCATTGATTTGTGTCTTCAAATAGAGAGACAGACAGTGTGCAGTTTACACACGTGGCACAGCACCATTAACATTATTAATTATTATAATCTTCTGTCTGGGGTGGAATTCCTGTCCTAAATGGTTTAAAGCACAGCAGGAAGAAAATATGTAGTGAAACTGTGGCCCCATCAAAGCTGTGACTGTCAAAAAACATTTCCTCTCGACAAAGTTATTCTAGTGCTTGGTTTTTAATGTTGAGTGACTTAATTCTAAGCAAAACTGAAAAAGTAAAACTGACAAATTGAAGTTTATTTGGCTGTCAGATGATCAATCGCTCATAAGCTAATGATTTGACTGAACAAGCATGTACACACACGGTCCATGATCTGATCAGGATCTGAAAGAAAACTATAGATTATAGGGTCATTTCCTTTCATTTGCAAGTGGGGAAACTTCACTAAAAACCTTTATCTTTTTTAAATATTTAATACTCAATCGGTGTCGTGACACATTAGAGTTGGTAAAAGATGAACAGGGATGCTGTATGGACTCATCAGAAGCTAGGGACCAGCTGCTGTCAGCATGTGTTATGGTGTCACTATGCTTTTTGCTGATGGTTTACGTGATGTAAAGACTCCAGGCAGAGTTATAAGTGGTGGTGTGGGAAAGTTGTGGTTGAAGCGGTTACATACATTGTGACAGAGACACCAGAGAGAGTAAGTTCTTGAAAAAGGCTATAATTTTTGTTTTAGTCCGTGTTGATCTTAAGTCCTTTGTATCAGTGTTGGCAAATGCTTAACTCTTACGTAGTTCTGTGTATGTATTGACATAAACATTAAGTTACTGATTGAACTCATTATTTAAGGCCCGGACTCACATGATAAATGTGGGTAAACTGATAAAGTTTGAACAGCTCCTGTCTGACCTCATGGCTGCAGACGTGCTCGTGTTTGTTTCTCCTGTGTCACCGTGTGGTGAGAGATCAGAAAGTTTGTTGCTGACGGCAGAAAACAGAGGCAGCATCTGGCAAAGACAGAAATGAAGAGAATCTGCTGAAGTCCTGAAAAGAAAAGAGCAGCTCGTGTAGCTGGAGCAGAGCTCAACAGAGATAAAGTGGCGATAAGAGATGGGCTGCTGTCACGGAGCCCTGATAAACCAACTGGTCACGGACATGTAAAGGGACCGAACAGCCACAAACCATGAAGCCTTATAATTTATGATCTTTCCCTCTGCCTTTTGTCCACATTTCACTGCTTTTTCTGCTGGTTTTGCATCATTTTGTGTCTAAATGTTTGCTTTCTGTAGTCTTTTGTGTCCTTTTCAGGAATTTGCTTTGCTTTGCAGTTGTTCGGTGTGATGTTTTATTCGGTTTGTGTCTCATTCTTGAATATTTTAGTGGCATCAAATCTTGAGGCTCAAAGACATTGTGCTGAAAGTTGACCTCACATGTCCAGTCTGATACCTATGGTTGTTGACCTGATGTTAGTGAAGTTTAATGTGTTTGTTTTCGTCACGCGTGAACACAAGTTTAAAAAGCTGTTATTTAACTGGATAAACTTGATAAAATACACTTGTTGCTGCCAGCTAACAGGACCTGAGTAAGCTGAGATGCTGCTGCAGGGTTAACGGACGCCGAGCAGCAGGAATGTGCTCAGATCTGTTTGACTTTCCCAGGACTGAATGACTGACTTTCTGACTGTCTGGCACAGTTGCAGTTGACTGACTCTGAACTGTAGCTCATAGAGAGTGAAATCAGTTCAGAACAATCATCATGTAATCATCCCACTGCATATATTGAGCAGCAGGTAGCTTGTTTTTGATGGCTCCCTTGTGCTGAATAATTGCCTGAATAAATGGGAAAATAATTGCAATTAAGCAATGTTGTGATTTAATGCAATTTTTAAAGACGTACCTTATCTCCTGCATTATGAAATGCAGTCCGTCATCATATAAGCTACTCTTTCATGTTGGTTGCAGCACATATACACAACAAACCTTGACAATTAAATAAACAGTTTAGTAGTTTTAAATCCAATTTCATATGCAGTGATGCTCTCACACACTTTGCCCACTGATCTGTCACCTGATACCTGGCTCAGCTGACCTACCAGCCTTTAATCATTAACTCATCAAACACTACAGTGGGTCTTTTTTTTCAAATGCAGATAGAAATTTGTGTTATCTTGCGTATTTGCTTCCTAAGCCTGACACATGGAGCACACCTCCTCCTGCCGTACATCCTTTCGTTTAAAACCAAAATCTATACAAAACCTGAATGTGACTTAACTTTTGGCTTTGTGTGGTCTCTTGGTTGTCGACATTAAGGTTTGTGTTTCTACAAGTTTCTACCTTACATGTTCTTTAGTCGCCCTCACTCGTTTGCTCTGCAGGCAGGGAATGGGCAGATCTCTGCATGTAAAGCCTGTGGGGCTGCTTCTTATGAGTGTGAAAATGTTGCTAAACGAATTTAGTTTTTCAGTCTCACTTTTGTTTTGGACTCACTTCTCCATGTTTTATGCAGAGTTTTAGGTAATGTGGAAAAGTACCGGAGTGAACATGCCACAAATTTTAGATCTTCGAATAGGCCTTGACACTGCTGCACGTTTCTTGGGTTCTAGACATAATATTTCTGTCCTTTTGAAGATTCCAGTCTTCCTGACGGACTAAGATAAAGAAAATACGTTGTTTCATCTTGGATTTACATAAACACCGTGCCCCCAGTTCCAGTCCAAAACATTTCCTAGATGTGACTAAGTAAATGCTAATTTTGCAGTTGTTGATGTTTTATAGCAAGTTTTCATTCATAGGAATTTTCACCCTTGCAGAACAGGATCTACTTCCTGTGTTTACTTTGGTCTTCCTGCCCCAGATCCGCTTAACCAATGACAGATGAGACAATTCTTACTTGACTTCTTGTGATGATTTTCTGTTTGGATTTTTCAATGTGTGAATAGAAACCACACCAAGGGGAGAACGGTTAACAGACAAGTCCACTAATTCAAATCTAGAATTCATTTGGTCCGAAAACAACCTCAGTTCTCGGTTTTAGGATTGTGTGGCAGCCAGTGGCACAGGAAACAGGAAGAATGGATTCCACTAAATCTCAGCAAAGTCTGGATGCAAGCAGTCAGCCAAGGATAAGGGAGTGAAAAGAGTTTGAGTGCAGTTGGAAAGTGGTGCAAAGCAGAGGTCAAAATCCACAGTGAAATGCCCTGATCGTTGAGATGCGCCATTTATGGCATCTGCTCACATCCTCTGCAAAATATTGGCATGAAGGTAGTTAAAGGTAACTCTGATTTATGCTTTCATTTTGTGGAAGTTTAGAAACAACAGCGCAGAAAAGGATTTATTTACAAATGCATTTTTTGTTAAACGTGAAACTGATCTGATGCTGAGCTGTGACAAACCAACCTGTCTGCAAGCTGCTCTGTGTTTATGCAAATAACATACTAGTACAAACAGTAGTAAATACACATTACGTAACAAAATGCTTTGCCATTACAGAAAAAGCTGTAATATAATCTAGTGTCTCTCATTGAATATTCATGGGGAAATGATGCAGAATGTGTGTGAACAAGTACCAAGGCTTTTAAGTTTGTGTCTTATAACCCACCTCACAGCAGCCCCATCTTTAACTACACTTAAAATAAAATTCTCTTTGCAGCAGTCAGTAGAAAACCTGCAGTGTTAAGCTTCCGTTTCAGATTGTCCTGTTCAGGTTCCTGCTGTCAGCATCTTCATCACTGATCATCAGTGTGAACTCAGCAGCTTGTTTCCAACTCTCTTCATCTTCATCCTTTTTTAGTTTGTTTCTCACCCACTTTTTGGCCTTTTAAGTGCAGATAGCACTACATCAACACTTCAAGCTGTCTGTCACTGTCTGTTTTGGTGCAACAGTTTTGATGCTCCTGCAGGATTTCCAGTCATAACTTAAGAGCTCAGTGTGTTGTCCATGTTGTGTGTTCATTAAATAGTGCAAAGTTTTTATTATCTTGCTGCATCTGTTGGTGAAAATGATCTTGAGATGGTCTTAATAAAAACTTGAGTGCTTTATTCACAAGTTCTGAATGGAGGTAACTTAGATGTGTATTTGTACTTTACAGATTCAACTATTTCTGCAGTTTTTGGAATATCAAGTGTCTTAAGACCAACTTAAAAAGATCCCAAACTTTTCCTTTAAGTGGGATTTGTCCCATCTTCTTTACAGTTCATGTAGTTTACAGGTTGGTCTCTGAATGTAAATATTACTTGTCACTTTAGAAAGAGAGAGATTTCCTTCATGTTTTCCAAGTGTATTATTAAATGTGGCACTGACAGACTGTTTCAGTGCTGTATACAGGGTATATTATATAGGTTTCTTTTTATGTCAGATATTTCTCTTATTGAAAATGAGCAGTGACCTGATCTATTGATAAACACATTTGAGATTTGGTGTCTTTTAGTAGTAATAGTAATTGCAGTCTGTTAAATTGTACATCGTGCAAAAGTTGGAACAAACTGGAAAATTAGCTCTACCAGCTCTTTACCATATTTAAATGCATTATTTTTTTCCAAATATTTTCTTTTGGATTTTAAGCTGTGTTAGACTCCTTCATCTCTGTACTGTCAGACTGACTCTACCTGGTACTGCAGTGTCGATTAAACCGCCTCCACATGTAAACCATCGCTGTGTCCTAGTGTTTGGTCTGTTTGTCACATTCACTCTGACGTCCCAGCGTTCAGAGTGTCACTGATGAAAAATAGATTTCTGCCTCACAGTTCAGTTTTCAATCTGCCAACCCCCTCAAAAAAGATGTCTGCAGCAGGCCTAGCACAGTGTAATCCCTCTGTGGACACGACGATTACCCCCAGTCCATAATCCCACCCCTGCCACTGCTGATTTACAGAGAGAGAGTGACAGAGGGGGAGAGAGCGAGCTGTGGGCTTCATTTTGTGTTTTCCGTCTTATTCTTTCAGTTCACACTGGCCTGAATCTTCTCGTAGAAGCAGATGGCTTCAGTTTATTCTTTCAGTTTCTTGAACCAACTTTCAGTTTTCAGCCATAAACATTTGAATTTGACCCAACTTTTGATTCTAAGGGTCAATTCAGTTGATTTAGTGTTTGAACCTGCCATCTTGGATTGTTTAGTTTTAGTTGAAAATCCAAATATGTTGAATTTACAATAATTGTAAAAGAGTAGTGAAGCAGAGTTTAGTGTTTTTAACTTTTAGCTCTTTTAGCAGCTAATTCTACCCTTTATTAGTTCGGTCAGATGTGCAGCCCTTTATTCAACCTTAACCACACGGTAAACAGCAGAAAATCTCTGGTTTCTTCATCACCTCTTTAAACGGCTGCAGATTTAATTTGTGCCGTCTTACCCGCGTCTTTGAAGACTCTTTTCATCTTTGTGTTTCCAGAACAGACAGGTCCGGGACAGGTTTACCTGGGCTCCATCAAAGGAGGAAGAATCCACCTCCCAACAGCTCACCAGTTTGGGCAAATATGGGATTTTGGGAAGGAGTGATCAACTGACAGAAACTGCTTCTTTATTTCCTAGTTCCTGCTTCTTCCTTGGTACAATTTGTAGATATCTGGAAACACTAATTAGCATTTATAAGCAGCATAGACAGAGACCTATAGTAAAGTGACAGATGCTTGGACAAAAGCCACGTTAGGAAGTGACTTGAACACTTTCTAACAATATACGAGAGCAATGATTACATTTTAAATTGCGAAACAACCCGGCTAGACCAGTTTTTCGCAGATTATTTTTTAGTGGTAATTGGCCCTTTTAAAAGTGTTTGATTTATCTTGTTGATCTCTGCACCCACTCTGGGTGTGGTGAGTTGATACTGTTGTATTTTCCACATGGAGCCGCTGCTGTCATAACAGTTACAGCCTAAATACAGTAGGTGTGGTCTTTTAATACACTGTACTACAGTAGCTCCTGTGTTAAAAGGGTCACAGGCAATAATCATTAAGTCATTAAGTCTTTAACTGTCAGCTGTCTTTTAATTTCTGAAGACTGAAACAGTTGAACTAAAAATCCTATTGTGATGCTTACAACGTTGAGCTCAAGCTCTGAACATCTAATCTCATTATTTGTGTCTCAGTATTGCACATTGCTTTACATACTACTTTTACTTGTGCACATTTGCTTCGTCATGTACACACAACTGATGCAGTGTGCATTAAAGCTTAAACACAAGTCATCAAAGTTAATGGTTTAAGCTTCATAAATGTAATAGTAATAAACTACATGTTCTTGAGTCTGGGACAAAACCACGGCTACAAACCTCTAACTGCAAACAGCTCACTGGTTTCACTGTAAAATGATCTCCAGTCTCCCTGAATTCCACAGAGGTCTCTCTTTATTGGACATCAATACAGTACTGTGTTTAAGGATGTCCCTCGAGGACTCAAAACCCACAAACCCCTCAAAATTCCATTTACCAAATGACAGGAGAAGTCAGTTTTAGAGGTTTGCTTTTGAAAGCTTTGTTAAGTTACGGTGATATGAAACGCATATAAGTATAAACTTTTAACTTTTAAATAACTAATAAATAATCTGCAAAGGCTTAGTGTATAAATTACTTAATCAATTTAGAGAATAAAAAAGAAGTCAAAGTAGTGCAGTTGATTGACATATTTCATTATTAAGACAAAGTGTGTTTAACCCCTCAGTTCAACCATTACTGTAAAGTCATCACAAATGCTCACAGCTTCATGCCTCCTGTCCGGACTTCAGTATAATTTTTTGTCATTGTTTGTAGTTCACTTTAAGGGCCTTCCAACCACATCCAGTGGTTAAAAGTTGAATGCATCAGTGCAAGGTGCAGGGATTGGACTGTTATGGGGTTGAGACTTTGTAATTGTAGCACTTTTAGCTGCAAGTTTACATTCTGGTGACCTTGTGCACCTTTGATTGGTCATGTTGGGCCTGTTTGTCATCAGAAAGGGACGCAATGTACATGCAAGATGCATTGTCTGAGTTGGGCCAGTAGTAGCTGTTAGTGAAGCAGGAGGAACCACGAGGACAATGGTGACAGTGTTGTTGCTGTCATTTTCTGTGTGATGTTCTAAGTATTAAAGTTCTGTAAGGTCCTTAGGTGTTGCCATGTGTTTTGCATTGTGCCAGAATGGTTAGTTATGTTTTCAATCAGGGATGATTAGACTAATCTGGCCCCTAGTGAGCAGTCTTACATTTTCTGGACACACAAATTATGCAAGAACCCATGTGAAGAATGATGATACAGCTATGGTGTAGTTGTGAGCCTTGGTAACAGCCACAGTCTGTGGGACAAAAACAGATGATTTCTGTGACCTGTCAATACAAAATCAGACACAACGCTGACTAAAAAGTTTCTGACTAGTGTTTATCTATTCTTTTCTGCAGTTTGAATGATCCTTATTTCACATTTAGCTCCTAATCTCTGCAGGCCAAGGCTAATCCAGACTAACCTTCACCTCTCTGTAATCCATTTAGATTGTTTGTCTGCTTTTTTTATGACACTTCCCCGTGTAGCCATGCTCTGCTGTGTCAGACTGTCTCGAGTTTTTGCATATAGTTTGACCTAAATCCGAATTAATGATGATACTAAACATAAAGTTTGCACAAAATTATTTTATCTTCAGGGGAGCATGAACATCTACAGTTTTGTAACAAATTAATTCCATGTTTGTTTATGTGTCAGTATGCACCAAAATCACACTGCAGAATTAAATCTGTTGTTGGAAACATAAAAAGTAAAAACAGTGAGACGCTTGTATAATCTAAGAGGGAATTTGGTATTTTTAGACCTCACATCAGCTTCTGTTGATGATTGGAGTTATTTTTGGTCATGAAAGTTTATTGCATAACTTTGGGACACCAGTAAAAAAAAAAAAATCACATCTTTGTTGGAGCTAAAATCTTCAGACAACTTTTGTAAGTGATTTTCCTGCAGCTGGTGTCAGTAAGTAATAACACAGTGTCCACAACAAGCTGCTGAATTACACATTGCAATTACATTTAGCAGACTTCAAGGTAAGGATCACCCACCAGGGGTATCAAACCAATACCTCTATGGCTTGACAACTGCTCTACCAGCTGAGCTACAGCCGAATCATATTATGACATATGATGGATGATCTCATTGTCTGTTCTCTGTGAGCTGGTTTAACAATAAGACGTTTTGTTTGATCATGTGCTGCCAGGACAGAGTCGCTGTGAAGCTCCACAGGTGAGATTACCGAGCGGTGTTACTGCAGCTACTGCGTGTGGCACAGCTGTGCTGGCACTGAGGCATGTGAGACTTTTCCTTTGAAAGAGCAAGCTGAAGGTCTTCGAAATGGCACAACACTTTATTTTTACTCAGAACATATTTTACTGAGAGGAAGTTGCATGTAGCGTTTAGTTTCCGCTCTATTCTGCAGTGTGTCATCAGGGTGAAGCTGCAAATTTTCAAATTTATCATATATGGCATTTTATGATCCCTGGTACCGGCTATATGTCAATGTGGGCAAGACACTGAACCCCAACAGCCCTTTCCCATCCCCGTCTGTGCAGTGCTGGTCCAAGCCCACTAGAAATTGGGGAAGGCTGCGTCAGAAAGCGCATCCTGCATAAAAATGGTGCCAAATCAACATGAGGACAATGATCCGCTGTAGAGACTCTGAACTCACAGGATTAGCCGAATAGAAAAAAACAAATGTTCTGACGATAACACAAGTGTCTGTTATGTCAGTAGATTTTGCTTTAACTAAAGCTTCAGATGTTACACAAAATGATACTGACGTACATGAGTTAATACAGTTTATTACTTTCTATATTTACATGTACATGTAGTCATGTCACCGACACTTTTATCCGAAGCCCCCTAAAAGTGAGGAGCAATCTAAGTCGAGGGTCTTTTACGAACACTGACCCTGTGACATTAGTTCTGGTTTAGTTTGGTTTTTGACACAGGCGTGAAGATCACTTTCTGCCTTTTACCCTACGTTTTTGTTAATGGAACGTTCCTACAAACAAAGCAGAACAGGAACCTCAGGTTGTGATTATGCTATTGATTAAATCTCATGAACAGGGGGATTTCATCAGTCTGTAACACAAGATTTACAAGTTTGAATAATCGGACAAACAAACCTCACAGAGAAAGTCAGAGAAATTATGAGCAATATCAATTGTTCCTGCCTGAGACTAGCAAAGTGTTAAACAGCAAGTAACTGAAAACAAGAAGTGGTTTGTAATTATATTTTTCTTTTTCAGACATTTGTGAAATGTCAAAAGCAAAACAAACCGATGTGCTGGTGTAGAGGCTTGAGGAGATTTACCAGTGTTTGTTTTGATCGTCATCAGGAGTGGTTGAAGTGGGGCTGATCTGTGCCTGCCTGCCTCAGTTATTTTAGATCTTTGGTGTCTGTGGGTTGGACTCCTAATAAAATTGCCTGTTGAATGTGTCCACTTGGCTGGTGTCTTCTTATAATGTTGGCCTCCTGTAAATAGACACTGTGTTGTCTAAACTGCAGGGTTTGATGTGCAAAGAACATCTTCGTCTGCCTTTAGATTATTTTGTTAAACAAAAAATGTCTCTCTTTTTCAGATATCCAGGAATTTTACGAAGTGACCTTATTGGACAGTCAGAGATGGGCAGAGTCTTCCAAGGGGTCGGACCCCATGGCGCCTGTCAACCTGTGGGACTTCTCCAGCCTTCCAAGCACAGCGGTGACCTCAGACACTCTGCCCAGCCTTAGCACCAGCATCGAGGTACAAACATCAAAAAGACTTAACTTTGTCTGCTGAGACATGTCCACAAAGTTTTGAAATATGAGATCCATCAGAATCGGGTTAATGACAAAGAACAGGAAGTAAACTGTCATCAGATGTTGTTGGTGGTTGAGATGACTTTCCTGCTTAAACATGTATATGAGCTGCTTTGCTCTATTTAACATTGTAGTAACAGAAGCAGCTCTCAGTAAAAATAGCAAAAAGTAAAAATAGATCAAACCTTTGAAAACACTACAGTGTGATGATTGAAGCTGCTTTTGTTGACGTCTGCTTGATATAACCTGCTTTAGTATTAGTATTTTATAAAAGAAACACAGCTGTATATCCTAATCTCTCCCTGAGGTCTGTGCTCCATCTGTCATCTGCTACCCTCACATTTCTCAACAATACATGAAGAACAAGTTGTTTCCAGCACAAATCAGCTTTTCAACAGCTACAAAGGCGTCAAACAGTTGCTGACTGAAGGTGTATTGTGACTGTTGTCACTGAGCTACAGATGCTTTCACTCGCGGTGTTCTTGTCGTGTTTGTGTCCATTTGATTTGTTTGGACTGATATGACAGAGAAGAGGAGCCTCAGTTCGCTCAGTAAATGAATAAGATCTACCACAGGCCTTTTGTGATACTGAGTTATGTTTTTTTTTCTCTCTCAGAAACCCAGAAGGTAATGTAAAGTGCTGATAAATCAATCTGCTGATTGTCAGCTGTCATGTAAGCAAAAACAAAATTGATGAAACATCTCTCCATTTGACCTGGTTTGGACACATTTTCAATAGTGAAACTCTGTTATGAATATAAATTACGCCTGCGTCTGGTTTTCAAGTAATGATGTATCTTAAGATGAAACCCACAAACGTTTCCATCAGTGCAAGCAAATTTATGTTCGTTCCTCTTGATTTGTTTTAAATTGGTGATGATGATAAACCTCAAACCATCTAGAATCAAAGCCCAGAACTTTTCCTTTGCTTCAGACAAACAGGTGTGAAAGCGACTTTCCTTCTATCAGGCTCTTCTATACAACCGGAGCTGAAAACACTGCCTTTTCCTTCATGTGAGAAAGTCGGCCTTTCATGGGGAGCAGATGACAGCGCTCAAAGTCTTTTGGGAGAGAAATATTTCCTGTGATCAGTGCATTTGAACAGTGTGCGTGAAGGAATTAGTCATTATCAGCTGACTCTGATCAGTGCCTGCTTATCTGGAGCGTCACAAATTTGAACATATTTTATTAAACTCGCTGAGCAGTGACAGTTTCATGTGCTTCAGAGAACATGTCCAGTTTGTTCTTTGGTAGATAAAGAGAATTCGAGTGGTACGACAGTGACTGTATGCTCTTCCTGAGCGTCCATCCTGTAAAGCAGAGCTCCTGCTTCATCTCTCTGCTTGTGCTTCGCTTGGTTTTATGTTGTTCGACTCTGCCTGTGCACTCGCCTTTCATCCTGTTTTATTTTTAATTTTTTTTGGCATCTTGATGACATATTTACAGTAGAGCTCTTCACAAAGTCAAACATGATTAGAGATGCTTCAAAATGTTTTTGGTGGGACCCGTTAAAACACATGATATTTGACCTTTTAAATCAATCAATAACTCCCAAACATGGCCTACAACTGCGGAGTCAGAGCTTTAGCTACTGTGACTTGAAAAAACAAAAAACAGGAGGTATTGAGAAAATGTCTCGGTTTACAGAATTCATTTTATTTCATTGCAATAGTGGAGCAAAAACACAGATATTTACTTAATATACTATGAGTAAACTCTTTTTTTTCCAACAAAGCAGAGAAGAATTCCAGCTATAGATCAATGGAAAGAATTAATGGAGAATATTGAAACCATGAAACAGACGATAATATTGAACACTTGAAAGCAGGTGGTAGAAAAGCTACAGCACTAATACAATGATGCATTTTAGACCCTCCTTTGTATTACTTCACCTGTTTAGTCACGCTCATCTATTTCTTTGATAGCTGACACTTTAGCATACAAAACACTTGAAGCTTGATTAAACTGCACACCCAGAATGAATGTTGCTAATGAACGTAATAACAGCTCAAGAAGGAAGTAAAGGAAATTTCACATCCTAATTCTGTATGAAATTACAGCATCAAGAAGTCCTTCTTTCCAAATACTGTAATTTGTATTTGCATTGACTCAGAAAATGTTTGGTTGTGAAAGAACAGACAACTGTACATCTGTTGGATTTGTGGCTGCATTACACTGGGATTGGCACATACGTTTGGCCACCTAGTGTATGTAATTGTTGGAGGGGAGCAGCAGTGTTTTTCTGTGTTTTGGAAGATATCTCCCGTTGTAAAAACAGTGATTAGATATCTGGAACAAACTGCAGCTTTGTTGAATAAATGATGATTCCTCTGCATGAGATGATCAAATCAAACAAAGCGATCTGTCAGCTGGATAAAAACGAGTATCTTCCTGTCAGCAGGCTCCTTTCATTTCTCCCTGATCCCATGTTTTCTGAACAGTTTATGGGATTAGCCAGAAACTGGAAACTAATCCATGAGAAGTCATTTTTATTCCTGGTATCAAATTGATTTTTAAAGCTGAAGTTTGCAGAGAAAATGAAGGTAAACAGCTGGTGTCTAGGTATCAGCAGTGTTACTCTCCGGGTGTAGTATCAGTCAGACTAAAGGAAAAAAATGGGTTTTTTGTAAGGAAAACGTTCCAAATTACAGTGTGTCATCATCACAAAGTCGTATCTCGGCCAGAGGCTACATTTGCAATGCTGTGAACATTGAATGTCTCAGACTGCCTCACACTAATCAGTTGCTTCTCTGGCTTATGCACGCAAACAGTGGTGGAAGAAGTACTTATAAATCAATGTCTGTGTCACGCAGCTGTCCTGAAGCCTACTTTTAACTGTCCCAGGCTTAACAACCGTGCTTCCAAATTAAGTTTTATAGTCTCAAATTTTACATTTCATGTACAAATAGTGTTACAGCTCACACAATCTCCATCAAAGTTCGGCTAGATCTTCACTGTACTTGGCTGGAAAAAAAAAAACTTCAAAACTTCTCACACACCCTTGGAACAGATTGGAAAATTACTTTAAACATTAACAGCTAAAGTATTAGATTTCTTGAATACTGTGTACTCAGCTAGATCTTAATCTACAGTCTGTTTGGTTCTGGGTACAGCAGTTAGGCTTTTTTCTTACCCACATCTGCAGAAATGGGATGTTTGCTGTATAACCAAGAGCGTATGAAATGGTTATACCAGGACTCGATAAATACCAGATCTCCATAATTAAACAGAAACTGGGTTTTCTGGGTTCCTATCAATGATCCCTGTCCTCTTTTGTCTGCTGCTGACAGCTACAGCTGCTATGGGCTCCTGCCTGGTTTAGGAGTGAGGGGGCTGCTGTCTCAGTGTCTGCCAGAACCTGAGACACATTAGGTTGAATGATTACAACTGCACATACAGCTTCACAGAACTTGCAGCTTTAGCTCTATACACACTAATGTGTTTGTAGCAACTGGGGATTTATCAAAAACCTTGCTGTGTTGAACACATGCAGGTGGATGAGGGACTGCACAGTTTGTTATTTGAAGAATGGTTCTTATTGGTCACTACCATTTTTCTCACGCACCTGAAGGAGCACTGTTGTCGTCCGATCAAGTTGAGGAGTTAGTGACTTTACCTGAGCTGTCTGCTCCCTCTCTGCTGCAGTCGGGGACACTTGGCTGAGCCCCGTCCTTGTTCATAGAGACTAGTCTGCTGCAGAGATGTCCTAATTATACTGTTCTCTATAAGTATTGAGTTATTCTAGTAATTCTGATAATAATTATTTACTTCTCCCTGCTCTTGTTTTTATGGGAAACTGTGTGCAGTGTGGGGTCAGTCCCTATACTATCCTTGATCCCAATCTGAGGCTCCCAGGTACTATTTTTAATTTCCACCAGAACAATGAGACAACATTGATTTCAAGCTCTGTAAAAATGTGGGTGCATCAGTGTAGAAATCGTTCTCACTGTGAAAATACAGTTTCTAATTAATGGTTTCTGAAAAACATCAGGAAGCTTCACATTGCCGGTTCCTAAATGATTGACAGTCATTTACCTTTACCACAGCCGTCTGTAACCATAACTGGTCAGCAGATTATTGTGTAAAGACTGTGATGCTGTTTGATTTGTGTACTGTGGAGATGATTGAGGAGTCTTTCTAATGGAGCTGGGATTGCAGTTTCACTAGGACCCATCTGTGCTTAGGAAGAAAAGAATGATTTACTAAATGAAAGACTGAAAACATGGCATGAAGAGTGCACACTAAAAAAAAAGCTGTTGCATCAAACCATCAAGCTAAACATTTCAGATTCTTTTTATTTTATTTGCTCCAGTCATGAGCTTTGTGCCGTTTGTGCCTGAGGAAGACCATATTCCTGTTGTCAGTAAAAGCTGTTTCTTTTGTTGACTTCATCAAGTTCCCACAAAGAGACAGAGCTGAGTCAGCTGCAGTCAAATCATATTGGTATTTGTTTTTTGGCCTTAAGTACAGCACCCAGTTCTGAGCCACATGGGTGCTGAGGTTAAAGGTCTCTTCCAGTCATACGTCCAGACATTTAAAACTACTTAAAAAATATTCAAAGGATTAACCTTTTCTCTTCCCACTGAAACGTTATTTGTATCTGTTTTGTATCTATGTTCAGAACCAGGTTTCCCCTGTTTAAGAGGATTGTTAGACTGGGATCACCACAGATCAGGCTGCACCAAACTTTAAACTTTCCTTCTGCACTAACGTTGTTCAGAGCAGGAAGCAGGCGATAACACAGGTCTGGGAGAAGCAGAATGGATTTTTGAGTCGAAGGTGACAAAGCGCTACCTTTGACTCATGAGCTCATAGGGGGTCCAGATAAAACAGTCAGTACTCGTTTAGTTTGGACCCAAGTGTCTTGGAATTTCAATTTAAACCACAGTAGGAATTGCAATAACCTGAACTAATTTTCTTCCAAAATGTTTTGAACTAAGAATTCAGTCATTGTCTGTTCATAAGATGCCTCCTTGCTTATTTTTTTACCCTCATTGTGTGTGTGGCTGCATGACTAACTTTTATTAATTGTTAAAGCAGAGGGGTTTATCTGTACAGTATCCAACTGTATAACAGTATTGTGTGATTGTCTTAAGAACTGCACGGTAATGAGGATAAATTGGAAACAGATGATTGTGAACAAGAGTCAAACCAAATCAATGCAATGCAATTCAAAGTGCTTTAGAGATGATTGAAGAATTGGTGAAAGGCATAACCATACAGGAGCAATGCACACAAGGTAATATAGTCTGATCTATTTGTTTATCAGACAAATAAAATGATGAATACAACATGAGAAAGGACCAGAATAATTGAGCCTAACTGATTATAAAAATGGGAGTAAATAAATGCAATAATGAATATTGAACATTCACAATAATGGTGAATAATAACACAATGATTTTAAAGCCAGTCTAAAAAGGTGGGTTCTAAGTTGGCTTTTACAAAGACCCTCAGGCAGATCAAAAGTACTGTAAATGCAGTAAACTGGATTCATTAATGTTTAAAGAAGCTGTCAGACTTGCAGGCAATGAAAAGACTTGTGGACCCAGAGATTGTAATAAGGTGCAGCAATGTAAAACACCTTCATTAGAGCTGTTGAATTGTTTGATTTTCTCCCCCCCATCTCACTGTGAAACACACTCAAAACACACCACATAACAGCTCCAGTGTGAGCTGTGAGCCAGGTTGGTTGTTTGCATTCAATGCCTTCTCTCTTTCCTCTTTTTCTCATTGTAAACACTCATGGTCACTCGTAGGACTCCCCTCTTCTAAACGAAATCCTCCACACGTTGGCACAGGCCAAACGCTCACCCTGCCAAGACGGACAAGTAAGTACTGGACGCCTGCTGTTGGTGGGAGGGTTCTCGTGTCGTCCACCTTTGCAGCATGTCCCATCCAGCCCTCATGTGCTTTGGACCATTGGAGGGGCGGGGTTCTGGGTCCAGGGTCAGGTTTGTCCAGACCACCTCAAGGTGTTGCTGTATTTCATTAGCTCTGGGGTAAATCTGGACTCCAAATGTGAAACCAGAGAAGCAGCAGCTGGTCAGAGACGGATGACACGAACTTGTTTAGTGTCAAATGTTGGTTTTTACTAAGGATGAGAATTGGAGGTGGTTTCCTTAACTGGTAATAAACATGTTGGTAATGAGGTGATTAATTATATACAATTATATGACAACCTGCCAGTAATTTGAGCAGGTTTGAGGTCAGATCACGTTCAAAGAAACCATTCCAGAGTTTAATACCAAATCTGGCCCACATCCTTTAAAGGGTTTCTGTGTGGTGTTTTGGTCCATAGCGAAAAGCAACAGCTGTGCTCACACCTCCCAAATGAGCTGCATCAACGTAGCACAAAAACAATGCCGGTTTGTAAACTGCTAAAGTTTTTTTATTTCAATTTTTGATAAAGAAAAAAGTAACCAAATGATAAAATCTGGAACTATGAATAAAGCATACAGTGCTAAAATGCAACACTGCAGTAGAACCTGTTTATAATGTAACCTGTTTTATAATTCTCCCGTTAAAAATTGCATCAGAATCTTCTGTGGCTTTGTGCTGGTCAACATCATCTCTGGTTTCAATGATTTTTGTGGCTGTAAAAAGTCTCCAGATGCAGCTAAAGTGATAAACACACAGCAACATGTTGAGGTGGTCTGTGCAGGTTCAGGGGTCATGGTTCGTTGTGCTCCATTCATTTTGGTTCATGTTGTCGGGTCTGAACAGTACACCTCCTGTCCTCCTGAGCTATGAGCAGATATGAAACCGGATCTTTAAAATGATTTTCATAAAAGATTAAATAAGATACAAATAATTATAGCCAGCACCTTATTGTCTATTCCTCAATCGCCATCAACACAAAAACAAGAAATCTGTGGTGACTCAAAACAAACGTCACAAAGCCGAACACTAGATTTGGAAGTAAGCTAAAGGGTTAACACTAATGAAATGCCATACTCCTCACCAAACACACATAGTAATATGTCCTTGCTTCTAAATTAATGAATCCTTTGTAAACGGCTAAAATACCAGTGTACAATATGAACATTAGTTCATCCAAATTACATAAAAAGACTAAAGAGGTACTTTGTGCTATTATTAAAGAAATAATCAACCTCACTTTGTTGAGTCAGAAATATCACCGGTAATTTACAATGACCTTTAAAGTCCTTGTATAATAAAAAGATCTCGACATGCTGTAATAAACAGACATTTCTGCAGGATGCATTTTTTTTTAGGAATAATTCAGACAATAATTACTATTATAATTTAAAAACTATGGTTTAGATTTTACCATGATATGTAAAGCTACAATATATAGCTTTTGGTAATTAAACTACTAGTAGAGATTAGACTGAGATTTGAAGTCACGTTTGCTCCACCCAGTCATTGGAGCATAAGTTGTTATAGAATTACAACAAATAAGAAGTTACAAATAATCTAATATGTCTGATTTGTTAGCAGGTAGCAACTCACCTATAATCCTTTTGTTTTACGGGAGTTATTGCTGACAAAAAAAATAAATACAACGATGACAAATAGGAGGATCCTGGGCAGATATTAAAATTTGAATCACTCTCCCAAACTCTCAACTCAAAAGTTGGATTTGAAATCAAAATCTTGTTAATCAATCAAAGCATGATGACTACATTAAATTTAGAAGATACTATAAAGGGTTGAAATTTAAACACTTATGACGGACGTAAAAACCAGACAAAGCAGTTTCACTATGGTGCCTACAGGCCTACCAGCCGGAAAACAGGACTTTGGAATGAGTCATTGAATCGTTTCCCCTTTCAAACATCAGTTTCAAACATCCCTAAACCTAAAAAGTAGTTTCTGTTTCCTAAATGTCATAAAGTTGTACTAACGTAACAAAGACAATGAAGGTCCGACTCCTTACAGCAGTAGAGCTTCTTTAGGTTGATAAATTCTTCATCCTGCAGCAGAGGTTCACTGAGAGAGACTGGAGCTGTACTCGTGTTCAGAACCTTGTGGTGGTGGTTCATGTGGATTTCAGTTCTGGTTTATGTGCAGGTTATAGTTGACTCGAAAGGTTCCTGTGTGTTGTCATGTTGATCTGCTCTAAAATGTACCAGTCATTCTCACATCTGTTCATGTTTTAAGTTTTAAAGCTGAAATGACAGAATGTTAACTGGAAATATAAGATCTAAGTGGTGTCTGAAGTCTTTTTCTTTTAGCTTGTATCACAGGACGCACCACATTCACTTACTTTACACCACCGTGATCCATTTATGATCATTCTCCCTGTTAAGTTTTTGCAACAAACAAACATAATCCACCCGGGTATCTGCAGGCAAAAAGCAAACGGCTCCTGATAATATCAGAGTAGTTCTTCTGATGCTGTGGTCACTTTTGGTAAACGGCAGTCCAGCCATGATGTGAATGAGAGAAAGCACCTCTTCACTGTTTTCCAGTGTCACCATGTTCTGCTGGAAATAAAAGTGACAGCCATGTTTCTAACAGGTGAACAATGGCTGCAGTTTGATTTAACAAGACTGTCATCTGAACATGAGCTTCTGTGGAGAAAACTCAAGGAGGTCTGAGCTTTGTGCAAAGGATTTTCATGTTGGCACCATAGTGATCAAAAATGTATTTAATTATTGACTCTGTTAATCTATATTTCTCCAATACATACTGTTCTGTACAGCTGGGAAGCACTAAAATGTGACATTACTAAAATAAGAAGTAATTGTAGTCTATGGTTTTAATGCTGGTTTTCTGTCAGACTTTCATAAAGGTCTCAAATTTCCCCTGCTGGACACAGCAGAAACCCTGTATTTGACACTGGTGAAACACGGCAGCAAAAAGATGGATGGAGCATCTACATGTTTATATCTACAGTGGTTCCATCACTTTCTGTGTAGAGTTAAATGTTGTAGAAAGACCCATCAAACTCGCCATATGATGATGACACACATGACAGATTCATGAAACTGTAAAAAATTCATACTTGTGATTATCACCCACCCACACAGCTCGTCTCCTCCTGCTGCAGCAAAGCACCATGTGGAGTTGAGTCATACGTGTAATAAGGAGCCGTGAGTGTTTTAAAGGTGCAGAGCTCTAATCAGGTTTAATCAGGGGGACTTCATGCTACTTCATACATCACCTCTGAATTGTTCTGTGAAATAAATTTTAATTGGAGCCTATAATTACATTAATACTAGATGTTAAACACTAAAGTATGATACTATAATTAAAAAATTGACCGACTGTGCTCGCATGCTTCTACCTGCTTTAAGTCTTTAAAAACAATAGTTTTTTAAAAATGTATTTGACATAAGTCATTTTGTTTTGTAGCTGTTGGTTAATTGTGTTGGTTGGACCAGAACATTTGTCAAATAAAAGAGACTTGAAAATTTTTTTAATATATATATATATATATATATATATATATATATATATATATATATATATATATATATATATATATATATATATATATATATATATATATATATATATATATATATATATATATATATATATATATATCTATCTCACGTATATCACGTGACATTATTGTAAACTCGTGGTTAGTATGACATTTTCTTTAATATCACATTTATATTTAACAAAATGTCGGCTGTCAGTTTGTAGTTTAAACATGTGTGAACAGTCTTTAATGAGCATCTTTATTTAAATTACAGTCATTGTTTCCTCCTTTTACCTTTTGATTGATAACCGCTCGGGATAAAAGTGTCTTTATCTGAGAGTGTTGAGATTTCCCACTGTAATTAAACTCCGCCTGAGTGTGGAGGAGCAGGGTCCTGCGAGTCGTGGTCCCGCTGAGCTCCGGATACCGGGATGAAGGAGGAACGGAGGAGGGATGAGGTGTCTCTCCAGTGAGCACGCACGCTTTTGCCGGTTGATAGTGACCGTTGGTCGGTGTGAGTGAGAGTGAGACTGCGGTTATTTGTGGAACGTGGCTGGTTGGAGCTCGGACCGCAGGAGATGATATGCTGAGATCCGGCTCGGAACGATGGACTGCATCTGTATTGTCACAACAAAGGTAACTGCGAGAAACGGACCAAACGCCGCCGCACAAACACCATAGACGGAGGTTTTAACTTCGGCGGGAGTGTGAGCCACTGTACGACGTGTATTTTAGTAAAAACATTACTTTTGAAACCGTGAAATTCACGTTCCCGCGGGTTTTTGTTTTTTACCACGAAAACTATACAGGACACTAGTGCTAAGTGGCCAAGACACAACTGGAAAAGTTCGGGTTTTACCGACATTCGTTATGTTGGTCTGGAATTTATTAGCGCCAATTTCATTGTACTGTTGTCACAAGAGTCACGTCACGTTTTCTTAGGCCTAGTTATGGACGGTGCCGAACAGCAAGACATTTTTAATGTGCACTATTTTTTTAAAGGGAGTTTGGCGGAACGTTTTGTCCGTAGAGCGCAGGGAGCATCGCTGTATTTGACCCCTGATTAATCACCACTTTGTCACCATCACTGTCACCGTTGTTTTAGGTTCAACATTCACAGTCCATGTACCTAATGATTCAAAGAGTCTGATGGTGACTGAAGTGTGTGAGGCTGTGTGTGTGTTTAAGCAGCAAAAATAAGTCACCCAGAAAATGTTGAACACAATCTGATCTTTCTTTGGATTTATGATATTCTTTGTAGCCCAACTTAGTTGCTCCCTGTAAGTAATGAGCAGCTGCATGGCAGCTTCCCATCTGTGTGTGTGTGTGTGTGTGTGTGTGTGTGGCTGAGTGGGGGAATGAGAAGCAGTGTAAAGTGCTATATAAGTGCAGACCATTTACCATTTACTTACAGAAGGGGTTGATTTCCAGCTTTCACTTATTTCAGTCCATCCAATGACTTGAATCAGGGGCCTCGTCCTTTTGTATCATTCAGGCTGCTGCTGTTATTTCATGCTTACAGACCTAAAGAACATTCTAGACGTTCTCATGTCTGGAAAACCGGAGTAGACGTTCTAAGGAGTTGTGCATTGAAGATAATTCTGAAAATTCAGTGTGTTTCTGGTGAAGGGTCAGTGCTCTTCTAATGAGGTTTCATGGTCGAAGGTGTTACTGGTGGACAGCTGTGTAAACTGTGTGATGGTGCTAGATACTCAGTTTTCCCACACAGCCCAGAAAACTTGCACAATACAGAGTTGTTAAAACTGCAGGAGGTCACATGAACCAAGAAAAAAAAATGTGGTGACTTGGTTAAGAGAGCGAACAGTCAGTGTGCAGTTTCTTCTGCTTTTTTTTGGCACAGTTGTAAACAGTTGATGAAAGTGTATTTTCCCAAGAGCTGTCAGAACTCATGATCCAACCCTTTTATTCAATCACAGTTCTGTAACATCCGTGTTTTTTTTTATCAAGTGTGATAACTAATTGAACACACATGCTGATAACACTAATCATTATTGTGCTTTTACATAAGCTGATGAGTGTTGGTACGTCTTGAACATGGAAAAAAGAAATGTCTGTCCTAAAAAAAATACATTTTACAGAACTGAAGATCTGTTATAAGACGGCAGAATGACTTTGTGTTATGTTTTAACTGATAACATCCAGTCGGCCTCTTTGACTCTGTCTCTCCTCTGGTTTGAGTTTAGTTTGGTGCTGCAGAGTTGGAGCTGACGCTTGACATTTTAATATTTAGTCACCATGTTTTCCTGTAATCTTCTCACTGTCCTGTTGTCTGTGTGATGTCCAGGCTACATGTTGTGCTGTGCAGTAATAAGCATCTGAGTGTCCTCAGAACCAAATGTCTTCTACGCAGACGAGGAATCTTCATCAGGTAGAAAAATGTGAGAAATTCCCCCACTGTTTGCTTCAGGGGATTCCACAAATTAAACGTAGTTTTTATGTACAGATGCTCACAGTGAGTGTGGAGGTCTTGATTAATCCATATATACATTTTGCAGCATATTTCAGGACCTTAAGGTAATTTGAAATTCCATACGTGAATATTGGGTTTAGGGAAAGTGATGGGGCTGTAGCAGAATGTGCAGAATTCTCAAGGCCATGCACCAGGTTTGTCCTTTATCAAGTTTAGTTTAATTTATATATTTAAAAGGGACCGTGCATGTTAATGAATGTGCCACATTGTACCCTAAGGATATTTTATAATATAATTTATAATAAAAACAGTGTTAGCTCCCGGGGAGGGTGGGGGGTTTGCTTGCTGCCTGTGGCTGGAAGGGAAGGGCTCACATGTAGGTTTGCTCAACTGATTCTGATTTAAGAATCAGGACTGTGACCTGCAGTTTTCAGTGTCCAGATACCAGATAATTTACTTAATCCATCAGTCCTGCTTTGGACTTCTAACAGTAATAATCACTAAATCATAATTAATGTTGAGGTGTACAGTTGGCAAAAACTTTATCTGATTTTGAGGATCATCAGAGTCATATCTGTGCATTTCAGACCCACTTTAAAGTCACTGATGTGGAGATGGAGTCCAAGACCTCCTGCTGGTCAGGGATCAGATTCCCTCAGGCCTTCTGTTCTAAAATTCTCTTTCTTTACGCTGTGTTATTGTCTTGCTCTCACCTGATGTGCTTTCAGCTCCAAAGTCCCTCCCCACAAGCATAAATATGATTTTAATCTTATGACCTTTGACGCTCTGCTTTGTTATTGTTGTTTGACCTTTTGTTCACTACACTGATCAAACAGTGGGTTTAACTCCCGTGGAAAACGTGGCTCCTATAGAACGTGAAAAGTCTTCAATAATGCATTAGCATTTTCTTATGCTAACTTTCTTGAAATTTGCTTCGGAAAATCTACTTTGCGTCAATTTAACAGATAGATGTTGCCTCAACCGTTACGGTTCTTTGCACTGCAGCTTTAACCCCACCACTCACCTCCCCCCACAGACAAGGTGTGAGAGCTCATCGTGTGTCTGTGTGTGTGTGTGTGTTTGTAGGGCAGTGCCTCAGTGTTGGACTATTTTCAGCTCCTTATTAACTGTGTGCTGCAGCTCTGTGGCTCAGCAGAACCAAACACAGTTGCTGTGGTGCCGACTGCGACGAGACAGTGACAATCTGATACACGTCCACACTGTAGATGCAGGTTACATCTGAAAACCATTTGTGGTCACAACACGGCCTAAGTATAAAATCAAAATGTCCAAGAATAAACTTAGTCTTAAGAAATAGTTTGATTAGACATGTTTTAACATATTTATCGTAAGAGTTAGCGCAACAGGGGAAAAACTGTCTCTTTGAGCTGCTTGGTTGTTTTATTGTGGTGGATTTTTGATTTATTTTTTTCAATGAATACAGCATTATACGTAAAGTTTGCTCTTATTAATCCCGCAGAACTTTTAATATGTGCAATATACATAAAAATAAATAAGATATCCAAAACAATTTAGCATATTTGTAAAAACAGACGAGCATGAAGTGGTTGTACATGAGGTTGCAGTTCAAACCAGTCAGTTTGCAAAATGGAAATAGTTTCTGCAATGTCAGAATTCCTGTAGCCTAAAATCCCACCTTGGTGTCACAAGTGACCCTCCCTCCCTGGGTAAAAGCTGCAGTATCTGTGGGAGGGAGGTGCTGCAGCATATTTGGAGCTAAGACCCAAACTGAACACACACCTTAGCTACATGGCTGCTCTGAGCTGAACCACAGTGAGAAACCCTGATGCAGCAGGAAGGAACACCATGAGGTCTGTGAACCATATGGAAAGAGCTGCTTTTCTGCATGAATTGGTCATAAAATGTGATCTGATCCTAACTATAAAATCCAACCTTTAGTCAAACACTACATGTAAAAATACAGTGTCCTTCTGCTAATAACACACAAACAATCATTCTTGTCTTTAGTGAATACAGTCATTAAACATTCACATGGCTGGTGGAACAAATGGGGGCCATGGTTGTGGTTTGAGCTTTAAACTTAGCAATCCAACGTTGGACTGTTGGCTGAGTGTGACTGCAGCAGTAATGCAGCTGCAGGGTTGCTCCATGTTTCCATGACTAGAACTGTAAACCTCAAAGTCTGACTGAAAGAAATCTTAAACAGCCTGAGAGCAGCTTCATCGGCCAGCTGTTGTCTCTAAATGAACACAGCTGGAGGTTTTTTCTCCATGTTTTACTGGCTACTGGGATCGTGGTGTGACTGGAGCCATGCGGTGAGGTAGAAAAAAGGGTTTGGTAACACTGACCACAGAAAGACACACCCATGAAACACAGTCACAGAGCAAATACCAAAGCAGAAAACAGTCACTGCTGTGGGCTGAAGCACACGTTTTGTCTTTTTTATTCTTGTAATGATCTTCACCAGCTCGCCCTCACAGACTGCAACTCTTACTCTGTGTGTACAGAAAGCAGAGATCAGTCTCTGAGCTCTCCTGGAACTGTAGCTCTTTGGGTGTGTTTACAGTATTTGCATACTGATTAGATTCTGTGATGTACTAAACACAAGGAGCTGGTTCAGGAAATGGCAGCACTGTTTGTGTGATAGTTGGCGTTGTTGAAATGCCTGAGACTGATGAGCCGATGAGCATTGTGGTCCTGTATCTGTGCTGGAAGTCACTTCAGTTGGATCCTTGCTTTTGTATCAGCCTTTAAAATTAGTGGGATCATTTCTCACCTGGTTGACATTTGCATTGGTTCATAAAATTGAGCTTTGTCTTGTTAAGCACCTTTTTTTGTAGCTCACTAAACTGCAGTACAAGTTCTTCACGGTGAATAGCAGCCAACCGTGTCCTAGGTTTGGACATTTATGTTAAAGACGTGCAGTTTATAAAGTAAACGTATGAAGGTGTGATGTTGCCCATTAGTTTGTTTTGAAGCAGGTTTAAAGCCCATAGTTGTTTATGCACGACATGGGGCAGAATGCTGGCTTGCTAACAAAGACCACACACGGCTTCCATACCGTTTTTCATTTTTCATCTTTCAAACAAAATATATATCATAATAATCATGTTTAAAAAAAAGTTTTTAAAAATCTGTAACATTTCAGTCAGGCTACAGTGAGTACTTGCTGTTGCAGAAATTTCTTTAGTTACAGTGGTCTCATAAATATAAATCCATCATCAGTCTGCAACAACTGGTGTCTCCGATTGACCAAAAATATTGATGGATACCAAAACTCGGTGTTCAGTTATTCAAGTCACACATGCACAGACACAGAACAGGTTCAAAATTCTGGATAATAATTACTGGAGTTGATGCTGACACCGCTCGTTGTCAGAAGTGAAACAAACACTTGACTGTGGATCCGTCAATCTGTTGAGACATGTAGCAAAAGTCCAGCACACGTAGGGCAAGGAATCAGTTTTTATGGCCTCGTTTGTAGGTAAATTCTCACTGCCCAAGTTGCCCACTAGCAGCATAGAGTAAAATGATTAAAAGTTAATATTAACCAGCTGATTGTAATAGGTGTGTTCATAAATTCAATCTGAAATGAAATTATTTTACATCATGCTGGATTGTTTGAGTAATAATGCATCATATTGTATTTGAATTCTGTTGGTTTTGTGTTTCTTTTATTTTTATTTTTTTTATTTATTCTTTTTACTTTTTTACAACTGTGTAATGACAATAAAAATTAAGCAATGGGAATTCTGTTTAAAAAATAATCACAAATAATAAAGTAGAGATAACAGTGCTGTTGAAGTACTGGATTGATAAGCAGCATCATTAAGAGTAGTAGTGCCATTAAAATGCTAACAAACCTAAACAAAGCTGCAGCTTCTGCTGGGAATGTTAATTTGAACTTTGAAGCTAACTGGCTTTTGTTGTCAGCTCCCATAAACACAAGCTGCAGCAGTTTTATTATTCCAGTCGGTTTTCTGTTGATGGACAAACTCTGCTCTGCTCGCTGCTGCTCTGGGAAATGTGACGTTAATTATTTATGTTAATTACAGGCTGCTGTAGATGAAGGCCACAGTGGGTTACAGGATAAGACGGCTGCTGTCATGTATGGTTTCTTAAGCGTGCTTTAAGACTCAAGGTTACCCTCTGGGATGGTTAGTAACAGTATATAAATATTAAAAAGAAATAAATAAATAGTCTGTTTTGCTTGTACAATGAGTCACCAGTGTGGAGTCATTTGGACATCAATGGGATTGTGAGGTTTGTGCAAAAATGGGCTGTAAACGTCAAAGATGTACAAACCTACACAAACTTAACACTTCAGACTGTATTTGATGATACTTTCAGAATTGCCTGAACTTTACAGAGGATGATGTTGACCAATGAGGAGCTGAGGTCACTGAAGCAAACTAGTTTCTTTGGCATTTTATTGTTTCAATGCTCAATAATGGTCCTTCTCCAAACTGTCCCTCTGCTGTTGATAAAGTTATGCATTTTGGAGGATTTGGGAATTTCTGTGGTCTAAAGACAAAGCTCCAGTGTGTGTGTTCCAGTCCTGCTCTGAGACATAGCTGAGAACTTTAAGACATTGGGTTCTGATGAACAGATTTGATCAGAAGAAACAAATTAGCACCTGTGGATCAAAGTTCTTTTGTTCATTTTCAGTGGGAATGTAACAGTTGTTGAGGGGAAATAAGTTGTGGGATTTACAACTTTGTAAATCTTTTGCAACATTTGTGCTCTGCACAAGAAATTTACCTTAGAAAATTAGGGTTCTAAGATCCCCTGCCCTGATTAGAGAAACCAGGTTTCTCATTTGAAAAATGCAGTCACCGATTTTTTTATTTTTTAATCTAGTTTCGGTAGTATGTGTAAATAAATGCATTTAAAGTTCCCTCTAAGATCCCTATATATAAAAAACGCCTCCATGTCACACTGAACCTCATCTGAATGACGTTAAGGTCCACAACAGGAAATTCAGTAGCTGTGTTCAGAAAAGTGTGTGTTGTAAGAGGCTGATGTGGCCTGGAGCCAACAGTAGCCATGAGGAACCATGCATGGGGAAAAAATACAAACTAAAACACGCACAAAGCAGGCTGCTGGGAGGTGAAGGAAACAGGACGAGAGGTTAGGGGAGAGGACAACACAGAGCTTTAAACTCGAGCGATGGAACTGTGGAATGAAATAAGTGATATTACCACGGTTTGTTCAGCAGCAAATGATCCACACAGACAGGTAGACGACCAGTAGAAGAAGAACGTCTACACTGTTGTGCTCAGGTTTAAAATTTAGGCTCATGTTAACAAAAAGCCTAATTTTCTGGATACATCAAAAGTCCCCTAAGGAAAAAGTTTGACTGACTGATTTTCTCTTTTTTCCTCGTCATTGTCTTGTTGTTTGGCAGCAGGAAATAAATACTTATTGTAGAAGATATATATAAATATACCAAAGCTAAGCTTAAATATCTCTTTCAGGTTACTACGTTTTCCAGCTCAGCACAATTCTTCTTTTCCTTTCGGCTGCTCCCTTTCAGGGGTCGCCACAGCGAATCATGTGCCTCCATCTAACTCTATCCTCTGCATCCTCTTCACTCACACCAACTAACTTCATGTCCTCCCTCACTACATCCATAAATCTCCTCTTTGGTCTTCCTCTAGACCTCCTGCCTGGCAGCTCCAACCTCAGCATCCTTCTACCGATATATTCACAGTTTCTCCTCTGAACATGTCCAAACCACCTCAATCTGGCCTCTCTGACTTTATCTCCAACACATCTAACATGAGCTGTCCCTCTGATGTACTCATTCCTGATCCTGTCCATCCTCGTCACTCCCAAAGAGAACCTCAACATCTTAAGCTCTGCTACCTCCAGCTCTGCCTCCTGTCTTTTCTTCAGTGCCACTGTCTCTAAGCCGAACAACATTGCTGGTCTCACCACCGTCTTGAACACCTTTCCTTTCATTCTCGCTGATACTCTTTTATCACACAACACACCTGGCACTTTTCTCCACCTGCTCCAACCTGCCTGCACTCGCCTCTTCACCTCTTTTCCACACTCACCGTTGCTCTGAACCGTTGACCCTAAGTACTTAAAGTCCTGCACCTTCTTCACCTCTGCTCCCTGTAACCTCACCGTTCCACCTGGGTCCCTCTCATTGACACACATGTATTCTGTCTTGCTGCGGCTAAGCTTCATTCCTCTGTTTTCCAGAGCAGACCTCCACCTCTCTAGATTTTCCTCCACCTGCTCCCTGCTCTCACTACAAATAACAATGTCATCTGCAAACATCATAGTCCAGGGAGATTCTTGTCTAACCTCATCTGTCAGCCTGTCCATCACCAGAGCAAACAAGAAGGGGCTCAAAGCCGATCCTTGATGCAGACCCACCTCCACCTTAAACTCCTCTGTCACACCTACAGCACCTCACCACGGTCTTACAGCTCTCATACATGTCCTGCACCACTCTAACATACTTCTCTGCCACTCCAGACGTCTTCATACAATACCACAGCTCCTCTCTCGGCACCCTGTCATACGCTTTTTCTAAATCTACGAAGACACAATGCAACTCCCTCTGACCTTCTCTGTACTTCTCCATCAGCGTCCTCAAAGCAAATACTGCATCTGTTGTACTCTTTCTAGGCATGAAACCATATTGCTGCTCACAAATGTTCACCTCTGCCCTTAGCCGAGCTTCCACTACTCTTTCCCACAACTTCATTGTGTGACTCATCAGCTTTATTCCTCTGTAGTTGCCACAGCTCTGCACATCTCCCTTGTTCTTAAAAATTGGTACCAGTACACTTTTCCTCCAGTCCTCTGGCCTCCTCTCACTCTCCAAGATCTTGTTAAACAAACTAGTCAAAAACTCTACTGCCACCTCTCCTAGACACTTCCATACCTCCACAGGTATGTCATCAGGACCAACTGCTTTTCCGCTCTTCATCCTCTTCAATGTCCTCCTCACTTCAGTCTTACTAATCTTTGCTACTTCCTGCTCCACACCAGTCACCTCTTCTACTCTTCGTTCCCTTTCATTTTCCTCGTTCATCAACTCTTCAAAGTTCTCCTTCCATCTTCCCATCACACTCCTGGCACCTGTCAATACATTTCCATCCTTATCTTTAATCACACTAACCTGCTGCACATCCTTTCTATCTCTATCTCTTTGTCTTGCCAACCTGTACAAACCCACCTCTCCCTCTTTAGTGTCCAACCTAGCATACAAGTCCTCATATGCTCTTTGTTTGGCCTTTGCCACCTCTACCTTCACCTTACGCTGTATCTCCCTGTACTCCTGTCTACTCTCTTCAGTCCTCTCAGTGTCCCACTTCTTCTTAGCTAACCTCTTTCTCTGTATACACTCCTGAACTTCCTCGTTCCACCACCAAGTCTCCTTGTCCGCTTTCCTCTTTCCAGATGACACACCGAGTACCCTCCTACCTGTCTCCCTGATCAAATTAGCTGTAGTGGTCCAGTCATCTGGAAGCACCTCCAAACCACCCAGAGTCTGTCTCAGCTCCTCCCTGAAAACTAAACGACATTCATCCTTTTTCAACTTCCACCACTTCGTCCTCTGCTCTGCCTTAGTCCTCCTTATCATCCTCACCACCAGCATCATTTTACACACCACCATCCTGTGTTGTCTGGCTACACTCTCCCCTACCAATGCTTTACAGTCACTGATCTCTTTCAGATTACAACGTCTACACAGGATGTCGTCTACCTGAGTGCTTCTCCCTCCGCTCTTGTACGTCACCCTATGTTCCTGCCTCTTCTGAAAGAAAGTGTTTACTACAGCCATTTCCATCCTCTTTGCAAAGTCAACCACCATCTGACCTTCTGCGTTCCTGTCCTGAACACCAAACCTGCCCATAACAGTCTCATCACCTCTGTTCCCTTCACCTACATGCCCATTGAAATCTGCACCAATGACAACTCTCTCACCTCTGGGGATGCTCTGCATCACTTCATCTAACTCACTCCAGACTTTCTCCTTCTCTTCTAACTCACATCCTACCTGTGGGGCATAACCACTCACAACATTGAACATCACCCCTTCAACTTCCAGCTTCAGACTCATCAACCTGTCTGATACTCTTTTCACCTCTAGAACATTCCTCACAAAATCCTCTTTCAATATAACTCCTACTCCATTTCTCTTCCTATCTGACCCATGGTAAAACAACTTAAACCCTGCTCCTAAGCTTCTAGCCTTGCTACCTTTCCACCTGGTCTCCTGGACACACAGTATGTCCACCTTCCTTCTCTGCATCATGTCGATCAACTCCCTAGCCTTCCCTGTCATAGTACCAACATTCAAAGTCCCTACTGTCAGTCCTACATTCTTAGCTTTCCTCTTCTCTCTCTGCCTACGAACACACCTTCCTCCTCTTCTTCTTCGTCTTCGACCGACAGTAGTCCAATTTCCACCGGTACCCTGTAGGTCAACAGCACCGGTGGCGGTCGTTGTTAACCCGGGCCCCGACCGATCCGGTATGGAAGTCTTTGTCACGATTCGCATGTTTGATCTGGCATGTGTTTTACGTCGGATGCCCTTCCTGCCACAACCCTCTGCATTTATCCAGACTTGGGACTGGCACAAGAAGACACTGGCTTGTGCCCCCTTGCGGTTGCATTTCCAGCTCAGCACAATATAGAACTTAATTATAATGAACTGTTTAGTTGTAAGTTGTTGTTTGCATTCTGGATTTTCTTTGCACAAATTGAAAACATGCATAATATTTGCAGCCATAACCGTAACTGTAACATCGGTTTAATGTCGCAGTGACACAGGTGGGATTATGGGTCTTCTTATGGATTTTTATAAAATATGATGCAATATGTTAGAAGCCTGTAAACTATTGTAGTTACTGGTTCTCAAATCCACTTCCTCTCTGAACCTCCATATATCTGTACGTATTCATGCTGGTGGAGAGTCTCCTGCATGTTCAACTGAGCTGTCACATCTGCAGCAGCCAGCACTCGCTCTCTGTCCTGCTTAATAATGGATTTCTGTTGTTAGAGGGGAGTAGATGAGAGGAGAGGGATGGTTGGAGAGAGGGGAGAAAGGGAATGTTGTTAGTAGGATTGGTTTCCATTATTAAATATTAGATTTAGTGAATACAAGTTTGCCTGAACCCAACTGGATTTTACAGATCTGCACAGAGACAGAAGCACAGAGCAGCTGTTCCTCTGCTGACTTAAATAACAACAAAGCAGAAAACCAAGCAAACACCAAGTTGCACAAATCAACATTACATGGAAAACATGGAGACATTTACAGGAGAATATATCTGCGGAGTCTGTAGAGCTGGTCTGTCCCCTGGCTGGCCGGCAACTTTATTTTCAGGTGGCCTGTGGTGTATCCGGCGCTCTTTGTGTTTGTGGCAATCTGTGTCGCAACAGGAAGTGCTCAACATTTTGATTGACTTCACTTCTTTCCCTCAGAGAGTAGATCACAAAGAGCCGGCTTCCCCTCACTGCGCCCTGCTAAGAGTTTTTCCATGTTCCAGCTTTGGCTGAAACTTGCTGTGACTCTGCAGCCTGATCTGGTCTTAGGCCAGAAAGTTTGGCTGTGGTCTTAACTGGCCTCAGGTCAGACAGTTTGGTCCTGGTCTCATTTTGTCTTTGCAAATCTAATGTCTTTATCTCGCTTGTCAGTCTGTCTTTACTGCTGGTCTCTGGTGGCTTTGTGGCCTGTCTCCATTGCGTCTCTATTGATTATCTCTTTCGCACAAAGTGAAATGCTGCGTTATTTTGTTCATGAATCTGACCGTGAGGGTGAGCTGCATTTACATAAACCAAAGAATCTGTCACGTTAACTCATCCAATCCGGCCATGAAAATGGTGATGAAATCCAATTGTTTTTCTGTTGGAATAAATATGTTCCTGCTGTGGACGCTTGTCCCACCTGAAACAGGGCGACAACAGCATTTAAAAGAATGTTTGTTGACACCTCGACGGCCAAAAGTCTCTGAAAAATGAGCTGTTGTGAGTTGACAGAGGATTCTGGTTAGGGAGTGGCACTGAGACGAAGCCTGTATGTGACCTCCAGTGGCTCTGGTGTACTGTCCATCCCCCTCATTCCACCTCAGGGCATCGCCTCACCATCTGGGTCGACTCCGAGATGAGGAGTCTCTGCCAAACAGCCTTCTGAGGCAGAAATCTACAGTCTGAACAATCCTGTGTTGAAACAGCTCCAGGTGCTGCATTATGGCTCAGAATGTTGATACAGGGATACAGGTAGTCTGGTTTTACTCTTAAAGCAACAAAGTTTTCCTGGTTTACCTGAAACCAAACGGTGCACAGAGGTTATAGATGCTACCAGAAAAGATTTCACATCTGAATTTAAACAGGTAATCAGTTGATCTGCTTCATCCTTTGTACCTTCTTTGAATACGGCCAGCTTTTTGCTGGACTACACGCAGGCTCAGATCAGTGGTCAGTGTTTTTTGGAAGAGCTGGCTTGTAACTGAGTTTAAGTTGAGCTGGGTAATGTGGCAAGAATATTCAGCCTGTTTTTCACTTGCAAATATGTAGTAGAAGTAGACAGCAGTAGAACCTGCATCAGTGCTTACACCTACTGTAGTTCTGCTGACGTTACATTACATCGAAAGACGAACCATTTTCTCATACTGTACTATTTTTACTTTGCAAAGAATGATTGTTGTGTTCTATTAATGAACCTGTTATTATTGAGAAATAATATTTTAAAATACCTAAAGAGATTAGAAAAAGGAAGAGTCGAGAGTTTTATCTCATAAGTACACAAAAAATATTTAATTAAACATATAGGGATGAGATCATTAGTGTTTTGTTAGATTATTCATGTACACGACAGCTTTAATGCTTTATTTCTGCAGTGTTTTTGGTGGTGTGCACTGGACACAACTCCAACAGAATGTAGGGTGTGACTAGCAGATTATGTACTGTGTCTAATGAGGACAAAGTTTTCTCCCACTTTATTACATTAGATGTGTTTTAATGCCAAACTGCAGCAAAAAGGAAACGTGTTGGAAATGAAGTTTGGTACAACAGGCTCCAGTGTGTCTGGTGGTCTGCTGCCCCCTGCTGCTGGTTTGTTGATGGTGTATCTGTTGTTCAGATCTTCTAAATGAGTTGTCATGACACCTAAATGTCTTTGTTGTCTCTAACGGTTGACTTGAGTCTCATCTGTTGAAAGCTGTCACTGCTCAGTTTATTAATTAAACTGAAATCTTCTTTAAACTCTCCCTTTTCATTTCCACCGGCCATGTTTCATACTAAAAGTGTAAATACTTCATTTCAGTAGCTGCATCAGGTCAGTAACTCTTTCTTCTAATTCTTCTCTGAATTCTTGTATGAAGAAAAACTTAAGTTTTGCTTGGAGTCTCCTTCTTACTAAGGTTTTAGTGATCTGATCAACAAATGCATCGCTTCCAAAACACTCTGAATAGCAATCGCAGCCTAAGAAGTGATGCTGAATCTTTGCCAGTAGATGATAAATGGGGCTAAAGGAAATTGTACCTGTCTCATAGTGTCATAGACACAGTAGTTGGGCTGATGTTTGTGGCCCCACACACCTGACATCATCTTTTGAAAAGCCTGGATTCAAGAGAGCTGTTCACAATGTTTGATTGTATGTGAAAAACAGCCAGGTTTTCAGCCCAACATGCAGCTGATATATGCGGAGTCCAGCAGGGGGAACCATCTCCACAGCTGTGAAACACCTGCCTAAATTCTCTGAATTGTGTCCTGGCTCTGAATAATCAAGTCATATTACACATATTATTATGACTGTGCTTTCATGTGTTCCAGGGTGGTTACCTTCCATTTCTTATTGAAGTTATGTTTGTTGTGGTTCACGAAATCCAGTTTGTTTCACACAGTGATGAAGGAAGTACTCATATGTTTTTTGCAATGGCGTAAAAAGTACAAGTTAACCCTCTGGAATGAATATACACAAGTATTTAGTATTACTTTAATCCTAATCCTTGTAACTGTTGAACTAGGGCTGTTTAACAGTGCTGTTCAAAGCCTCGATTCATTGTTTTTTACCAAATACTAGTTAGCAGATTAATTTTCCCATGACTAATTTCTTTTTTTCAGTGTGTGGCGAGTGCATAGTAAAATTCCATGGTTTTGTTGAAACGTCGAAAGTAATAAAGCATTAAAGTAATTAAAGAAGCAACTCCTCACATGAAACTGGAACCAGGACATTTTTTGTATTTTACCTGAAACAACACTTTAAACTAAAATCTTTTAAATTGCCTTTTAAGCGAAATAATAATGAATATAATGATCATTTTAAATCAAGCTTAATCTCCCTCTTTCTTGAAATAGTCACTGTTAAAACATGTTAAACTATATTCTTCATTTTTAAATATTAAGTCATGTCAACTTTGTATTAAGCTTCATATTGTAGTATTTAAAGCTGTTTAAAAATAGGTGCATTTTCCTCCAATGTGTAGCAAAATATCAAGTGGCATCAAAAGAAATACCCTAAATAAAGTACAAATACTTATATTACTATATAATACTATATAATACTACTTATAATACTAGAAAATGAAAATGAACATAGAAAATGAACGATTTTATGGGAATATATGAAACCAGAACACAGTAGTTCAAAAGCATAAAAGTCACATTATGTTAAAAACACTGAGGCAGTATAAGCTGACCCACAGCATGGGTGTATCAGAGAACCAGGTCACGTCAGGTCCATGTACAACACACACATTTTTATTTATATATATATCTATATATCTATATCAATATATATCTATATCTCTCTCTCTCTCTCTCTCTCTCTCTATATATATATATATATATATATATATATATATATATATATATATATATATATATATATAATATATCTCTCCACAGTATGACGCCCTGTTTTTTGCTGTGCAGGGAGCGATGTGTAAAAAGCAGCAGGGTAAATTTAGAAGGAGGCCGTCACATCTGAACCTGTCAGCTGTTATAACTGTCACTGCAGACACTCAGTCTGCACAGCTCGACTGCACTCTGTCCGCGTGTGTGTGTGTGAGGGTGCAGCCTGACTCAGGCTTTGATAATGAGGCGCTCAGACAGCAGCACACACAGACAGAAGCTAATTGGTGCAAACTGTCCAAAATGTCATTCACTTGGAAGCTTCATCTGATTCCTCTGTCTGTCTCTTTGGGTCCTGTCTATTTGTCTTTAGTTACTGAATTTAAGTCCTGTCTTTCTGGTACTGACTGGTAATAATTCTTCCAACTGTTCATTCAGATTTTTCCAAAAGTCTCCTCAGTCTTAAAATGTCTTAGTCAGCAGTGAATGTAGTTCTGTCTAAAAAGATCTGAAAAGTTTATTCACAAAGTTCTAGAACATTTTCGTCTTGCCTGCTTGGACAGTAACATTAGTTCTAATGTCCGACTGTAAGGAGCCAGTGGTCCTTGAATCATAATGTGAAAATGTCACTATGTCGATTCACCAAATAATTAGTTTGGTTTTTTATTGGTTAGTTTAACTATTTATCCAAAGATGATTGTTCCATGTAAAAGGCCTCACTGAAAAATGCACAAAACCTGTAAATTTATATGTACAGCAAAAAAAAAAAATGTATTACTTCTTTACTTGATGAGTGTCGGCCTTGTCTTTGACTGTTGTAAAATGGTCAGTGAATAGCACGTTGTATTGTATATAAAGTAATTTTTATCTATTGTAGTTCGTCATCTTTAACGTCATTCTAGTGGATGTTGGCAGGAATTCAGAGGTTTGTTTAATGCATTATTAAGTTGCTTTTCAGGAAAATCTTTTAGAAAGGTTCTCACATTTTCTCTCATGATGTCTTCACCCACTGAATGACTAACGCACACTTAAGAGACAGACAGTGGGCGGATATGTGTGTGTCGACGTGCAGAGGAACAGTCCAGCAGACAGACGATCAGATAAGAGACGGACAGATTCAGTCTGTAGTTACTGTCATCAGTCTCGAGAGGAATCTCTCTGCTTCCTGACGTCTCCACATCAGATCAGAAGCTTTTTCTCTCCTCTGTGGACGGAGGTTGTCTTTAGACTAAAGCTTCAGATCTTCATTGGAAAAATTAGTTCTCAGCCGTGAACTCTTTAGGAAGCAGTGTGTTTTTTTAAACAGAATTAATGTCACATTCATCTGGTGATGATACTAGTCTGCTGTGTTTGGTCAAAGGTCAAATCCACCAACTTTTTCTGTTCTGAATATACATTTAAGCTCTTCCTCTCTCTGTGTCCTGTCTCTTACGATGTCCTCAACTTCCTGTGTTCTTTTCCTCTGTTTGTCTTCTGTTCCTCGTTCCACTATTTCTCCTCGTCTTCGTCTTTTTTCTACTCTTTCTCTATTTCAGTCCTGTTCTCGGTTTCTCCTCTTCCCCTCTGATATTTCCATTCTTTTTTTGGATATAGTCTCCTTCCTCCTTTCTCCATCTCCTCCTCTTCCACTGTTCTGCCTACCTTCCCTCTTTGCTTCTTTCTCTGTTCCCCCCCTTCCGCTCTCTTTCTTCCCCTTTCTGTTTCACCTCTTCCTGTTTCTCCTCCTCTTTTTTCTCTGTTTCTCCTCCTCCTCCCTTCCACATCACTGACTCTGTCCTACATCACTCTACCTTCCCTGAGGATACACCCCCACTCATGCGCTCTCTCTCTCTCTCTTTATCAAACCTACTTGTTTCCTGATGAGTCATGTGACCAACTCCACCCCCCTTCTCCTCTCCCTGGAGACCAATCACACCCCCACAGAGAAGCGTGTAACACACACACGGACACATACTAAACACATAATAGCACTCGCTCTCTTCAGCATCACCATTCTGTCAGAGTAGGGAGAGAAAAGAGGACAACAAGCCAGTAAAGCAGGGAGAGAGAAGCCGAGGTGAGCATCTGGGAGGAGGTCAAGAGGGAAAGGAATATATTCTACCAGAAGAAGGAGGAGGAACAGAAGAAGGAGGGGTCAGCGAAGAGGAGGAAGGGGGAGGTTCTCCCTGAATGAAGGAAGAGCTTTGGGAGTCGTTTCCTCCCCGCCGTGATGGAGCGACGCGAGGAATGAGGGCGGATGGTGAGAGCAGGGAGCAGCAGCAGCAGTGGAGGAGGAGGTGGAGAGGCTGGAGGTGGAGGCGGAGGAGGAGGTGGTGCAGGGGGAGCTGCAGCCGGAGCCGGGAGGCGTGCAAGGAGCCGGCAGCGCTCCCGGAGGAGGCGGCTGTCGGCAAACTGCCCTGGTGCCGACAAGATGTCCCCCAGCATGAAGAAGGTGGAGTGTTTCTCACCCATGCTATGCCACTGCAAGGTGGCCTGCACCAACAGCACCATCTCCCTCATGTTCGGCTGCAAGGTGGGTGGAAGCATCCAGAGAGCTGCCTGATGAGCAGGGAGAACAGGGATAGCTGTTTCACGTGGGTGGGCGTGTGTGTGTGTGTGTGACAGGGTAACTTGTTTGCTTTGGGGCAGAGTTCATCCACCCCAACAGCCAAGCTTTGAAGAGAGATTTGTCACTTCAGAAGACGAAAATCCTTAAAATAGTGAATGTAATAGGCTTTACAGTAGCACGGTTTACATATTCAGTCTACGTTTGAATAAATGCTGACAGATCAATGGAATTTTCATCATGATAAACACTCTGTAAAAAAGTGACTCGATTGCCTCAGAGAAGAATCTTTTACTCGCTGTGATTGACGCTCTGCGTGCGACAATTGATCTATCAGATTGTCACATATGTGACTGGGAATTGAAGCACTCACCAGTACATTTATTTGCATACACCAGTACAAATCAGCAGGCAGACTGGCCGAACAGCTGCCATCCGGACAAGAGTATATGCACAGTAATGGTTTGTCAGGTATTTCATTTGTAAAAAAAAAGGTACTGTTGACTTTCCCAGCACTCTGCCGTCCTCTTTTTTGTATGTTAGCATGTTTGTTTGCTAATCATTAACTGCTAGGAAGGCACTGAATGAAAAGTTGACCGCATGCACCTCCGTTCAGTCTTATTCACCACATATTATCTTAAACCTGAGCAAGTTCCGGACTCTCTTTCCGACAGCGGCTCAGAGTTTCCAGCCTCTTCGTCTACCTGCCTTGCAGTGAATCACATCAGAAAGAGGACGGAGGATTATTAAATGATTCTAATGGTGGATTCATTCTTGAAACCTTTACCTAGTGATTAATGTCAGCAGTATGTTTTATTTTATTTTATTCCTTTTGCAAGTCACCTTTCACAATATTGAATAGTATTGAACAATGTAATTACCCATTGCAGATTTTCCTCAAACCCAGTTCTAATCTGATGTTTAATAATCTGCCAAAGACTTTTTTATTTATTGTTTGCATGATACTATGTCCCAAGATATTAAAAATGTTCATCCGTATTTTTACAGCCCACGTTGAACATTTGGTAACTTTGCTTAAGAAAATACCTCTTCATACGTCTTTATTGCTGGATTTGTCAGTTGCAGATAGTTGCATTTGAGCTTTAAAATATTTTTTTCCTTCATTAACTCTTCAGATCCAGGAAAAGTTATGTTGTTGCAGAAAATGTTGTTCACATGGCAGTTTTTAGTGCAATACAATGCATGCATGATTTTATTTTTTTGGGATCTGTATTTTCAGCAGTCTGTTTGAGAGGACTTGGTGCTTTATAGCTTTATATAAATCCACACTTGGTCACTGTGTAGGGCATCATGTTTTTCCTAAAAATAATCCCGTCAGTTCCCATGAGTCTTGTTCATATGCAGTGAAGCTCAAACACTTCAGCTGAGAAGCAGCCTAGTGGACCTATTGAAGGCCGGGATTCTACCAGTAGATGCTTTTCTAAATCATTAAATTATCAAACACATCCAGGTCGGTTGCTGCACCACTGCAACAAAATTAACTCGAGCAACTCAAACTGTCAAAGCTGTGCTGATTTTTCCTGCTTTATATTAAATATTAAAATGAAGTCAGTGAGCTTTTACCTAAAGCTGTCGATAATTCAGATCTGTGTGGGTGAGACAGAAAAACATTGCAGGGCATTAAATGGTAGCAGAAACAAAGAAAAACTGGAAGCCTTAAAAGACTTCATTCAAACCCTCATGTCGATCAAATTTGAAACCAGGTTCTGCTATAGTTGATTTGTCCTCTCTGTGACTGTCAAACTACAGGGGCTTTACTGTTAAACCTGATGTGACCCAGTTGGCTGCCTGAGCTGTCTGTTGTCTTTGCTTCAGTGGAGGGACCAATCAGAGGCTCTGGTTGCAGCAGCGCTGAGCCATGATTGGCTGGCCGGGGGGCATCAGTGGCAGGCTTGCAGGCACGTGCATGTGTGACCAACATGTGCTCTGCAGAGAAACACCAATGAACCAAAAACACACGCTCACATCAGATCTGCTGATGGAGGCTGTCAGCTGAGAGAAACCAGTTCAATCTGCTGTAGCCTGTGAAAAATCTAATTTAAAAAGAAAATGAAGATGTTGAGTAACAAGGTGGCATCACCTGAGATTTTTGAAAGAAAATTATAATTTTGAGTTAGTGAGATGAAACTTGTATTTTTTTATAAGTGATAAAATTTATCTTATTTGAATGTTTCAGTTTAATTTTAAGGATTTAAAATTCAATTTAATTGAACTCAACTTTATTTACATAGCGCCAATTCAACAAACATCTCAAGGCACTTTACAGAATAGAGTCAAGACTATACAGATATATAGGCACAAACCCAACAATTCCCCCTTTGAACAAGCCCTAGGCAACAGTGGAGAGGAAGAACTCCCTTTAACAAGATAAAAACCTCCAGCAGAACCAGGGTTGGGGTGAGTGGAAAGTGAAGACAGAAAAGAACAGAGCAACAAAAAGCAACAACAAAACATCAGGCAGGTTGGTAGGACCAGTAGCTGCACACTGGAAAACACACAGCTTCAAAACCGGGGACACCTGCAGAAAGGGACAGAGAGACGGAGACAGAGAAGGAGAAAGACAACTACGGGAGAAAACACACAGAGTTAATGTCATACAGTGGTGACAATTGTGGGGTGAGAGGAGGAGAGAGGGTCAAGAGGTGGTGGGTCCCCCAGCAGTCTAAGCCTATGGCAGCATAAGCTTTATCAATGAGGAGGTTGGTTTGAGGTTTTAAGAGGTTTTAAGCCTAGACTTAAAAGTAGAGAGGGTGTCTGCTTCCTGAATCTGAACTGGGAGCTGGTTCCACAGGAGAGAAGCTTGATAGCTAAAGGCTCTACCTCCCATTCTACCTTTGGAAATTCTGGGAACCACAAGTAGGCCTGCATTCTGAGAGCGAAGTGGTCTACTGGGATGATATGGTGCTATGAGGTCTTCTATATATGATGGAGCCTGACCATTCAGAGCTTTATATGTAAGAAGCAGGGTTTTAAATTCTATTCTAGATTTAATGGGAAGCCAATGGAGAGAAGCTAGTGAAGGTGAAATATGATCTCTCTTGCTAGTTCCAGTCAGCACTCTTGCTGCAGCATTTTGGATTAATTGCAGGCTCTTTAGTTACTGGGGCATCCTGAAAGTAGGGAATTACAGTAGTCCAACCTAGAGGTAACAAATGCATGGACCAGTTTTTCACTTATCACTTTGAGACAGGATGCTCCTAATTTTGGCAATGTTCCGTAGGTGGAAGAAGGCTGTTCTAGAGATTTGTTTTATATGTGAGTTAAAGGACAAATCCTGATCAAAAATAACTCCAAGGTTCTTTGCAGTAGTACTGGAGGCCAGACTTATGCCATCTAGAGTAACAATATGGTTGGACATCATATTTCTGAAATTTTTGGACCCAAATGCTACTTTTTTCATCTGGTTCCATAGATAAATATAGATGTGTATCATCAGCATAGCAGTGGAAATCTATGGAGTGTTTTCTAATAATGTTGCCTAAAGGAGACATATATAAAGTAAAAAGTATTGGTCCTAACACAGAGGCTTGTGGAACTCCATAGCTAACCTTTATGTGCATGGAGGATTCATCATTAACATGAACAAATTGAAATCTATCAGATAGATAAGATTTAAACCAACATGGAACTTTACTTTTGATCTGAGGGATTAGGAGGCTGACACTGACTATGAAGAGGAGGTCTAAAGCTCAACATATATTAGTATTAGTTTTATTGAGGATGGTTCTTAGATTAATGTGTTACTATTTGTCTGTTGTCTTATTGACACATTGTCCTTAACCACAGACCCCTGATACATTTTTTAAAAAGTGATGGATTTTTTTAAAGAAACATTGCTAATAAAAAGCCAGGGTAATTTTGTATAAATAGATTAGAAATGGATTATAATTTTTCAACACTGTTAAAAAACACATCTGCCATCAGCAATGTTTGAATCACAAAATACCCCCAACTGTCCAACAGCTGACTGGAGTTCCAGAAGTGCCAGAAATCAATTGGTCTCAGCAGCCAGATTGTTGATCGATTGATTGGATGATTAATCAGGGGTCGCTACCCCCTCCTCCACAAACTGAACACCAGACAACAAACTGCAAACTGCAGGAACTCATGTTTAGTTGTTTGCTCTAAAGCTCTTGGTTAGTGGCATTTATATGATATGTTTGCTGATATGCAAACACCCTCCCGTCAGGTTATTATTAGCTCTCAAGATAGATCACAGTAAGTCAGAGCGGTGGACAGTGTGGAGATGACACACAAACAGGGGAATCCCCTCTTTTTTTTTTTTTTTTTTTTTTTCATCATTTTCAAATCATTCTAAACTGTCCTACAGAAAATCTGCTCCTCTAAAGACTCTTATAAAACTTTGCTTTCATTTAGGCAGTCAGGACGTAAATATTATTGAGGGAATCTTAAGAGCAGAAGGTTGTCGTTTCAATCCCCAATGCCTCTAAGCAAGGCCCTTAATACTGATGGCTTCAGTGGGTTGGACTGTGGTTGTGCTGGACAGCTGCAGATGTGAATGTGTGAATCTGCCAATGTGTGATGACTCCATCTCTGACTCAATCTATGTGCTATGGAATTCAAAATGTGTTATCCAGTGGACACACAGGAGTGAGGACACCATTAATGAACGTCACAGAGCAGTGACAAAGTATGTTGATGCCATGTGGGTAAAAATAGATTCTTAAACACGATAAACCTTTTTTTTTATACCTGCCTTGTTTAGTCGGGTTTAGTATACAACTTTGGTTCAATTTCCCTCTTGGTACAGTTTTTTCTTTTAGATTTAAACACACACTCACACTTGGGTGTGAACCAAAATAACTGCTCCCAGAAACTTCACTAGTTTTAGTTTTGGTCCTTAGGGATTTGAAATAATTCATTTTTAGTAAAATGGTACTGAAGACCCTCCCTCATTTGTTAATGTAGAAAATCTCAGATGTACTCAAGTCCAACTGTAACTAAACCCCCAGTTGAGTTTGAGAATTGAGTTTTTCCCCTTGACTCTGATTGGACAGTCCCACTGTGCCGTGGGGAGGATGGGGGTGGGTATAGTTACAGTATCATGTGAAGCACTGACCTCTGAGCCCCCAGGCACAGGAACCACTCAGATTACTGCATGGATCAGGATTTGATTGGTGTCTATTGTTAATCTGTGGGATTGGTAAACTCAATCTCTCAAATCTAAGACTGGAGTTTAAATAAGTCCCATGCTGCCTCTGATCAACCACTGCTCTATGAAAGGGTTTGGTCACAGCCAGTCTTAATTAGGTCCTATTGATCAGCTGCCATCGTCTAGACTCAACAGTCTGCAGGAAGTTATTTGTCGTCATCCTGATTTAAAAGGCAAATGTCTCAACTCCCTTGTTTATACGTATTAATCGTCGCTGATCTGGGTTTGAGCTTTACCTGCTTTATATGTATCAAGTATTAAATTTCAAAAGAGATTGTACTTCAGATTATTGCTTTTATTTCCAAACTAAATTTTCATTCCCACTGTATTATTAGTGAATAGTTCCAGTTACAGAGGCAGATGGGGCAGATATGATATAGTAGAATGTGATGTCAGTATCTGCTGTTTAACTTGCATTCAGGCTCTGAGATAGACTGGCACCTTGTCCAGGCTGGACGCCCCCTCTTGCCCACTCACAACTAGCATAGGCTCCAGCCCCCATGGCCCTGAACAGGATAAGCGGGTAAAGATAATTGGACACGCAAAACTTCATACTGTCAACTTGACATGCAAAGCTGGCAGCAACCACAAGAAACATGAGCCAAAGCCATAGTTAGAGCATGTAACACACACTGCACCCTGTATGTGGTATTACAGTGTGTGTTCGAGCAGTTTAAAGGCTTAGTTAGTTAAATTCTGTTCTATTTGAAACATGCACTATGCATCAGGGGTATTTCTATGTGTCCTGAGAGACCAGCAAAGTTGTTCTACAATCAGACAAGAGAAAGACAAGTAAAAGACACAAGATTAAACCTCTTATCTTCCAGTTAGTTACTAGTGGGTGATTCCTCTGTTAGTCTCCCCCCATCTTGCTCCTCTCTCCTCATCACATCCCTGAATCATCCACAAACCCTCCTCCTCCTGCTTCATCCGCTCCATGCTGATGCTCCTATTTATAGCAGCTTTTGGCAGGCAAGAGTCTGTGCTCTGCCGCCTCCTCCTCCTCCTCCTCCTCCTCCTCCTCCTCCTCCTCCTCATCTCTCTGCGAGCTGTCGAGGAGGACAGTGGCATCACTGGAAACCTCCCCACTGCCTCCTACATCCACATTTACATTTGTGGTGCACTCATCCACAGTGAGTGGGCTCAGTGTCTCACTCAAGGACACTCCGACTTGTAGCGACTGTGATTTCTTTACAGGACAGTCTAAATGCAAGCACATCACCACCTTTTCTCTCTGTTTAAATTTTAATATCAGGCACTAACGGTGCTGAAATGTCACTGTTGAACAATTCAAAATAATGGACAGGATTCAGAGAGCAGCTTTTATCTTCGTACCTTTGAACTCGTGTTTAGTCCCACCGCTGTCGACAGATTTAGCTTGTGTGGGTGGCGTTGTGACCCACAGAGGGAGTTGAACCTGTAACCTGACTGTTTCACTTGCTTCCTGCTCTCAGTCGGGCATGCTGGGCTTCTTTTGTGTTCATGGTTGTTTTTCCTTCGAGTGTCGTGACGGCTTGATTTGCCTGAAGCCTCCTGATGCTTCTCCATCTGCTGCTCTATAGTCATGTAATATTCAGCTAGAGATGTTGTTAAAGTTTGAGTCTCTGTAGGAAAAAGTCACTGAGAACAACAATCTCCTAAAGATCTGAAGAAGCAGCTGGAAGGATGTGGGGTTATTTAGCTCGTTGTCCCGAGCAGCTTATTCAACTTTACGTCAGGGACTTAACAATGGAATAAAGGAAATTTGCTTACAAAGCAAATATCTCCTGATTAAATACAGTTTCACCTGCTGGAATATTTGTGTCCTGGTGAGAGCTGGACCAGGTCCATCAACTTTTATCAGGGTGTAGTTCTCACATTTTTTTAAATTAAATTATATATAAGTCACAATCGCTAAAACCTGGAGTGTAACCAGACATTCTACATTTAAACTGTAGCGTGTGACCAGTTTACTCATTTATGAGGCACAAAGGAGCAGAACACCAGAACTGAACCTTTTTAATTATTATTCTTGTCTCTATGAGTGGATGAATTTGTAAGCAATGTATATTTTTCTCTCTTTTTTTTTTTTTCTGGTTATTCACAGAAATTAAAAGAGCGCAGTAAGAATGTTGTTTGGACACATTTCGGGCATGAGAAGAAAATTACTGTAAAGCACAGCAAGAAACGCTTCCACTTCAGACCTTCATTTACTGTCCAGGACATCGTACACTAGGAGCTTTTTAGATTAAACTTGAAAAAAGGCTTCATAGATCCAGCAGAGTTCATATTTAGATGACAAAGAAATCCCTACAAAATGCGTTTAACTTCTTACATGTAGTCTGCCTTTATACGAGCTCCTAGGATCTATTACATCTGAGGTTGTGGCTCCGCTGCTGATGTCAGAATCCTCAGATCAGAATTTATATGGTTGTTTTCATGTTTTCTCTGGACATACTGTCACCTACCCTGTCATCATAACGCAGTGTCGCTTCTTCATGGCTGGCAAACTTTAACATGGATGATTGCTGAGACAGTGGAAAGACAAGGATATTTTATATTTGTTGGACATTTATCAAAAGCTTCTCTTCAAGACAAACTGCAGGGGACATATTGTAGCCTTGTTGTGATTTGAACTTATCTCCAAGTACAAGTGCAGTTTCTTCAGGGCAGGTTTGAAAACATCTTGGTTTAAAGGTAATTTGACATCCAGTTGCACTGAAACTTGTTGTCTAGGCATTGGAGTGACAGGTAGATAAAAGTTGATCTGTAATAACAGCAGTTTGTGTGAAAAGGGTTTGGAATACAGCAACCGATTCAGATGTTTACAAGAACTCTGGGAAAATAATAGGACTTTCCAACAATGTAGAAATACTGAAGTATTTGTGGAGTCACAGTGTTCCTAGAATGTCGATTGTTTTCCTAAAGCTGTCAAAGTCGCTGCCTACTCACATCTCAGCAGAGAGCTGCAGAAAATCTGCAGAGGAGCCTTCTTTATACTCGCCACCAATGTTGCTGCTGGCTTTTCCATTGCCATATGACAGCGATCACAGTCAGCTCGACCTCCCAGAATCCTCAGGGTCCTCGCCACATAACCTATCCCATCATTCGCTCCCGTTTGAGTTGTCAAGTATTTCTTTAGGGTTTCTCTAAAACAAACACCATGAAAGATTTCACAGGATATGATCACACTACACAGCTTGGCCAAAATGAAATCACCACCTCTTAGATTTAACTAAGTAAATGTGTGGGAGCCTTCCATTGGATATTTACTGCAGTGGTTAATATAATAATTTTAACAAATGCAATAAGTAGCTTCTCAGGATTAAACATGTTAGAAAACGTATTCAAATTTCTTTCTGCATCACCAAGACTCTCCTGAGTCCAGACAACTCGCCCATCATCAATACAGGATCTGGGTAAAAAGTTAATTTATTTTTGGAAGGAAACAAATGTTGAAATAAACATGACATCGCGTAAGCTCCATGGTGAATGTGTGCTGTAATGAAACCAAACCCACCCCTCGCTCTGCCAGGAGTAAACCACCTACTCATCAGAGATTTTAGATTCTTCATTCGTTATTAAAATTCATTAACGTATTAAATTAGATTTAATGTTTCATTAAAGTGAAACTTTTTTAAAAACCTGATTCAGCTGCGGTTTGATCATTGTGGAAGTTGCTGCTGTTGAACTGTGTGATACAGAGACAGGATTCTGTACTTAGCCCAGTTTCACTGATACAGATGTGCTAAATAAATAAAAGACACTGTTAATAAAACACAGCTCTGGAGCTTGAAATGCTACAGCCTCCAAGATGATCGTACAGGTGAACCAGCATTTAATAATATTCATAAAATGAGGATTTATCAGACAAGATTAGATTCACTTATGTCAACCCATCTGAGTGTATTTGATAATTTTAAAAAAATAGTAGATATTATTAGATATTCTAGCCGCTGCTCTCTAAATTATTTTAATTTGAGTCAAGCTTTTATACTGTAATGAGCTCATGAGTTCATGTGTAAACTCGTGAGCATCTGCTTTATACAGAAGTTCAAGAAATCTAAACCGGTTTCCTTCCTTCTGAAAACCATGTTCTGTAAAACACTGATACAGGGAAAGGTTCCGGTGTCAGTTTACCCTTTTAAAGTTAAACCCAGCTGTAAGTCAGAAAATGTATTTTAGAAAAAAGGAGTCAGACTTTCTCAGACATAGTGATTGACAGCATGTGATTAACACAAACTCTGCTACAGCTCTGAATTTTCAGCTACTTTATAACACGAACTGTACATGTTACAGCGTCACAGTGGGTTTGAATATTAGACCTACAACAAACATATTTGTCACAAAAAATACGTGTTTTTTTTTAACTTGAACAACAACTGTTCAAGTAAATGAAAAAAGAAGTTAAAATGTGTAATCATGTATTAAGCAGAGCTGCAACATTTTGTCCATTAACATCGAAGACGTGTCAGAATGAACACAAGAGTTGGGAGCTAATAAACTTAAGCTAAAATAAATCTGTGGAAAGTCTGACATAATCTGGGACACTGAGCCTCAAGAACCTACCAGGCTTGTCGTGTTCATTCCCCACGTTCAAATACAGCAGTCAGCTGTTAGTTGTGTTGGCAGAAACACTGGAACTGTCCAGGATGTTTGTCAGGGTTAGAGCAGGGTGAAGGATGCTGACGACAAGTGGCTTCAGAGTTCAGTGTCGAACGTCATGTGATCTTTAGACCTGCTACGATTGGCAGCTGCTGTGCTGATCAAGAAGTGTGTTATTCTACTGGTTGGTTTACAGCAATGCTGAAGCTCTGTTAAATATACATGTAAAGTTAGGGTTTGAAGTTTACTTTCACCCTGGGGAAATTTATTCAGACTCAATATTTTGATATACTGAACATTTCATTTCAATATACATTTGCTTCCTTGGAGGAAATTGGTTTTCTGCTGGAATGAGGTCAGGGTTGTGTGATGGCCACACCAAAAACATTTCTTTGTTGACCTTAAGCCAGTTTGTTACCATAATGGTTTGAATTATTGTTCTGCTGAAATATCCATTTATGTCCAAGCTACTCAACTGCTGTTATCAGACAAGGTTTTGGAAAATAATGTAATTCTCTTTCTTCATGATGCCATCACTTTTATGAAGGGAGATGCTCCTTCTCACCACAAAACCACTTCATAACACGATGTGCCACATTACATAATGAAGTCATTGTAAATCAGTTTCTGTCATGGTTCCTTATTTGTCAAGTAACAAGCAAAGTTCCACATATCTGCATATTCTTAAGGGTAAGACAAAAATATCCAGGACTTACTTATATATTGGTGCAAGTTAAACATAAAATTAATCATAAATTGTTCTTTCTGTGGCTGTAAACTGGCTGTTTTCTGGAGAAGCAGTTCCTGTAGTTACTGTGTGATGGTACTCTGTCACAGATTCTGTGTACACACTGTTCTCCCAGAGACAGTTCACTACCTCCTCTTTGCAGAGACCATGTTTTTTGAGACCATTGTGTTTTTTTTGAATACAAACTCAACCCTTGGTTCTTTTATTTTATTAAATCAGAAACAGTTTGTGGAGCTGGTAAATGGTGTCGCAGAAATGTGTGATTTTTCTTTGACACTTCTTAACAAGCTGCTTTGTCACACTCTCACCCTCAGTTGTTGCTGCTTAAACTGCCAAACCATGCAAGACTTGCATCACACTAATGGGGTGTTGTGATGGCACACGGGGGATTATTCAAGTTTTTAAGACTTTAAATAAGTAGAGCTAGGATTGTATGTTAATAGAATAAAGAATTCTGTTGGACATCAGTCTGTCATTAGTCTTTTGAAGGTGCAATGCTGAACAACCAAATTAATTTAAGTATATATAAAGTGACCATAACGCTGAAAACCTAACCACTTTGTGTGTGCTAGTTTTTCCATCTTGTACAATTCACACCCTTTTTGTACCAAATGCTGAAAGAAGGCGGTGGTGGTGAATCCATTCTTTCCCTTACAGAAGTGAAAGCTACTTTTGAGTAAATATCATGGGTGAAGTGGGGGTGAAGCGAGAATCCAGTTGAGACGTCACCACTGATTTCTTTTAGCAAAGTTACATTTTTCAAATCAACAAAAAAATGTGCCACTAGCTTCTTTAAGGACTTTCATCACAGTCGCCACTACACATGTGATGGATGCCAAAGTCCTACTTCTTTTGTCACGGTTTGAAAGGGGCCAGAAGGTTTTACTGGACAGTTTTTATGTGATCACAGGTGATCTCCTGCTGTGTTACACACAATGCCTCTCCAGACAGTGTCCAGAGTTCATATGTGAAACAGTGCTCGTCTGAACTACAGTCTCTGTTCAGGTCTCTTTGCTGCTGCTTACATCAGAACTGATACATTCACAGCAAAGTGAGAATGTTCAGACTTGTTCTTTTGCCTCCACCTCTGCAGTGTTTGGTCACATTCACACCTCTGAATCTGTAGGCGTAATCTGCATCCTCCTCTCTGGCAGCGGCTGTTGAATTAACCAAATGTTCAATCAGTCGGCTGGCAGCTCTCAGCGTCTCTGTGCGTGATGAATGGAGATGTTGCCCTTCACGCAGTTTGTTGGCTCAGTGCACACAGCTTTGTCAAATTGCACGGAAGGGATGTCGTACCACTAAAGCCGGCGCAAAAAATAAACTTCAGATTTACAAGGCAGAGGCAACTAAATCATTTAGACGTCAAGTAGATCAGCTCAGCCAACTTGGTTTTGAGCCACCAACTCCCTAAAAGTTTCACGTGTCTTTAAAAAAAGTCTTGAGCCCATTTGAATCGATGTTGAACCTTTACATTTTGCTAAAATACATTAAATACGGTTTTGATTAGTCTTTAAAACTGGAGAATAGTTTTAGGCTGTGTAGAACGATTTGGTTTTCATTAACCTAATTATTTGTGTGTGTTTTGTTTAAAGTATTTGTACAAGTTGTACTTCCTTGGATATACTGTTTCATCTGGTTTCTCATCAGTTTGTATTTATGACAATTGAATAAAACTACAGAAAACGTTCACAGATTTTACATCGTTGTCGGAATATGAGAATAAATTGATGTTCGAGACCTGGAGTGAAAACAGGGACTTTGGTGTTTATTTAAAACCTGCTGCACCCAACAAAAGTAAAGGCAGGTACATCATGTGTAAAAGCCGTTCAAAATAGGAGCATTGTGAATGTGGAATCGCATAGCAAGCCAGTGAAAAACCCAAATCTGTTGTCAAAACCCTTAAAGCCCTTTACGATTCTGAAAATACAAGTGACAGTTTTAAATGTAGGCTAGTGTCCTTATTTGATGCCCATAAATCGAAGTGTTCTTGTACAAGATCCTGGACTGCTACTGATCCTTTTCAATAATAGACTGAGCAACATCATAATTGTCGAAAAGACTCCAGAATAAGTTTTGCACATTGGAAGACTGCACATATGAAATATGTGATGCTGACGGTTAAAAAGTTCAAAACGTGGAAGATGCCAAGTTTGGAGCAAACAGCTTTTAAGCTAAAGAAAAGTGAGATTTTCCATATTTCCTGAGACTTTCAGTTGCAGGATGCATTTTGATGTGTGGACAAAAATAAATGGTTGAACCAGCTTGGATGGACCTGTAAGTTAGATATTTAAGATTTTAGGTTCAGTGAGGGTGGACAAATGGAATACAGATTTATTAATGAAAGAACTACCAATGAGCTTGTTTGCATTATTTATCTAAAATGGGAAACTACAGTCCTGTAGGATGAGAGTAAAATGTCGATGTGAACTCAACTGTTTGTGGCCGGTCTGCGCTGCAAACTACCCAGTTGTTGCCCTCCAATGTTTTCTAAAGATACTCCTGCTCACAGAGACTGCTGTGTGTGTTCCCTCATGCACTTCATGTCTGACGGCAACATTGAGTAATCGGAGTGTATTTCTGTGCTGTAGGTAGGTGGGAGGCTCTCTGGCTTCCAGAAACGTCTTTGGTTGTTCAACATAGTTCAGACGTAGGCGGCAGCTGCATAACATGTGGATGTGTTATTGCTGTGCGTCTGGTAATGGTTCAGCTGCTGGTTGCTACGCGACAGCTCTCTTCTGAGCAAACCTGCCCATCACAGAAGTGTAACAGCTCAGCTTCCTCCCGGCAGCCAATCACACGCAGCATAATCCTGCTCAGGCAGAGATTAACAGCTCTTTGATGTTGCTGCTGAAACTTTCTTTTGGGGAGGTTTTTACAGGGTTTCACTAATCTCACCGGTTTGTCATGGTGACACCTCCAGCTGAAAGCAAAGCAAGATCAATGCAAAGTCCTAAATATTTACAAATTACTAAAATTAGGCTGAAATATTGTCTTTTAAGATACAAATCAGTGATTTGAATCTGTAGGGTGGAGCAACTAAACAGCAGCACTTCTTCATAATAAATAATTTTCTTTTCATTTCACACTTCATCTTCACCTCACACATAAATGTCTGAATGCAGACAATGTAAGCTACCACAGGGGAAAACTGGCTTGTGACACCCAAGTGTTCACAGCAAAGTGTGTGGGTTACGTTTACTCTACTGATGATGTGGTGCTGCACCAGTAATTCGGCTCAGTGCAAAAGGAACTGCAGGTTAGGCATTTTCTGCATAGACAGGGTTTTAGTTTCAAAGGTGCTTATAGCAAACAGGCAAATCAGTGGACATTTTCTCTACCTGTGACATTGGTGTTAAGAGGTTTAGCATCACACAGCCTTTATTTTTCTAATCACATCACCTTTGATAGAATCCTAGAGAGACAGCTGGTGGTGATAAATTCACACACCAAGTTAGCTCCTGTATGTGCTCAAACATAGTGTTCACAGTTCTGACGTTCATCAGTACATCCGTTTGTTTTTTCTTCTGAAAATGATAAAGCTAAAGACACAATGGCACTAATGCATCTATTCCCTGAAATAAACATGTCAAACATATTGTCTGTGGGAGCTGTCTACCTAAACTGGACTTTATTCATGCAGTTTCATGATTCCCTCAAGACCTCCTGTGATACCTGCTGTTAGACACACGACAATTCTTATTGACCTTTTCATAAAGTCCTGATTTTGGGTTGCTCCTACCTCAGAGGTGTGTCACCAGTGATGTCATAGACAGAATACTGAATATTGAACTGCCACAGCACTTTGGCTGGTCCCGGGTCAACTTTAGTTGACATTTAGAGCCATGAGTGCAGGGCTGGGCCATGTTTTTCCCTTCTTTATGTCCTGTGATGTTTGTAGGGAACCTTACACTAAATGCAGACCACATTTTCACTTTAAAGAGCCTTTGTTCGTTTGCCCAGTGAAGCATTTCTGTGCAGCAGACTTGAAGGTGTCCATCACCCAGTTTAAGTCTGGTTATGTAACTGCACTGGATCAGGCAAGTCGAACCATTCACCTGTCAGCATAAACTTCTCTGCTCCTAAAGCCAGAAAACAGATGAGTAAGACTTAAAGCGCTGACTCATCCAGATGTGAAGGCTGCAGCTGGAAAAACAGAGCAGTCAGTTTGTGGGGACATAGTGACAGCTTGTACAGGATCACAGGTTTATTTTGGCAGGTGATTTTTATCAGTAATCGTGCAAAGTTGGAACGTTGCACTTTGTTTACAAGGAAACTGCTTGCTCCAGCATCATCCTCCGTGCTACAACACGCTATCGTCACACAACAAAATTTGAAATACATTAAATGAACTTGTAGACTAAGTGAAGCAGAGCATTCAGTGCTCAAGGACCTTATCACTGTTAACCAGGTTCTTGTGTTTACTGTTTCAGAAGTACAGGCACCACGATGAGGACTCGTCCCCCCAGGACCAGAGCTCCCCCCAGCTGACGGAGGAGGCAGGGGGGCCAGAGCTGGTCCAGGTAGCAGAGAAAAACCTTTCCCAGGTGGAGAATGTGCATGGATACGTCACACATGCTCACATCTCACCAATGAAGGTAGGAGAGTCCGCTTTGATTTTATTTTTAAATCTTTCTCCTTGTTCCTCTTTCTCTCTTTTTGTCCATTTTTCTCTGTCTCTAAAGAAAGACTTTACTGGCCTGAGACACAAAATGTCCAACCAAACACAAACACATCAGTCAACATCTTCCTTCTGAAAGCTGCACTGAAAAAACAGAAATATGACTGTGAAGAAAATAAAGTTCCTGACTCGATTGAATTTGAATTTCTGATGTTGTCCATTCTAGAGTTTTTATTTTTACTTTTTTGCTGAACTTATTATTGATTTCTTTTTTCAGGAAAAAATGTTTGCACAAATCAAAGTTTCACTGCGCAAATCTGTTATTCCACACAGTTACAAAACTAAGACAAATAAAAGAAAGAAAATTACTTTCAGTGAAGCAGGAGCATGTTGATGGATCTGTTGCACAAAATTGTATAGAATTTTTTTTTTAAACTTTTCTGAGAAACAAGTAAAGTCAAACATATTTGTGTGTCTTCATCTCTTTATGTGTCTGTTGTTGTACATTGTATTTACCATGGAAAATGTTTTTGTCCAACCATCATCACACATCCACAATCAAGTAAAATTCACTGACGAAATTCAACAGATTTCTCTTTACAATAACTTCACAAATGATTTCTTCTAGAGTTATTTAAATCTGAAGGACGTTATAAAAGCTATGCCTGACAATGTTAACTTAATGTTGAATTAGAACACATGCACAGATGGAGGACGAGGGTTGTTGCTTGTCTGTGTTGCCTACATGTGTTTCATTAACACATTAAAGCTGCTCTGAAGCTCATACATCACCTGTAACTGTTGCTGTTTATACCCATTAACACACAACCAGTCAGGTTTCTATTTGTCCTTCCATCGTTACAGTCACTGCAGGTAAACACCAGGTGTGACAGCTGATTCCATCCAGCACAAGCTAAATGTGGTGCTTTTCTTTTATCGATTCACATTTTATGTAACAAAATAAATGAGTAATTTTGGTCACTGTCACTTCTGAAAACGTCTTAAGTGTGAAAAAACAAACAAATCAGATTTCTTCATATCGGATCTGGACCACTGGACCTACTTCACATCTGATCTGTGGCTCTGTGACTGCTATAAGACGAGGAGGTTTCACATTTATTGAAACTTGCTTTTTATTGTTGTTCTTCTACACATGCAGCTCACATTGCATTTAAAAAGTGCTACTGTGGCACCGGATACATGTACTGTCAACACAGAAACATCCAATCTGACCAATATATCTCCAACTGGGTTTAAGACCCCAACTATGAAGTGCAATGCTCGCTTTGTTTGATGCGTTCCCATCTGTCATCCTTCCCTGTCCTTCACTTTTCCACGGTCGCTTCCGATTGAAATATAAAGTGAAGTAGTGAGACTTGTGTTAGTAAAGATACCAACCAATATTCAGCACGTCTGTGGTTCAAATGTGTTTAGTGGCATTTATTGAATGTCTCTATTTCTAAGTTCCTGTCATCTCTAAATTTCCTTTAAGAAAAAGAAGAAACTACAGGCCATGTTCTACAACTTTAAACCAAAAAATTAGAAGAACAAAATCATGGCTAATATAAAATATGTCTTTGCACTGTGAGTTGCACCTAAAGAAATGTAAATAAATCCGATAAATCTGTAAAACACAGAAATGCTACTGAAACTCATCTTGCTCATATAGTAACAGATTGTCAGGATTTGCTGCCACATTTGCTCCTATTATTCATAAATCCTGTCAGCAAAAATCAAATTCTGGAAAATATTGTTGTTGTTTTTTTTATACTTTATTTTAACACCTGTGAAAATAGCTAGTTTGATGTGTCTGAGCTGCCTGGTGGGTTCAGATCCTCTGTGTATTTACTCATTTATTCATTAAAACCCAAACAGAACTAAAGGCTGAACCTTGGACAATTTAGGAGCAGTCACATGATTCTGCATCCTGTTCATGCTGTTCTTCATGCTGCTTCTGTCAGCTGCTGTTTGTGTCTTATTTAACTGCTTGTGTGTCACATCAATGTGAACTCGTTCTCTTTCATTTAGGACTGTCTGTTCAACAGGGACTGTACCTAGATCAGTGGAATGATCACGTACAGTCTGTGTATGCATTAAGCTGAGCATACGTAAAACACACTGCTGCTGTGGTCGTGGTAACACAAGATCAGAGTAACAGAGTAATGTGATGTGTTCAGATTGTGCTCTGTTGAACAGTGGAGCGTCTCTGCCATCGTGTGGTGTGTTAACAGATTTACATCTAGAGGAGGTTTCTCAGTAAATATCTGAAATGGTTTATTTCAATGGTTGTCAGATAATACGGACAATAGGGAGATTGTCAGGGTTGGTAAGAAGATAAACTTTGTGCAATGAGGTTATTTTTCTATGGCTTTTCTTTAAAATGTGTTTGTCTTGTGTAAAGGTTTAGTGAGTTTATGTTATTTATAAAAACTGCAGAATGATCAGTTATATTAGAATTAAATTTTTCATGCATGAATATATAAACAAATAATGTAGCAGCTGGTAAAGCTGGAGTTGAGTTTAACCAATTTATGTATTGGCCCAATAATAATAATACATCAGCATTTAGTGTTTGTTAGATTTTTATATTAAATCCTAATCTGTAATATAACTGAAGCTGGTAAAGGTGCAGCAGAGTACAGTAAAGTAAAAAGTCCTCAAATATCTTGTGTTTGTAAATGTGTAATACTTCACAGATTTAACAGTTTAATTATTACTCTGACTGTTTATCAGTAACCATGTGGTGGTGGAGAAGTTTTAGTGGGTCCCTGGGGATCAGGATCAGTAGCTCTCCAGGACCCTGGTAGCTCTGGCAGTTCACCATCAGCTTGTCTGTTTGTGTTATATCCCATTAAGATCCAGCTCTGTCACTTTGGCCAAACTTCTGTCCTCCATGTCCACCACCTTCTCTCTTCTTGTTCTGTCTTTATTATATACTGTTGACTTTTTCTCTTCATTTTCTTTCTCTCTGTGCTTCAATAAGTCCAAAGATCCCCATTCTAAAAAGGTGCAGATTAGGACTGAAAGAGTCATTTCTCTCTACAATATAACAGAATATAAAGATGCAGCAATTGTTTTAGCATCGCATTTTATCTCTACATATCCAATTTAACTCTAAAATACTTGACAGTATTTGGTCATGTAGATTGAATGGACCAGGCCTGGAATTTATTGTAAACAAGATCAATCACCAAATTTAAAAATACCAATAAAATATGTTCTTCACTTTGTTCAGCCCTCAGATGCATTGATGGTCAAAATAAAAAGTTTAATAATCAGTTATTATTGAAGGCTAAACAACAGGCCCAACCATTTCATTTCTTACTTGACTATTGACAACAACGTAAAGGTAAAAATGAAAAACCTATCATTTGGAGCGAACTTCTTCCTACCCCTCCATCTTTGTCTGTCCCTCTTTCACCGTCTCTCTGTCTGACCTCTGTAAGGATTGCCTCTCTCCCTGATGTATTTTGACCCCTTCGAGACTCCGTCTTTTCTTCCACCCCCCTTCCTGTAGGTAGCATCTCTGGAGAGCATCTTTGATGGTTCTTCAGTGTTAGGACAGCATCATCCGGAGCTCCCCTCCCCCACACCGTCCTCACTCTACCCCCAAGGAGAGGACAGCCCCGTCCCCTCCTGCTCCTCCAACCCCTACCCCCCAGTCCAGGTAAACCCTCGGGTTCTTGAGCTATTGGCACTGCAGTACTGCTGAAAATAAATGTTATATGCTTTAAATTTCCATCATGTTTTCAAAGTTCATCTTATCAAACACAAAGAACTCTACTTTACAAACTGGGTTCAAATTTTTTTAAATCCGCCACATTTACGTTGGGATTTAAATGACTAATGGGGTTAAATGACTAAACTTTCCCTCTAAGTACTAGCAGATAAATTGGTGTTTACCTTCAGATTTAATGTTTTAGGTAAGATATAAAAACAGCAAATTTCTTAAAAAGTTTTGGTAGGTAAGAAGACTACACCAAAACACACAAGGAAATTTAAAATCTCACAAGCAACCATGGCCAGTGATGCTGATGCTGGAATAAACTGTATTTGTAGTGATTAGTCGTTTGGACTGAAGGATGCGACTGTGAGGATGGGAATTTAAAATACTCTCTTGTTGATGCCTCAGTGTTCTGTGTGGTGAAAAACAGAAGGCATATACAAGTTTTCAATGTCAACACATTGTCTACTTATGTCTGATCTGAACACTCGTGTCATTACACATTAATTATTGCAGTGTACAACTGAAATATGCTGGCATTGAAAAAAGAATTGATAACTTCAAAGTCTGAGTTCAATGGACTGGACAGTTTGGAAATTTCTGGTGGGAATTGTTTGTGTGTGCTGGTCTGGAGAAGATGTTTTCATACAAAATCTGAAGAAAATGGTTATATGTGACACCAGATATTTTTATTTCCAATTTTATGTTCAGTATACATACACATATTTAGACTTATAATTTGACTAAAATACTGTTTTAACTTGAGAGACAGTTATATCAGTTGACAGCAATAATACAACAAAACATCTTTTTTTTAATTCCATGCTAGTTGAACCTTAAATTATTGTAGCTTTTCATGTCAGCATGCTGCTCCAATTACATAATAGTCTCAGCTGTTTTTGCATCATCTTGACTGAATCTCAGCGAATGAATTTAGTTCATAAACCTGGGAACATGAGCTGAGCGAGAAAGTGTAAGAAGCTTCTTCTTTAGGATGAGGCCTCTGGCCAAGCAGCGGTTAAAACATTCATACTGATGAGGAGCTACAGGTTGTGATTCCACCGATGCTGCAGGTCAGTGACTTTGTATGGAGACAGTTGCTCCATTTCTGTTCAGTCCTTATTCACGTTTACTATTTAGTTTTCATTCCTTCAATTTTGTCATGAAAAATTGGTCCTCAACAAATATTTTTTGTCATTGTTTTTTTTAAATTGACACAAGTCTGTTGATCTGTTAAGGAATGTGAAGTTGATGATCATATTAAAGCCTGGAGGGAAACTTAGAAACTTAGTTTTCAGCTTAGCAGTGTAAAGCGCTTTGAGTGCCAATAGGTAGAAAAGCGCTATATAAGTGCAGAACATTTAGACCATTTACTTAGAGATGGGTGGTTGGGGAGTTCTTCACTTTAGCCCAGACTGAAACATCTTGACAAATATTGACAACTCAGATTGATTTGTAATAGTCTATTGAGCTACAACACTTTGTGATCACAATAAGCTGATTAAACTGTGGCTTCAGATAAGAAAAGAGAACAAACCGTGTAATGCATGTAACGCATGAAGAAAGTTACCTGGAAGTCTGCTTACACGTCATAGTTGACATTTAAAGCAGTGCAGCATCACACTGAGAGATGGTTTGTTTGTTTTCTGCTCCATTCAGGGCTGTCACTTCACTTGTAAAAGTGGAAGTGGACTCATAGTAAAACAAGAAATGTCACCTTTGTGTAGCCTGTCCAATGTTTTGAATGCAGCGTCATAATCTCCTCGTTTTGGTGGAGACATGCTCACTTCTGCCACCTATGGCCTGGATAAAAAATAAACAAATACATCAAAATCTATACCGGATTGAGGTGAACTGACGACCCCCCACCCCCACCCCCCAAACTAGCAGACTGAACACAGGCTTGGAGCGAGTTTGTGACCTTATTTTCACTTTTCACATGCTGTGAAACTGCAGGAGTTGTACAGTGCCTGTGATTTGTCAGAGCATCTGGACAACTGTTTTGCTACTGGGCAGTACCTCCACTCCTTCACCAGAAACTGCTGCTCACATTGACATTCTTCAGTGGAGAAATCTTTAAATCCTTCTCTTCATTGTCTTCTTCACGTTTGATCTGAGGCGGCCGCCCGTCCCCGGCCTGACGTCAGCAGGCAGCTATCTCCAACACCTCTGCCGCGATAACGCGATGAATGGATCTTTACATCCCACAAAGACAGTGAAGCCTAGGAGGACACACTGTACACTCCTTTTTGTTATTCCTTTCATTTTTTCATCTTCCTTCCTCTGCCTCTCGCTCTCCCTTCACGGCAGCACCATGGCAACACAGGAGATGAATGGCGACAAAGAAAATCCTGACGGCAGGAAAATGGAGGAGTGGGAGGGTTGAACCTGCATAGAAGGACAAGGACAGATTTAGTGAGGCTTTCTGTCACAAGGTGGGGGCTGTGCATGGAGTTAGAGTGGAAGCAGGGGTGTCCATAGTAAAATGCAGGCCTCCTATTCGCCCCCACAGATTTACAGCAGTTCTGCTGTATATTCAGCACAAAGACAAAGGAATCTGAGGCCATGAAATGACTTGTCACTAATGCTGCTTCTTCATCATCTCATCTCTGCTACAATTCATTCTTAACTGCCACAAAGGATGCTGGGAGGACAGGCCAGCTCTATTTATAGCAAACAGGGCTTCAGCCTCTCTTGTAATTTTAGGGAAATAATGGAATGTGTCTTCCAGACAGGGATATCAGGGACAATTTAAAAACAGCTTGTTCACAATTTTCTGACGCACTGATAAAGTTGCATATTAAATGTCATCAGCACTTTGTTCAGAGTATGACACCTAGTGGTAACATCCACTGCGGAGCTGGAGTCTATCCCAGCTGTCACTAGCCAAGAGTCAGTGTCCCCCCTGGACAGGTCTCCACTCTCAATGCTGACACTTTGAGACAGAGATAAACAACCACACATGGTCATATTCACACCAGTTTAGAGTCGCAGCCTATTTTAGCTTCTCTGTTTTTACCTGTGATACCTTAGACCGTAACATGTCCGGTACAAGTTTGAGTTCAAACTGAAACCTGTCTGCTGCACATTATGGTCAGTTAATCTACTCAAATTATGTTTAACTATGTTTTTGGATATCATGTGCATATTTAATTTATTGTAGTGGTTGACCGACATGGTTTTTTTTCCCCCTTTCTCTCTTTTCCATCATGTAAATATATTTAATATTCGCAAATGAGACCAATATGAGTAAACAAAATTTACATTGGTGTTTAGTCATTTGACAGATGCTTTTATCCCGAGTGACTTACAAGGCAGCAAAAAGCAAAGCAAAGTGCTCTGTCAAGAGATCAGAACCTAGAATTAATTGATACCATTAAAAAAGTTGTTTGAAACTCCAAATCTGAATCGCTAAAACTTGCCCAGTCCATGTTGGAGGCTGTAGAGATTGATGATGTTGCGTTGTCGTTTACTGAGAGGAGTTTTTAATCATTTTACTTCAACTGTATCAATGAAGCTGTGCTAATTATAGAATGTCTGCAAAACCCAGTGCAGTTCAACAGCAGCATCTTCAACAATGATCATACAGCAGTGGAATAATTAATGAAATATCAACCCTACTTTAAAAATAACCCTGAAATTCATAAATTAGTTAGCTTTTAAAAGAATGAAGAGAGATCTGTTACTAACGCTGATCCCCCCTCTGCGTTTCTTCTGCTGACTCGTATTTGGAAAAGGACTCAAAGTCTAAGGACAGAAGTAGGACAGAGGTCGGCTGGACCAAACCCACCCTGGATTGAGAACCAGTAGGGAGGAGGAGGTGGGGGCTGTGTGAGCTTTCCAGACTGCAGAGGGAAGAAATCAGAAGACTAACTTCCTCACTGCCTGCGTTCTCTTTAAACACACACACACACACACACACACACACACACACACACACACACACACACACACACACACACACACACACACACACACACACGTCTCTCCGTCCTCTCATCAGCCCTGCAGTCTGTTGTTGCTGTCTGCATCAGACAGACAGAGGCTGCTCGTTCGGCTGGTCTCTGCCTGCTAAGCAATGCTCTCTCACCCCGGCAGGTTAATCTGCCCCCGCCCCCCCACGATCCTCCTTCTCTTTTTCCCGTCAGATTCAGCGTCTGACTACTGTTTACCGGCTAATAACTGACAGGAGGACGACCTCGGTGTGTGTCAGCTCTTCTCCTGGAAGCAGCAATTGGTCACCTCTATCACCTCCTTCGTCGGCTCTGCTGCAGCTTTGCTGTTTGTGTCTTTGAGCAAAAGAAGAACGGGGAGAGAAGTAGTAATGGGGGGACACAAGGTGGAGTGAAGGCCCCCTCCCATTGTCTGCTCTCCAGCCAGCACAACCTCTGCCACCCCGCAGCCTGCAGAAGGAGTGAGTGGAGGCGCAGAGGAGGCAGCACGCCGCCTCCACCTTCGCCAGCAACAAGCAGCATGCTCAACTCAGTGTGGTACGCCAAAAAGATGGGTCGCCGCATCATGGGCACCCTAAGGAGAACCAAGCGGCTTCACCGGCGTCTACTGGTAGGTCCCCCCCTGTATCTTCCCTTCCACCTATAAGGAAACAAATCCTCATTTAGGTGGTGGGGTGGGGGTGACATCGTGTAGTACCATGTAGCTTGAGTCTTTTTTTGTACCATACATGCGCTGTTCCTGACTGCTGTGTGTGTGTGTGTGTGTGTGTGTGTGTTGTAAATATATTGATCAGTCTGGATTTGATGCTGCTGAATGAGGCAGATGTGGAAAAGTTGCAACAGAAGAGATGCTGCTGCGTCATGTGCTGGATGAGGATTCATGTAGAAACCTTCACATCTGGTTAAGTTCTTTACAACACATCTAGAAACATCCTGACCCACATCTTAGGTGAAAGTGACAGTGCTATCATCATCATCATCAGATTAATATTTGAAAAGCATGAGGACAGTGTGTGTGTGCGCGCGTGTGGTGTTGGGGATCTGAGGTGATATGTTGATAAGGCTGCAGCAGCTGTGAGAAGGTTATTACGTTGGAGGAAAATGTGTCACCACTCAGCATCTGAATGTGACATGTGTGTTAAATGTTGTGGAATCCACACACACACACACAAAGAGCTGCTGAACGTTCCAGAGCTTTCAGCAACTGTGGGCTGTATCAGATGATAGGCACAATGAGCTAGCTGGAATCTCCCTCATCTTGTACTGTTTTTAGAATAGTTTTTATAGATGTCAGGTTCATTTTTGAGATTCTGTCACAGTTATGCAGCTTTTTATAAATTAAATCGCTGTGTGAATGAGGCAGCGTGTCGATGTCGAGTGTTACCTGCAACATGCAGCATCATGTTCTGGGCAGATGTGAGGAACCCCTGCAGTAGCACATGCCTTCCCCGGCGTTGCCTGGCAACCTCCAGGCTCCTGACACGCAGCACTACCCCACCACCTGCGTGTTTACTGCTTCAGACACACACGTTCACATGTATGCACTTGGACACGCACACATCTCAAAATGCAGATGTAAACTGAGATTAAACTAAAACCGTGAAAATTTTCCCTTATAATAAATCCCCAATTCAAATTTATCCAATTTATAAAACTGTCTCAAAAAGTCTGATAATACTGATAATAAAACAAAAACCCTACGTATGTGATGAAAATGCAGAGAATTATTAACTAAATCTGCAGGTTCACTCAGCACTAAAGAAATGAATGGGGAGCTTCATTTATTGTTTAGTGTCCCGACCGCTTTACTGTTTTGATTCTCTTATACTGCTCTTATATTGTCGTTATCAGCCAGAGCAGGAACCTGCTGTAAAAAGCCACTGACGGCAAAAAGGCCCAATTACAGAAGAGCTGATGGACATTCTGTGCATCATTTTACAGCTAAAGACCATTTCGTCCAATTATGAGGTGGTGGAGACCAAAAACAGAGCAAAAACGGGAATATTTGACTTAAATCTGATGGACAGAAACAGCACTTGAGATAGTTCTGGTGCTGCTGAATGTTGAAATAAGAAGATGTTATCTAACATCCACTTACAGGACGATGGTGAATTTATTTGTACGAAAATACATTTATTTTGTTCAGTTAATGAGACGTCTTTTTAGAACAAAAGGCTGTTATTGGTTTTCCACAGACTGTAAACTGCTGGAATTTCAGCAGTTATTACCTTTTATAAACTTTAATATCTATCATAGACAAGAGATGACAGTTTGGGATGAAGAATGGCTCTAAATGCCCAGGAGCCACCATCATCACAGCACCATGACTTCATTGTGAATTTAGGATCAGAGAGCAAGTTGGTGTAAACTGCTTTATGTTTTATCACGTTTCTACAAAGTCTAATCTTAAGCTTTTAAAAACTAAATTAAAACCCTGTCAATGGACTTTTTGTTGTGAGTCCTAGTCTCTGACTAAAAAGTCAAAGGCAAGCTCATCTTCTCTCCTGAGGATTCAGCCACGAGAGTTTGACGTCCATCCAAAAGTTGAAGTGCTCTGACAGTCATTCAGCCAAATTTATGTTAGAAAAATAATTTTGCTTCTAGAACACTGGACCGTCACAATTGTAGTGTCACCTGGGACACAGAGGGTTTAATGGGATTATGACAAGGATTAATACTAAACCTTCCTCCTTTTATGGTCAGTGTCAGGGTTGGTGGATGCATTCTTTCATACTGAAGCGCTGTTCTCAGGTGGTTTGGACGTGATCTGAGCCGTGCAGGCCTGACAGGATTTTAAGCTCAGATCCATGACTGTAATCTGTTTGTTGTCCTGTCAGGTGTAATTTGTGCTGCTGCCCCTCCCCCTGCAGGTAATGACCAGTGAAACAGCTCACAGTCAGTGAGCTAAAGATCTACGTGTACAGACAAAATCAACAATTTATCAGAGACGTTTTTTTGCTGCCCCAATGTTTACAGCTAGAATGTGAGCACACTGCACACTGCACCTTCATTCTGTGGAATGAATTAATGCACCTAAAGGATTGGTTGACATAAACCTTTCAGTTTGAGGTTTGATGAAACTTGCTCCCAGTCTTTGTTTGGACTATTTTTGTGCACGTGTGATTCGGTCTAACATTTCTAAATTTCTTCTTAGTTTTGAAAGAAACTAAGGGTGAGATTCGCTCTGAGAGCTCCTGAAACAGGAGGTTGTGGCTAATGGGGCATCAAAACAGACGTATTGCACAGTTTACAGACTGTTACATGTATGTGGAGGCGATTTCTCAGAGGATGATACTGCGTGTAAAAGTCCCGAGCTGTAACATCTCTAACAGCAGCTGACGAGGGAGTAAGTGGAGAGAAATATGTGATCTTCTGTCTTTCTCTCAGCTTTTTAAGAACAGTTGTTAGTCTATGTCAGCTGGGTCCAGATGGTGTTAAGCAAGAGCGAGTGAACCGCAGGTAATAAATTGTCTTAATTGAATTTATTTAAATTGAGTTATTCTGCCTGTTTTTCAGGCATGTGTTAAGTCCAACACAACTTTAGTTCTACATGTTTCATATCATGTATCAAGCTCATCTCCCTCTGCACAGCTCTGGAGAACCAAAACGGTTCATTTTGTCTTGAAATTGATGTAATTTTAATAGATTTACCACTGATGTGGCCCAGTGTGACTGCTGAAGTCTCAGGTGAACTTCAAAGTCTACACCGTGGTGTAAACTTTGTATTACAACATCGTGCTCCATTCCTTTCTGAAGGTGGCTCACTTGTTGCGTGCTCCATAAATAGCTGACTGATGTCTGAATGGCCCTTCGTGCACCAAGTCTTCACAGAAAGCGTAGTGTGTGCAGCATATAGTGTGACCTGAGGTGAGACTTTCCACGTTACTGCACCAAATGTGGTCTTTGTGATAAAGTTAGTCTTTTGATGGGGGTCAAGGAAGAAAAACATTATCTTTCCATCTGATGAAGTATTTTAATTTTCTGCCAGTGTTATAAGAAAGTAACAACAGGTTTTGTCTGTCTGTTAATGAAGTAAATGTAGTTGTTTGTACAGGTTTTCAGGTTGGTTTGCTTAGAATTTCACTGCTTGTGTTCCAGATTGTGTTGTTGTTTACTCCAGGAGAACGTGGCTGTATGTTTATGGTGGTTTGCTGAGATAATGTCATTTGTCACCTATTACACTTCTATCTATATTTTTCTCAGAAATACTCAAAGATTAAATTGGATATCTGTGAACGTACTGACAATAAAACATGAGCAGTCAGATGATCAAAAAAGTTGAAGAGCAAACCAACCAGTCACACAAAGTTTTTACGTAAGAAAAGAGTTTGTAAGAAAAATGGGTGTATTTTTGTGACGTCATGCTCACAGATCAGAGTTAACTTTATTTCTGATGAAACCTGTGGACCAACCTGCTGTATTTGAAGTAAGACTTGTCTTTAAAGATGACAGACGACAGAATAGATGTTATGTCATCCACAAGAACATTTTAAAACAGTAACACGTATTTTATTCAAAACAATAAAGAAATAAAGAACATAACTAAGACGTAGTAAAACAATAATAAAAGTAAGAAAATGATAAGTTGTAATTAATGTAATTTTTTCTTAGAGAAGCTTCTGATAGCAACTTTATTCTCCTCAATCCAGTTCCCCTCCACTGATTAGAAGATCCCACTTTGGAGCCCTTGCAGCATAAATTTGCACATTAATGAGGAAAAGGGAAAAACACTTTTGTTAATCCACCACAGCTCCTCTGTGTTTATTATATGGACTTGTACTAATACAGTTATAGTAACACATTTGACACTGACATGTTAAAGTCTACTTTCTGATCCTATTGGTAGAACTGGTGCATTTGTGCTTCTGTGTTACTTTGACAATGGACGGAGCTGCAGCTGTGTGTTGATGTGTGTGTGGCCTGTAGGTGGGACTGCAGAGTTCAGACACTAATCCTAATTTACTGCAGGTTCTGCATGTTCAGTGTGTGGAGTCAGATTGGAGCTGAAAACACTATAAGACTAATCAGACATCTTACTCGTTACCTCTGACCAGAGAATACAGTCTCGACAATGATCATACAACATATTCAGTGCCTCAAAAAATGTGAACAATATCACCTTGATAACAAACCATTTTCTGCAGGACTTTGAATTTTTAAATTACTTTTTTGTTACTTTTCATTACTTTTAGCTTGGTGTGTCTAATAAACTGACATTTTGTGCTTCAGCGTTACTGTTCACATTACGGTGCAGTTTTATAGATATTCACAGCAGGACGTGGATGCAGATCAATACATATTTAGTTTCTCTCCTCCATTATGAAAATGGATTGTGATGAGGCATTCAGGGTAGATGTTTGGTAAGAGACTGACCAGGCTGTAACATGTTGCGATGTTGCAGCTCTGTCACTTTCAGATGTAGCATTGGTGTATCACAGTACATTTGTAGATGCTGGAGAGGGAAAGATCTGGAAACCAGACCCTGACTCTCATGCTAATGCTTGTCAGTGGGTTATTCTCCGCTAATTTTTATTTTTGCATAAATTCGTCCAATCATAAAGTCTGGAGTACTACAGTTTATGTCTTGGACCGTGTGTCATAACAGGAGACCCAATCAGGTCTTAGCAAAGCTGTGTATAATAAGTGTGTGTGTGTTTATATACACAGTAGATTATGAAAACATATCTAATAAACATCCAATCAATACACATTCATTCATGTGAGAAAGTTTGTGAACTCTTTACAATTCTGACCGAGTCCTCATTAAAAATCTCATTAAAATGTGACAATAGACACAAAGATTTGTTTCCAGTTTGTTTCCATTAGATGCTTTCTACAAACACACAATCTGCTGATTCTGATATATATATGTGTGATGTGCTAGAAGCCTCCAGTAATTGAAAACTCACCTGTTAATCTTTGCATCCTTTTCAGACAGTTTCAGTTTGTTTCTTTACATAAGATGCAATTGTGCCATGATCTATGAAGAGCCAGTGTCAGATGTGCATTTACCAGAAGCAGACTGACCAGGCCAGATGCTCTATATGTATCAAAGCTACAATCTGCTTGTGCAGGGACCTTTGTTTGTACCTCATGTTTCCTCTTTTAGATAATTCCTTTCATTATTAGAAAACATTAAGGCATATTTCTTGGACTGATTAAGACATTGTTGGGTTAAGACCATCACTTTAAGTACTTTAAGTATGTTAGAAATTTGGTTAAGGTGAAGTAAAGAATTTTGTAAATAAAAAGCACGATTTGGTATTAAAACCACATCTTTTTGTTTTTTTATTAGCTCTAATAAGAAGGAAGTTTAAGTGAAACAAGCTCAGCTCACAGCGGATTCACCCTTTTCACTTTAATGACAAGGCTCTTGTCCTCATGTGATCCTTGGACCAAATATAATTGCTAAAGCCATTGTGTGATGTGTGGTTAAATGTGGATCTATCAGGTCTGTCAGTTACTGCTCTGTCCACACTGCCGTGTTTGCCGTCCACATTTGACCTTTGAAAGCCAGCGTTTAGTTTAATTGGCAAATGGCTATTTTTCAGGACAGTCGCTGTCTTGACATTGTAGGCACATCTGCTCATTTTTCACATTTAGCATTTGTAGCCTAACAATCTGGGTGCAGCACAGAAAAACACATCAGAAAAAAGCATATCAGCAGCCGTGCTTCTGCCGTGAACAGCCTGCGAGGACTGTCAAGCTTTTATCTTCAGCACAGGCTTAAAGCCACTGCAGAGAATATCCAAATGAAAGCCGCAGCTTCCTCCCTGCCACCGCTAACCAGGAGTCCTCGTCGCATTATTCCCCACCCCCCTCTCGCTGCTGACGCTGACATGCAAGTCGCTGTGTCTGAATCCGGGGGCGTCATCGATTATTCATGCAGCGAGTAGAACACACACCCCCTTGCTGACATGTGCCTCACTCACTGAAGCCGATTAATTGGCAGGAGAATGAGAGAAGACAGAGGGGGGGGTCTCGCAGAGAAAGAGCAACTGAAGAGGGAGGGGATGAATGTAGAGGGAAATGAGGGAATGTTATTGTAATTCAGTGGTGGAGCCTAAGTAACGGGATTGAGTTTGGATCTGTTGCCGTTGTCTTCAATCTGACCAGCCGCTGAACAAGCCTGTCCAGGTCTAACGGAACCCTCCATCAAATAATATTCAGCCAACTCTTCATCCAACTGGGAATCTCATCCAGGAACATGACCACACATTATCTCCGGCAGGAGTTCACATCCAAGAGCATGAATAGTGCTGAGAAGAAGCTGCCACCTGTCAGCATCAACCTGCAGGAATCCATCGCCCACCTGCACCCTCTCCAGAGGCAGCACGCCATCGAGCTCCACCGTCAGCAGCTGCAGCAGCAGTCGAATCGTCCTCAGGTTCACGCTTCTCTGTCGACATTTACTGCCTGTACCGTGCCGGCATCCTGCCGAGCTCGCAGTCGATTCCTCAACCTACGGGACAGTGTCAAGAAAAGCCCGACCAAGAGTACAGCAAAAGTCGTCAACAGCAGCCACGCCGCCAAAAGGCCAGAGATACCCTGGGTGCCCTTTGCCTTCAGTAAGGTACTTCAACATTGACGACATGTGATACGGGTTTTCTTTTTTTTTTTTTTTTTTGGCTTTTAATAATGTTGCTAAATTCTATAAGTCTGCCCTAGATGGTAATTACTAAACTTTATCAGTACCTACTGTTTTCCAAAATTATGTATGGACACTATGTAATATATGAGGTTTTTGTGTTGTTTTAATATTTTTTTAAAAGTTGTGTAGAAATGTTCAGGTGTTCAGGAAGAGCAAAAAATCTACTCAGATAAATGTCAAATTGGTCCAAAGAAGGCTCGACAGACTAAAAATAGAAAAGTTGTGCTCATGACTGTGAGCAGAAATTATCAACAGTAAGTGGAAGCTTTTGATTCTGTCTTTTCTTCACTTGGCCAAAACGCCTAATGAGGTACAAAAGTAGTTTTTTAACAAAGCACATGGAAAAACCTTCTGTTTTGGTTTTTGCTGTGCTGCCTGTGGATCTGCACTGGAATCGAATTTGTTAATTATTGTTAATGTTGTGATGGTGTGTGTGTGTGTTAATGGTTAAGGAACTGAGTGTTGAAAGTTTAGATGATAAAAATGTGGGGAATGGTTTACAGATGTGGCTGCACGTGTACAGTGGTGTGGCAGGAGTGTGTGTTTTTGTGTGTCCTGCCGTCAGATTGAGTTACTACAGTGTGTTAGTTTGTGGAGAATCGATGCCGACCGTCCATGTGTGACACTGTTGTCATGACATCTGCTGTGTCCGCTCAGGTGAAAACTGCTGCGTTTGCTCTGTCATTTCAATTCTTCCTCAACCATTATCAGCATCTTCTTTCCCAACGTTTTTATGAATAAATGCATTTAATGACTCAGTCCTCAGTCATACATTTTTTGGTCAACTTTGCACACAGCTGCACTTTAAAGCACTCGTGTGTGTGATGTTGCTGTATACAATATTTATTGTTTACTCGATTGATTTTGCGGCTCCAACTAGCAATTAACGTTATAGATTGATATGTTAATCACAGCCCAATCATTTAATCAGTCATGCTAATCTAGAATCTGTGTATGTGCCTGGCTAATGCCAGTAAGTAAATGCCAGATGTACTTGTTAAAAAAACGGTAAAATGGTTGTTCAGTTCACACTTGACAAAGACTGGCTCATTGGCTCTTGATGACATCATATTTTCAAGGTTGTCTTGAAAGCAATGAAAGAAAAAACGAATGATCGTCTCTGTTGTGAATGCATCATCATTTATTCTGGACGTCCTGTGGGTCTTGTTTTGGCTGAACAACAGAATGTTTGTTTAATTAACAGTCTTTTATAAGAACTGTTGCTGCTGCTGATTGACTAATTGAATAATTGACCGATTGTTTGGCAGCCCAGTCTGAGGTGGCAGTCCCGATTATCTTATAGCATTTGTTTTCCATCTCTAATCTTTCAGCTCGAACCACCAGTGTGTACAGGAGTGCTCACTTACAACCATTGCTTTTGTTAAATGAACACATAAATTCTGACCTCTGTGTGCCGCTGCATTTGTCGAGTCAGTTTGTTTTCTTTGGCAGCAATTAAGCCCCATTGTCAGCGGCTTTCCGAGTGGCGCTCCAGATGTAGGGCTGCCGGATCAATGTGGTCGATGTGCGCGGCTAATTTTAGCAGTTGTTGGTTTTCCATGGGCTCCAGGGTCTGCTGCAGCAGCACCACAATTAATACTCTTTCCCACACAGCGATGCTTCCTGCCAGCAGCTTCATGAGGTCTTGCTCTTGCATAATAGAGGTCAGAGTGCTGAAGGCTGTCTCTCACTTGCTGCTCCTTATTTGTGTGTGTGGAAGCCAGGCTCTTTGAAGTTCCTGAGGTGTTGTTGTGCTTTTACATGTAAAGAGTTTGGTGATGTCTGTGCTTGTTAGAAATTATGAGTAGTTGCTTTGTTTGTGCCCTTTTGAAGCAGCTACTAACACTCCATTCATGTTTGTCAAATGTTTTAGGTTGGTTGACTTTAATAATTGGTGGCTACATGAAAATATACATCTGTCCAGTAAAGCAAAGAATGGAGAGAGCCAGCAAAAAATTACATGCACACAGGTTCATACGTATTTGAACGGTGACAGGTTTTGTTGTTGTTTTTGTTGCTCTGTTCTTTTCTCTCTTCACTTTCCACTCACCCCAACCCGATAAGGCAGATGGCTGCTCACCCTGAGCCTGGTTCTGCTGGAGGTTTCTTCTGTTAAAGGGAGTTTTTCCTGTCCACTGTTGCCTATGGCTTGCTCCAGGGGGAATTGTTGGGTTCTGTTTATACATCTTTATAATCTTGACTTTGTTCTGTAAAGTGCCCTGAGATGACTTTGTTGTGAATTGGCGCTATAGTTAAATTTGAGTTGAATTGAATTGACACAGTTCTCATAATTTTGCTTCAAGTTGAAATAAAACGGTTGTGAATCGTGCCAGAATCAGAAATGTGTGATAGGGTGTCACATTATACCACACCGTCACAGATCATGTACTACTTCGCCCTTGAAAGAGATTTCAATCAAGGAAAGTCCACAAAGTTTGTGCGCACTCTATTCCAGTGTGTTCCAGAACATGGTGAATTTGTCCTTGAGCTTGTGGGTCAATGCTATGAGAGGGAATCTTTCTAATGAACTCTGTGATCACTGTGCCAACATGATGAACAAAACACATTGTTCATCATTGCACTTCTAACTTGCACAGCAGTGGTTCATAATATTTAGAATATCTCTGATTTTTACAAAAAACTTTCAGATTTCTGTAACAGTGTGCTTGGTGAGTGTGCATTGACCTTGCAGAGTACTTGTACCACTTTTCTACCACTGTCTACTTTAGTGTTAGGTGCAAAGGTTTGACTCTTATATGGGGATGCAAACCGCATCCTTAGGCTATATATTAAAGCCCAAAGCCGTTTCAGCAGTTTTTACGCTGGATGCCCTTTTTGTTGCAACCCTCCGATTTTATCCGGGCTCGGGACCGGCACCAGGTTGGCTCATGATGGCTGGGCAGCGCCACACCCAGTGGGATGGGATTTCGAACCCGCAGCCTTCTGAATCCCAACCCAATGCTTTACTACTGAGCCACCAGACCCTCTTAATGAATGCAAATTTAGCTACTACATGGAAGATAAGAACAACAACATCAGGATGCTCTTTATCAACTACAGCTCCGCATGCAACACAGTCCTTCCCCACACTCACCCACAAACTGCTTACACTTGACTACACCCCACGCTCTGTGACGGGCTCCTAGACCTCCTGACTGGTAGGTGGAAGTCTGTCAGGCTTGGAAATAGGAACTCAACAACCACCGTTGCATGGCACCCCACACCCCATCCTCTACACAGTGTTCACACATGACTGTGTCGCCTCCCACAAGGACAACATCATCCTGAAGTTTGCCGACAACACCGCAGTGATTGGACGGATCACTGGCGGGCATCTTGACCAGCTGCATCACCGCGTGGTTCGGGTGCACTACAGTCTGATAACATGGTGTGAGGACATCAACCTCACCCCTCACACAGACGAGGTGAAGGAGACAAGTGGACCCGAGGAAGGAGAGGAGAACTCATCAGCCACTGTTTATCCGAGAGCTTGAAGTGCACAGGGTGAGCAGCTTCAAATACATCCACATTAGTGGGGGCCTCACCTGGACACTCAACACCACCCTGCTGATTAACAAAGCACTTCCTGAGGAGACTGAGGAAGTTTGCCATGTTGCCTGCAGAAAGAGGTGAAGATCACCAGGACTCCACTCCACTCCACTCCACTCTGTGCAAGCACAATAGTCCACATGAGAGCAACTTCCATCCTCAAGGACCCCACCCATCCCCCAACTCCTACCCTCGGCCCGAAGGTACATAAGTGTAAAATCCGGAACCTCCAGATTAAGTAACTCCTTCTTCCCCTCAGCTATGAGACTCCTGAACAGGTAGCCAGAGGACACAGACTGGCCTCATCCGTCCCACAGAGCAGCTGGACTGAAGCTCTATCTCAATTTGCAAATCTGTGGTTTCTTCTTCAACTCAACCTGCACACTTTGTCAGTGTAGATTTTTCTGTCACTAACCAATAACATCTGGCACCGTTTAATTAGCACATTTTCCACCATAGTTACTACTTGGAAGATTCATGTCTGTTGCACATAAGTCATTATTGCATATATCTTTATATAGACTTTATACTTTTTCTTTTAACTGCTTGTATTACGCACTCACTGTGGCCAGCAAAGTATATTTTCATTGTACAGGGAAACACGTTTTCCTCACTGTGCACATGGCAATAAATGCTTTGAGCTTTGATCTGCAAACATTCTTTCATCATTACAAGTAGCATGGATAATTTACTACATTTGTCTGATGCTTATAGCACATGTGAACATTAAATCAGTTGTTGTCATTTTAACAAAAGCAGCAGAACTTGAGATGAAGAAAAGAAATCTGGATTACCCGATGACCCTTTGGAAAGTTATTCCATTACATTCCATCCAATTATAAGTGAAAAATATTCATATAAATATTGAAATATTTATATGAATATTTGATCTCCACCTTAAGTAGCTACAACAGTAAAATGTGTCACTATTGTATCAGTTTGAGCATGAACAATAGGAATTGCCAGTCACCCACCCAGGGGCTGAGAAATGAAGGAACCTTTGGATCAGACCTATGACGTGAGTGAGGATCTTATTTTTTAATAGTATCTGAAGCTGTGATTTTACTATAAACAGCACGACTCTACCTGCTGCCACATCTCACTGGTGTTTAACGTGTCCTTTGACCTTCTGACTTTACTGTCAGACTTTATGCTGCAATTCAATAATCACAAAAAGGACGTCCACCTCCTGCAGTGACTGTACCGAGGGAAGGGGGATTTAACACACACACACACACACACACACACACACACACACACACACACACACACACACACACACACACACACACACACACTCTGAGACCCAGGTCATATAGTTGTACAGCTGTAATCTCCTCAGAGCAGCAGATGGGCAGTATTTGCCACATCGGGACTGTCCAAAAAGCACAAGTGTCAGGTAATCTGTCAATCACTTAACGTCCTCCTGTGATTGGCCGACCTCCCCGACACCCTGTGGGCCTGTCCGTGGTGTCAACCCCTACCTTAAACAGCCAAACCTGTCGACAACATCCACATGCACATGCTCGTCCTTCTGTCCATCCTCCTCCTGATTTTCATCTGTGCTGCACTATGTTTGTCTAACCTCTGACCCCTCACCATGCTATTGTTCAGCAGGCTGACGCAGCCCCGCCTTCCTCTCCTATAATCCCTGTGATCCCAATCTCACCAATCCCAGCTGAGACCACCATCATCCCGCCGACGTCACAGGTTTTTTTTTTCTCCATATTCCTCCACTTTTCTCTCTGCCATCCATCTATAGATTTATCTTTTGTTTGGCTGCTCGTCCTTCTGTCGCTGTCAGTGTATAGATTTTGGTTCCATGTCTGCCGTCCAGCTGTGGCCCTGATGAAGTGAGCAGATTAGAGATAGGAGCGGTGGGAGATATGCCACACTTCCCTCATTTGACTTTAAAGAGCCCATCTGGCTCCTCCCGGGCAGAAAGTGAGCGAGGGATTGAGGCAGATGCTCAGAGAGCGAGTGAGTGAATGAGCTAAGCAGAGGTTGGCTTTGAAGCTAGAGGAAGAGGAGGTGAAGGAGCAGCTTCTCCATCCTGCACGGTTTGATTGATTTCAGGCTTCATGCTTCAGAATTGCATCTTATGCAGTGTGAAATGCCACCATGTACGTATCGCTGTGACCTCACTAATCTCTACTCAAATCCACCTGCTTCCTGTTTTATCCTTAGTGGGTCTGTAGCATCATGGGGAGAATAAGTCTGTAATGTCAATGCTGCCTTTTAGCTGCTGCTCATCGAATAGCTTGGGTTCAGCATGTTGTGTTTATGGAACGTTGTGTAGATGGTATGATTGATATTTTTGACATTTCACCGTAGATGCTTCTTCTGACGCTGTCTTTAATCCTCAGGCCAATCCTCCCCCTGTGGTGGTCAACACGGACAGCCTGGACACGCCTCCATATGTGAGTTCAAATGAAATACCAGTGTCATTGAAATACTTTGCTCTGTACATCACAGTTGCTTTTACATGAATCATCAGTCTGACAAACTAAATTGTCGTTTTGCTTCATGTCAGTGTTTATTAAATATTAGAGGATTGTTTTGCTCCAATAAGTCAGCAGATGTTGATGTATTTCTCCCGTAATTCTCAGCAGACACAGAAGTTGTTGTGGAGGCAGTTACATTTTTACAATACAGTATACAACAAACCTCTTTTGTAAAACCAAACCTAAACAGTTTTCTTAATTCACTCCTCCTCATTTGACTTTGTGTATGGGTTTTATGTTAAGAAGCAACACATCTAGTGTGCTGGCTGCGACGCTTTCAGGGACAGTACATACAATAGGCCAAATTTGCCGAAACTGTGCACTGTTACATTACTTGCACTGAATTCCAAGGCTGTGCAGAATCCACTGAGTGGTGGACTATGCATGAATTGTGATTAAAACATTGCAGATTCTTTGAGGGACCTAATAGTAAGAAATGATGAATGATAGTGACTTTTGAAGCTTAAGCTATAATCATATTAGTGATTGAAGATTATAATGCTGTAATGAATAACAGACTAACTAATTCTGTGCTGAAGAAAAATGAAAAAATCCAACAAGTTAAATATAGACTCAGGAGGTTCCTGCAGAGTCATGTGCTTCCTGCGACTGTCCGTCCTGTCCTTGTCAGACTTCTTCCTGGCGTCAGACCCGTCTAAATTAAATTGAGCCTAAGCAGCTGCCGGTCCAGTGATTGGCTCTGTGATGATCGAGATGTTGGCTGCTGTCCGTGAGATCCTGCGTTGTCTCTGCCAGCTCGGTGTGGACATGACTGTGGGAAAAAAAACGAGTTCTGAAAAAGCTTCTTACTCTGATCCTTGAAAACTTTATTCGGTCACGAGTCAGAAAATAGTTTTATTAATATTAAAACTAATACCTTTGAAATTGTGGATTAATCTATTAAATGCATTTATCATAAAGATATTTGTAAAAACAAAACAAAACAAAAAAAAGCAAATTACAGATCATGGTGCCCTAAGTGACGGATCAAAGCGAATGAGAACATTGTCACATGGCATGCAGTGATGCGTTTAGATTTTCAGTCTGAAAGAGAAACCTGTTGATGTGTAACATCACCTGACAGGTAGTGGACTCCTGGTCTCTGATAGATGTTGTATGGTTGCAGGTGAATGGGACGGAGGCTGACTACGAGTACGAGGAGATCACACTGGAGCGGGTAAGACGACGAGCAGCCGTCCTTGTTACTTCTTTCTGAATCACGAACATTTGTCAGCAGATGGAGCCAATGCAGCTCTTGTACATCTTTATGAGCCACATAAACCATCCGTAGATCATAACTCAGAGGAGTCATCGTCTGACTCCTGGCAACGGATACTGTTAATTCGACATTGACATACTTCTTTTATGTACTTCAGTACTTTCCACATCTCAGAACCAACTTGTGTCTCTGCAAAACCTGCAGTTAAGACATAATTAATCATAATCATAACTAATGTTTTGTGTGTCTGGTCAAACAAATACATACTTTCTTTTTAATGCAGCTGTGTTTTATTACCTCATCCTGTTTTTTCATCCTAATTCAGCTGTGCTTCTTCAAGTGCAAATTCTTAAGCGAGTCCCACAGGAACTACAGTTATTCTGTCTGTAGGCAGGAACATAATTATTATACGTTTCACAGCATTGACTAAAATATTTTTTCACGTAGGTGTTAAAAACATTGTTAATTTCTAAAAAGCATCTATAGTCATGAAATCCTAACATTAAATGTGTCTAATAATATTGTGTGCATGAAAGCCACAAATGATCCACGCGGTTGCATTGATTGACATGTTCTCTCATTGCATTGAACAAAAATATACATTTTATTCAGACTTGGTCCAAATGTGCATCATTTGAAAATAATCCTCAGCAAACGCATCACTTCCTCCACCAGTTCCTGAGTCTTTATTTGTAAGGCTTTTTTAAACCTTTACATCTTTAGAAGTTAGACTGTCACACAGTGGTGAGACAACCACGAAGTAAAGTATAGATCCTTTAATGTCTTTATTCATTATGTTTGATATTCAGGGAAACTCGGGGCTGGGCTTCAGCATCGCAGGTGGCACAGACAACCCCCACATCGGTGAAGACCCCAGTATTTTCATCACCAAAGTCATACCTGGAGGAGCTGCCGCCCAGGATGGACGGCTCAGGTGAGACAAACAGAGGATGTACGCACACGTTAAGTTCAACTAGTTAACATGAAGTTAATAGTACTCTGTAGAAATCGGAAGAAGTCACTTTCCACCACAAATGTTATGAATTTTATTTATTGAGTCTGTCTTCTCACCATGCTGTCAGTCTGATGTGACACACAAATGAAACAGAAAGGAAGAAAAAGTCAGGAAAGTCTATGAGCCATATTACCAACATTTTCTGTTCTTTTTTTTGTTTGTTTGTTTTTTAAGGTCCAATGATGTGTGTGCACTATAGAGCATATAGCAAAATTCTAATCTTCCAGCCCTTATATCTGGTCAGGCCTTTAGATGAAAACAGACCGTTGTTTGCGTACACAACAATGTCAACCCTGTCAGTCCTGATGTGGCGACATGTGCATATGCTGCTCCACACAGTTTAAGTAAGCAGAGTAAGAGAGTATAAACTTGAGCAGTGTGAATCCAGCCTTTCAGTGTTCACATTGTTGTTGTTTCATATTTGTAGTGAAAACTGAGGTCTGGTTGGGATTTTAAATCTGACCTGACCCCGGACGATCACACAATAAGACATTTATGATAAAATCTTATCATGAATCTACCTTTTAAGCTGCTTTAAATGACATACATGGTCCTACTTTTCTTTTTTTTTGTCCTTTTGGCTTATCCTGTGAGTTCAGTGTCACCACAGCGGATCTTTGTCTGCATGATGATTTGGCACAGTTTTTACCGGATGCCCTTCATGACGCAACCCTCCCCAATCTCTACCGGGCTTGGACCGTTACTGCACAGCTGGGGGGGGGGAATGGGCTGTTAGGGGTTCAGTATCCTGCCCAGAGACACTTCGACACATAGCCGGGACCGTGGATAAATGGTCCTACTTTAAGAAAACAATTTAAATTTGACTTAATAGTCTTTGACATTAATGGTCTCATAGCCTTAATTTCAGCTGCAACTTGATGTTGAAAAAGCTGAGAAGCCTCTTCTTACTTAGCAGCTGACAGCAGACTGACACAGTCAGAGAGCAGCTAGTGAACCAGGTGGAGCAGCAGAAGAGCAGATATTTCTCTCAGGAGGAGGTGTAGGTGAAAAACAGAGCTAAACATTTCAAATACTGGACTTGGATTCATCAGGTGGACACAGCTTCACATGAATCTTCATATTTCAGTGTAGCTGCTAGAATTAGACTGTTTGAAGTAAACCTATCAGTCACTGCTGGTTTAACTAAGATGCTTCAAAACAGTTTAGTCTTCTGCAGTAAAAGCTGGTGTCTGTTAACCACAACCCCCCCAGGAGTGTTGCGATGCCTTTCTCTGCCTCATTTATAATGTAACAGTGAAAGTCTGACTCACCACATCTAGATGGTGGTGCTGGTGATGATGATGGGTTGTGGGATGAAGCCCAGCTCTGTCTCAATATCAGGTTGCTGCTGACATGAACCTGGTTTGAGGTTCAACCGACTGAAAACTCAGGTCAGTTACAAACAAACAAACAGATGATGAGAAAAAAGAATTTCCCCCAGAAAGACAAAAATGATTGGACTGAGTTTGTCAAACTTGAGGTTAGATCACTGTGCTTTTCCTTTATTCTCTTATTGAAACACAAAAGGATGTAATTACACAGAGTGGATCCTTTTCTGCTGCACAACAATGTTACTTCACACCAAAACGCTAATGGCAGATGCTAATGGCTAATCTGGTGTCTGATTGTGAAATCTTACACAAAATGAAGTCTAGTAAGTTTGGAGAATTAGATTTAGAAACCTGTTTAAATGGACAGAGATTTTTTTTTCTCAGTGAACTACAATATTTGTATTAAAATAGTGTAGTAATAATGTTGTTCTGATGAGGACCAAACCACTGTGATGCCTTACTAATAAATTTTTTTTATATATTTTTACTTTTCTGTATCTAAGAACACCTGAAGAACATATCCTTTTCTTCTTTGTGATTATTTCTAAATTTAGTTCAGGAAGCAGAAGTGAGCTAATTCTGTGTTGGTGGAAACCTGGCCTGACCTCATTTAGAGTCTTCAGGTTGACTCAAAGCAAGCTGTGTGTCTTGTAGGGTGAATGATGTCATCCTGAGAGTTAACGAGGTCGATGTTCGGGACGTGACTCACAGCCGAGCCGTGGAGGCTCTAAAGGAGGCCGGCTCCCTCGTCCGACTCTACATCCGCAGGAGGAAACCCGTCTCTGAGAAAGTGATGGAGATCAAACTAGTGAAGGGACCTAAAGGTAACACATGTTCAGTCAACAAGCAGTGGAACTAGTCGAGGGTTGTTCCAGTTTTGTCTGTCTCGTGTTTAGCATCTTGTAGCTCCTCATGGAAACTGTACCGGTGGTGTTGATGCTCTGCTGGATGCTGGATTGTCTCAGCTTGCTGATTAGCTTTAGTAAATTCTCTGGGCTTAATAAACATTCAGTAAAGACGCCATGCTCAAGAACAAAACCTCCGAATTTCACCAAAGCCCCCTGAAGTGTTAGTTTTTATGTAAGTATGATGGATGCAGTGTCATTGTGTGTATCCTGGCAGGTCTCGGCTTCAGTATAGCTGGTGGGGTGGGGAACCAGCACATCCCAGGTGACAACAGCATCTATGTTACCAAGATCATTGAAGGAGGAGCTGCACATAAAGATGGGAGGCTTCAGATCGGAGACAAACTGCTTGCTGTAAGCACAGTACAAAATACATCTTGTTAACGGATTCTACCTTAAATGTTCACACTCTGACGACAAAAGTAGGCTCAGCTGTGGAACACGTGAGACTGAAAACACTGTCTCTTTAAGAATATTAACTCTTCCAAGACGTTGCTAAAATGTATGTTGGTCTAAAATAGACTTTTTAACAACTTGACATAAAGTCTTTTTAAAGACTGTTATTAGATTCCGGGCTTTAGTCTCAGCCCTGGTCCTGCGTCCTCTGTGTTTAGGTGAACAGTGCTTGCCTGGAGGAGGTGACCCACGAACACGCCGTCACTGCCTTGAAAAACACCCCTGACGTGGTCTACTTGAAAGTGGCTAAACCCAACAGTGTCTTCATGAACGACAGCTTTGCTCCGCCCGACCTCACCAACTGTGAGTGATGACTTTTATTTTTTAAACAGAAGCACAACCAGAACTGAGTGTTGGTGGAGATTCTCCATCAGCAGGCATTTACATTGTCACACCCTGCACAACAAAGCTGAAAGAATCCATCTTTTTGAGTAAATCGTCATCATCACAAGGGTCCACTTGTCTGTTTCTCTTTTTTTCTGAAACCAAATACCTTCATACCCATAACTTTAAGCTAAATATTTTTAATTAACTACATTCGAGTCACAGATGAAAGTCAATTCATGTTGTATTTTCTGAATTTGTCATTTGGCAACTGTCCTGATTCATAAATAACCTGGTCAAGTGCAGACAATCAATTTTATAAAGTTTTATTTCATTTTAAGGTGAATTGTATTTGAGAGGCTCAAACTAGGTCAAGATCTCAAACACATTTGTGTCATTTTAAAGTAAGTTAAGCTTCACCGTGTCCTCACCCCAGGACAACAGGGATGTGATCAGCCTTTGGTTGATCCTTGTGGTTTCTGATCTTTCAGATTATTTAGATGTGGTCTGGTTGACTTTCTTTGACCTCTATTTAGTTATGAATTCATCAGGGACCACAGAGCGTGTGATGGTGATGTTTTCACTTTGAAGAGTCGACATGAAGCAGAACCGTTCTCAGACACATTCAGATCTGGGACTCTAGATCTGTTCCCAACAAGGCTCAGTGTTAATGTGGAGACGTTAAAGGACAAACTGATCATGGACTGATGAGTCCAGGGTCTGACCAGGAGACAGTGAGGGAATGATGGGTCACTGAATGGATTAAACAGGCTGAAGATGGCTGTAAACGGTACAAGATGCAAATAACAATACATCTTTTCCCTAATTATGTTGGGACATAATTAGGGAAAAAATCTCAGAAACGCACGTAAATTTGTAAATTAGCTATTTTAGTTTAGCACAGTGAACAAACACATAAGAAAATAAAAATATGGGATTTTTAGGATGATGTTGATCTTTGTTTTAGAGATGATGTAAACATGGTGTCATTTATACTCACAGCTTGCTGAATCAGTAAATCAAGTGCCATAAAGTAATTTTCCTTAGGATCCTTCATCTCTAAAGATCCTCTTTAGATTCAACCCCTGCACATTATCGTCCCCTCCTCTTCCTCTTCTCCCTCTTGTTGTAACCTCTGGGTTATTAGCACCACCCACCGTTCTGCTAATGTGGAGATGCATGAAGGACGAACTGGAAATCCAATCAACGAGCACTGAGCTGCATCACAAGCTGCTGCCAATGTGTTCAGGCAATGGCACCAAGTAACAGGGCGAGGTTCTGCAATATGTACAGTGACAGGATTTGACAGCTGATGAATGAGAAATAATTTTGTTAAGTGCACAAGCAACCACACACATTGGGAAGAAAAACAGAGGAAGTAGTTGTTGGGGTGTTGCAGCCGACCATCCCATCACATCACCCCTGCTCTTGTTATCATATGCACCATTTGGACAGATTGGATTATTTCTTTTTGCTTCTTTGTGGTGTTTTGTTGGGGTAGTGACTGCATTGGGGAGAAACGCTTTACAATGGTTTGCACATGACAACAGCTGTTAGTCCTGCAATTAGAGAGACCTGAAATCTACAATGAACTAAGGAAGAGGATGTGCTAAGATGGATTTGAGTGCTAAGAAAATCTGAAGTGTTATAATCTATATCTCCATCGTTATTGGGAATGTAGGATGTGTCCTTAGTAAAATGGATGAGGCATTAGCACCGATTAAAGAACACAGAGTTTACTGGGAATTCAGTGGATCACAGTTTCAGGAAACACAGCTGAATGAAGTCACCCCTGTCTTGTAACTATGGGCAGCTGGTGAGGGCAGACGGACAAGCGGTGGAGTTTGCTCTGACCATCACCTTCGGCTATGGGCTGCTCCACCTGTGGTGTGTGGATAAACACTGTGATGTGACACCACAGCCTCTATTGCTCCTAGCACACAGCAGGCTGATTTTCCTGGTTTCTCAGCTTAAAAGTTCCTGCCTGGACTTATTTATTCTATATTGACTTTTCAGTTTTGCGTTTTTGTTTTTTAGTTTCAGTTTTAAACACTCGCAGGGTTTATGATGTGTCTGTTCCATCAGAAGACCAACATTAGTTTTCATTTGTGATTTTATTCACTTTATCACTTTTGCATATGCAATAAATAAGTGTTTTTACATCTGAAAGCCACAGCGTTCATGTACTCTGTTACATGTGAGAACATACACTTCTTTTTCATTGACAAAGTGGACTCAGTTTTTTGACCCTTCTTTTCTGTCTGGCTCAGCATACTCTCAGCACATGGAGAACCATATCAGCCCCCCAAACTTCCTGGGCCAGCCTCATCCACCACCAGCATCCTCGGGATGCTACTCCCCGACCCCAAAGAGCATGATGGGGGACGATGATGTCACCCGGTGAGGACATGTACATCTACACTACACACTTTGTCAAACTTGAGAAGAGTATTTAGTCCTTGAGGGGAGTAATTTTTGAACTCTGAAATCTTTAGTGACTTTCTAATTTATGTTGATATGAATGTTAATGTCAAGCTCTGCTGGTTTAAGCCTGCAGAGACTGTAGTTTTCTGCCTTGATACAAAAATGAACAGATGCAGACTCGGGCCTTTACGATGTAGAGTCAGACAGGAAATAACTACGATTTAAACTCCACTAGAAGCCAATGACAAGGGGCCAACACTGGTTGTTGAGTGAATGGTTTATTCGGAATAACAATAAAACAGTTTCTGAAAGAATTTGAAGTGTGAGAACTGGGTGAACTCCACAGCTTCCCTGAAATTGCATATATGTGGCCCTGAATAATAAATCCCAAGTCACATGAGGTATGTAATCTTTCCGGAGATTTCCATGTCTGCACAGCTTATTCTCCCAGTTCTACTCTGAGCCGTGAAAGTGAAAAGTGTTTGGCTTCTACATCAGGACAGTGGTTTATGTCATGACTCCCACAGACCCTTCAAAATCTGTGTGGAAAGAGACCTAAATATAATAATCTGCAGTGGAGTGACTGAAAGTTCATCAATCAACAGAAACACCAAACTCCAACTCCACTCCAACATTACTGTTTAATTTAGTCAATATTTTAAGCCTAAAAAATAAAAAGTGCATTTATATCTGAAGAATAGAACAAAGTTTCTAAAGGACAGTGACTCAGGAAACATGGACTGAAGATTTATCTTAATATAATCTAATTTGGACAATTAGAGAGGAGCTGTGTCTATTATCAGGTCAGTGTTACACATCATCATGCAAAATTACCTAAATGTTTGTTCAGCTCTGAGAAGCATCAAATGCCAAAATAATTGTTTATTGTTGGCAATTTTAATCTGCATCTTCACACTGCAGCAGAACTTTCACACTTCCACTGTCCTGTTGTTGAACATAGCATCATTCTGAATAAGTTGGGCTTGTTTCTGTCCCATAACCCAAAGTCAGGACAGAAAGAATTATAGAAGTCACATGACCAATATTACAGATAACCCCCTGGAGCTATCTGTGTCAGATCAAAGAGCAAAATATTTTTATCCTTGTTTCTGTTACCTTCTCGGGGGGGGGGTCACATGAACTCTGAATGGTTGACAGCTACTATGTGGTCCAACAGGGAGCCCAGGAAGGTGGTGTTGCACAGAGGAGCGACGGGACTGGGCTTCAACATTGTGGGCGGGGAGGATGGAGAGGGGATCTTCATCTCCTTCATCCTTGCTGGGGGACCAGCTGACCTCTGTGGAGAGCTGAGGAAAGGAGACAGACTCATCTCTGTACGTATATACGTCAAACGTTTAAAGTACAACACAAGCCCGGTAACAACCCATAACAGAGCTCCTTGTTCTTTGTGATGTTTCGAGGTGAATGGAGTGGACCTTCGGAACGCCACCCACGAACAGGCTGCTGCCACTCTGAAGAATGCCGGGCAGACAGTGACCATCATTGCCCACTACAGACCAGAGGGTGAGACCCCTGAACACACCTGCAAGAACAATCACATGACAACTAGTTTGGGTGCAGAATTGTTGTTCAGATAGGTGGTTTAGCACTTGAGTCAGGTGTTTCTCTTTGACAAGAAGGTCTGATGTCATGAGCTGTCAGTTAGAACTTTTGCTCAAATTTCTCTTAATTTGGTTCTTAGTTTGCATGTAAACGCCTGCTGTAAACGTTCTGTTCAGAGTACAGTCGCTTTGAGGCAAAGATTCACGACTTGAGAGAGCAGATGATGAACAGCAGCATCAGTTCTGGATCTGGGTCTCTGCGGACGAGTCAGAAGAGGTCGCTGTACGTCAGGTAAGACCGCGTCTCACCCGAAGGATTCCCTGCTTTAACAGACATGTAATAAGAAATAACTATATAAAAATTATTTCAAAAAATAATAATATAGTAAATAGTTGTAGTATATTTGCAGAGAGCATATTTTAAATGTAAAAAGTTTGAATGTTTTGTTACTTGACTTTATGAACATGCATTAATTAAACCCAACTGGAATAATGTGTTTTGATTTTATTACAATTTTATGGTTAAATAATTTACTGAATTAAAAAAAACAAACAAAATTCAATTCGCTGAGCTGCAACATGTTTTTGCTGCTTTTTTAAAAATATATTGATTATAGAATTAATCAAATATATAATTAATTATAATGTAATTGATAATCCTGTTACATAATTTAAATTTTAAAACAGCACTTCATGTATCAGAAACAATATTTTCTCTAACATTAAAAAACAAAATACAAATTTGTATAATAATTAAAATATTAGTAGTCAGATTTTATTTTTCTGATCTGTCACGGTTGTTCTGATCCTCTCTAGATTCTACAATACAGTTAATATTAAAGTACACTGATATTATAAAGCTTTATATCTACTTTCTCTGGCTTTGTACATCGTGTGTGTGTTGTCGCTGCAGAGCACTGTTTGACTACGATAAGACCAGAGACTCTGGTCTGCCCAGTCAGGGACTTAACTTTAAGTTTGGAGACATCCTTCATGTGGTGAATGCGTCTGATGATGAGTGGTGGCAGGCCCGACAGCTGACAGCTCAGGGAGAGGTGGAGGAGGTGGGGGTCATCCCCAGCAAGAGAAGGTCAGTCTCACACACACAAATGTTGGATACTCCTTCAGTCCCTTTAGCTGCTCCTCAGTAATCAGGTTACAGTCAACTTTTCTTTTCCAGCAGTTGGTTTCTTAAACTGGAACATGAATGAAGGTGGGGGGGGTCAGACAGTCTTGGTTTCTCCTGGAGAAAAACTAGATAAATGGAACCAAATTCCCCAAATGAGGAAAAACAACTACACTTGAAATGATTGAGTCGTGTTGATCTATGCCACAGCATTAAGGTTCTGTCTTCTTTGACCTCAGGGTTGAGAAGAAGGAGAGAGCGAGATTAAAGACGGTGAAATTCAACGCAAAGTCTCGAGACAGAGGGGTGAGTGTTTCCTCCCACAGCAGCATCCGTAGTAGTAGTGTGTGTGTGTGTGTGTGTTCAGTGTTGTGCTGAAAGTAACAAATTATTAAAATTAAGTATTTGTAATTGAATGTAGTCTGTATCTGCACAATCATTAAATGTTTATACTTGAAGTAGTATTTGCATGATTTTAGTCTGTAGAAGTGGATGAAGTGTTTGAGCTGCAGCCACCTGACCTCCACCTACTAATGAGTGTTTGACTAATGTTTGAACCCAGCCAGTTTAACAGCATGGTGTTGACGTGTTTTCTTCTTCACCGCGCCGTCGCAGCAGCCAGGCTGCAGCAGACCCTCCGCAGCACCTTAGTTAACGTGTCGCTTTAACACGCGTTGCCAAAGCCGCAGAGCGCCGCCTGCCAGCCCCCACCTTTTAACACACCAGTCTGACAGGGGTGAAGGGGGGAGGAACCGAACTGAAACACATGCATGATTCCCCACAGTTCCTCCTCCCGCCCCAAATGGAGAGAAACGCTTGACATTGATGTCTGACTGATGTCCTCCTCTTAAATACTCACCCTCTCACCCTGCTCTCTCTCTCTCTCTCTGTCTCTCTCTCTCTCTCTCTCTCCTGTGCTGGATAACACTGATGTGCAGCATGTGCTCTAATGATGTGTGTAGTGCAATGAGGCAGGAGGTTGGATGTTTAGCCTTGGAACATCAATATTTAAATGGAACGAAAGCTCCAAAAACACTAAAACAGGATATACACACACACACACACACACACACATACATACAGGATATAAAAAAGTCAAATTCTCAAGCTTCTTATTGGGAATTAGCAAACTAGTGCATGCAGACTGATCCTAATGGACAGTACATTATGACCTGACAGCACCCAGAAATGACCAAACAATTAAGCTTTTATTTATTTCTAGGTCAGAAGTCAAACTGAAGTTAATCATTGTCATTGAGCATAATAACTCCTTTGTAGAAAGCTATGATCTCCTTGAATTTTCTTAACTGTAGCTTCCATTCAGGTGACTCTCACGTATATTTGATCGACTCGTCAGAGGCTCGATCCACTAAATCATCTTGCAGCCGTTGTTCACCTGTTAAAATCGTGTCTGTGCCTCATTGTAATAGTGTGAACATCAGAGCAGAGTCAATGTCCTTTATCCTCAGCTAAAACATGAACTCTAATAAATTAAAAGTTTGTGACACAAAAGAAATCGCAGGTTCAACAAAGATAAAGCTAAACAGAAAATTGAAAATGTGAAACAATCTTACATACTCACAACCAAAGAGCAAATTTCATGGAAGTGGTATTTGTACTAGCTGATTGTGTATTGTTGTTATTATAATAGGTTTGGGGTTAAGTTTGCATTCTCTCGAAACCTCACCCTGGACTTAACATGATACCAATGCAAGTTAAGCTGGTACAAGTGTAACAAAAGTCCTAGTAAGTTAGTAAAATAATGAAATTGTGATCTGATGAATACTGTAAGCAGATGGTTTCTTCTTGTTTATTCCGTAGAATAAGGAAAAGGGCTTAACAGGAGTCCGAAAGCTTTTATTTTGCAGATATTCGTAGCTTCATTGTTCTTTTATTAAATCCCATTTAAAGAGCAAAGTGAAACTGATCTGAAATAACCAGCGACTTTGTCTCAGCTCACACCATCGGATTGTCCTCCGCATGTTCTTTCTCTGCTCCTGTCTGACTTCTGCTGCCTTTGCCGTGTTAAACCAAAGCATCACTTTAAAGAAACGTGTTTGATTCTGTGGCTCAGACTGGTTACAGTGGACGGCAGTGTAGAAGCTTACAAAGCCAAACTACGTATATTATTGTTAAATATTATTACATGCATGTGGAGATTTATTACACTATTTCAACAGTTCACCATATTTATTTTCTACTATATTGATTTTATTTCCTTTTCAATGTGATGTATGAAGGATGGGACTTTGGTATCACAGTAGTCTCAGTTGCAGCTTTTTGTAAAGAAAGTTTACATAGAATTCGCTCCGATAAAACTCAATTTTCATGTTGTAATCTAGTAGTAATTTTCTTTCATCCTTGTGTCCTTGGTTGGCAGGACAACATCTTTAGTACTTTTTTTAAGATTTAAAGTTGCAGCAGGTTTATAAATTATTATTTTGTTACTTCTGGCTTTTTTTTTCACGTTTTAGCTGTAAATCAATTTGGCTGCTAACGTCGTTATCCAGCGAGTCACAGACTCAGGAGACAGAAAAGCTTTTCATTCTGTTTAAACCACATCAGACTCCCTCATCTCCCCTTCTTCCTCTTCTTTTGTTTTTATTCCATTGCCCCCCCCTCCTCTTCAGCAGTCTGTCAATGACAAGCGTAAAAAGAACCTCTTTTCCCGAAAGTTTCCGTTCTACAAGAGCAAAGAGGCGAGTGAGCAGGAGACCAGCGATATTGATCGTAAGTACCAGCAGGATGGGGGCGGCAGGTTTGGGGCCTGTCCGTCTGAGACACGATGGTCGGTGACAGGAAGAGAGGTCAGCTGGTGGCGACGTGCTGCAAAGGTTATCATGGCTGCAGGGCTTAGCTAACAAAATGCACATCTCCACTAAGTGAATAAAAGCTGCACCTTGTCACAGTTGGGAGTGGGATTACATCATCCCTGGTTGCACTTGTGGATGGATTAACAAACGGGCCCAAGAGGTCAGTTTGCCCCTGGTACAACGCCTCTGTGTGAAGTTACTGCTGATATTTGTTGATGGAAACTAAAAGGAGTTGCATCATAACCAAACGAAAAACTATATGGACATAAATGGAGGGTTTGTGAAAAATGACATAAAGCCAGTCCTAAATACGAGCAGCCTATTTCCTCATAATCCATCCATAGTTGCAGTTATCAGGAGTCCATTTATAAAAACATCACCGCTGTAAAGAAACATCTGTTCTGACTCGACAATCAGAGCCCCCCCCACCCCGGGGGAGGTAAAATGGCCGCCCTGCAGCCCTGCTGACTGGCTGCGTTCCCTCTGTTCTCTCTGTCTGTCGCTGTAACTTTGTTAACTCTGTGTTTCTGTGGTTGTTTTCTCTTTGTTCACTCACGGCTCTGCTGACCTCAGGACAACAGCGAAGACTTACTATCCAAAGGCCACAGTAAGTGTGTCCCCCACCTCACCCACACTCCTAGTCTCCTAGTTTCCACCAGGATCCACCTTCAGCCACCAGACACCAGTCTGTCACTAGTAGTGAAGGAAACCAAAAGATGTTTAGCTCTGTGTGTAAAGTATCAGTAAATGTTAGGTTGGATTCGTTCACTTGTGGACGTTTCTGTAAATCTAAATGGCAACGACAGCAGTCGATATGCGACCATATAAAGAGACATAACTACCAGAAATAGACACAAAATGAACCCAGGGGACAAAAATAATCCAATCGTCACACAAACTGTGCCACAGAGACCAAAAAATGAAAAGTGAAACAACGTTTCACGTGGTGAGAGTGAAGGCAGTCAAACACAAGATATGATGACGGGGTTTCTTGTAAATATGTGGCTGTTATGATTTGTAAATCAAGTTAAAAACAAAAGCAGTTACTGTAGAGGTTTTAAATGAAAAGGTCTGGGTCAATAAAGCTGCAATAAAACATTTAACAAACAACATGCAGTAGTGGTCTCATCCTAAAATGGAGTACGGAGCTCTTTCCACTTGTGTGTCGCTCCGGCAGCTTTTCTAATAGCTGCACATTTTTTATTAGATGCAACCCAGAACCTTCAGCAGAGACCAGAAGAGCTGTTTTAACCCCCACTGCAAATTTAGTAATATGTTGAAATGAGGGTTGCAACAGTATAATAATGTTTTCACTGTGTTACGAAAAATGTTAAAATATTATTATTATTATTATTATTAATAGTAGTAATGTTTAGCTGATAATTGTGTAGATAATTGTGACCTACACAAATGAACAGTAAGTTGTTTTTTTTTTTTTTTTTTTCAAAAGTAAAATTAGATGCTGTAGCTAAAAACTGATGATGCTGATGCTGGTTCCTGGTTGTATCCTCAGACTCTTCTTCTTCTTTCCACCTTCCTCTTCCTCACCACTGACCGTGTTCCAGACCAAACTCCATCTATTTAGTCTTCGGTTTTCAAATTCCACCTCTTTCTTGAACAACTTTCTTAATTCACTGCTCAGGTATAGACCATCACATCTGGATCCACAGTCAGTGTTGGATCCTCATGAAGGTTTTTTGCTTTTTAAAATTGCAAATTGATGATCTCCTCTAGCTCAGAGTAACAGATGTCAGTTTCCAGCTGCATGTGCTTTTTAGGAATAAAGTGATCAGTGAACCGATCTAGTAAATAATGTTTCATTCTCATAGTTTAAATAAATTATATCTGAATAAAACATTGTGTTGGAGGGAAGTTGTGCTCTGTGTTTTAAAACTGACTCTGGTCTGCAGCTCGCTGTATCTGCACTTAATGAAATTCTTACATTGCAAGAACATTTTTGGAGCCGTAGCAGTTTCCTCTGTGGTGCTGGGGAATAATTCACTTTAATTTTCTGATTTTCAGCCGGGTCATGATCATGTTTTCAGTAATATCTTCCTGTTTAAGAGGAAGCAACCTGAGGATTTTGTGATGGCACCAGAGGTTCAAACACAGAGAGGCAACGTGGACACATCAGTGATGAACCCAGGGTCATCGGATGTTTCCGGTCTTAAATCATCAGCTGACCCTGCTGTGGGTCATCAGTCCCGGCCTGTGTCCACGTTGCACCACATACACCAATGGCTAATCCTGATTCACAATCACCTTGACTCAATGTTCTTAGTGGCTCATTTAATGAAGCATATTGTGATGTATATCAAATATCACAATATTTTTTACATTGATCCAAAATAGCTCCCAGCCCTGTTATTGCAGATACATATATGGTAATGTTAGTCATATTATTTATTATGCAGTGGTTCAGTTTGGGAACATTTCCTGAATGAGGTCCCTTCTGTGGTGTGTTCCTGTTTTCCATTTGCTGCTGTTGGACTTGAACACCCTGAGTCCTCTGTGTGATCATGACTGTGGGCAAAGCATTATGGGAAAGCGATGCTTCCAACTGATGTGGTGTGTCCTCTGTTTTGTTGTGATTACAGAACATGTGACATCTAACGCCAGCGATAGTGAGAGTAGCTACCGTAAGTCTCCACCGTTGACGCTGCCTGCTTCGCTCGATGATTTACAGGAAACGCTGACTGAACCTGCTAACTGCTAACTGCTCTCAGTGATCACGTTAATGAACACACACTGTTGATAACAGCTAATAACAGCATGACTTCACGTACTCCGTATATCCTGCTGCTAACGCTCCTGAACGCTGCCTGGCAGCAAGAACGTCTGTCCGGCTGTTTGCTCCTGACTGCTGCATGGAATTGGATGAAATGAAACGTGTGTGTGTGTGTGTGTGTGTGAGAATATATCAGCTTTTTACACTCAGTCTTTAGTGTATTACACCCAGTTTTTCACACAGTGTCATTGAATTGAGTTATTTTCTGTGAAAATCTACCTCAGAAAGACATAACCCCACAGAACAGATGTTTTGAAAGCTTCATGTTGTTGTAAACCAACCCAAAGCAAAATATATTAATATATTAAGATGTCTCTGTCTGAATCACTGCACACTGCTTATATTAAGTTCTGGTAGTTCTGGTTTAGAGCCAGTTCTTTTTTTTTTTTTTTTTTTTTTTTTGTGAACCACTTCTTCGCATTTCAGCGTTTCTTGGTGCTGGAGCTGCTGAGAGAGCAGAGACGTGCACAGTCGTGCACAGGTGCATGCAGTGATATCTCTGTGGTGGTCTCAGCCTGTGGACTGTTTGTGAAGCTGATGTCTGTATCATCACGTTGTACGTTTTCACTTTTACCTGTTTAACCGAGGCACCGATATGATCTTTGACACAGAGTTGGTGTCTTGTAATTTGTGCTCCATTTAAGACAAACGTCACTTTGTGTTTTCTTACATATGGATGTCTGCCAGCTTGGGCAGGAACTTGTAATGAAATAATGAAATTTGTCCTTATCAGACACATTCCTGGGTGTTTATGTTCAGCAGCTGATTGCTAAATTGCTCGTATGAACGACGAGCACCATGATCGGCTCCTGGGAAAACTGCAGCTGTCAGAGTAAATAAAGATCGAAGCATCTCCATTACAAAATTCTGTCTGCAGCACAAATGTAGCTGTGTGAAGTGTCTCTGTTTAATCCACTTAGTGATTTCCTTCATTAAATCGCCGCTGAAAGGCCAATTCAAACGTTAACCGCTACTGCAGACTAACTGAAGTACATAAACCTCGGTTCTGCCCTCTCCTCTCAGCTTTCATCCCCCTCAAAGACGTCCACAGTTAAACTCCTGGTAGTGCTGTCAGACATCCTGTTAACCATCCTGTGTGTGTGTTTGCAGGCGGGCAGGAGGAATATGTTCTGTCATATGAACCAGTCATTCAGCAGGAAGGTGAGACGCTTTAAATATGCTCTGCTCTTCTCATAGGAGGATTAATTACTCATAGATACACAGATTTATATTTTACATTTTACATTTTAAATTGCAAGATTTTTTAGGTGCGGTTGGTTAAATTAATAGTTGCAATAGCATCATTGCAACTTGTTGGAGGGACTGAGATACTGTTGACACACTGCCTGAAAAGTTTTTTCCCATCACAGACTAACAACACTTGTAGAGGAAGATGAAGTTAACGGCGTCCAAATAAATGAAATTGTTCACATTTAACAGACTTTAACAGAAAGTTGCTGCAGTGGAAAAAAATCCATATAATAAATTAAAATGAGATCAGTAATGTTAGAAATATGAAGTCATGAGTCATATACATTAAATGAGAAATAAATTCAATTTGAAATTTCTTTAAAAAAGTCAACTTTGTGATGTGAATCAAATCATTTAAAAATGATCTTTTTTGGATCCTTTGTTACAGTGAACTACACCCGTCCTGTCATCATCCTCGGGCCCATGAAGGATCGCATCAACGACGACCTGATCTCAGAGTTCCCTGACAAATTCGGATCCTGTGTCCCACGTGAGTCCGCTCAGATCTCTACAGGTCGAACCATTGTTTTAAAGATAATCTTTAAAATCAGTGAAACACCTTCCTCGTTCCTCTGCCAGATACAACCCGGCCGAAGCGGGACTACGAGGTGGATGGCAGAGATTATCACTTTGTGGTGTCCAGAGAACAGATGGAGAAAGACATCCAGGACCACAAATTTATTGAGGCGGGACAGTACAACAACCACCTGTATGGAACCAGTGTGCAGTCGGTCCGGGAGGTGGCTGAGAAGGTACCAGGACCTGAAACCTGTTGTCTTGTGTAAAAAGCTTTAAGTAGTGAGACACAACAGAAAAAAATCTTTAAAACAAACATCAAGTACAATGTTTGATGTCTTAGTAAAATCAGTCTGATGTTCAGTAAAACAGAGAAACAGTGGATGAGACCGAGTTCTTTGTCTTGTGCCGTTTTCAGGGTAAACACTGTATCCTGGATGTGTCGGGCAACGCCATCAAAAGACTCCAGCTGGCTCAGCTTCACCCTATCGCCATCTTCATCAAACCCAAATCCGTGGAGAACATCATGTGAGTCAACGCTCCTCATCGTGTTTGTTGGAAACATCAGTTTTTGTTCCTTTGTGTTATTTCAGGGTTAAGTACCTGAAACAAAACATCACGTTGTAAATTCAAAGAAAAGACTCCAGTGAAACTAAACTTAGCACGTAGCCAACAATTAAAATATCCAGCTGACATTAAAACCAGGAAACTAGTTTTAGGTTTTCTTTGTGCAGGGAGATGAACAAGCGACTGACGGAGGAGCAGGGCAGGAAAACCTTTGACAGAGCCACTAAGCTGGAGCAGGAGTTCACTGAGCATTTTACAGGTGAGACTTCCTGTCACTTTGATCCTGAAGTCCTGCTTATGGTTTCTGTTTGTGCTCAAACATGTGCCACACATGCACATTAGGCTTTAGGACATGTCACTGTACTAAATGTAAATGCAGTGCATCTGTCTTACTTTTGTCTTTGTCCATTTGTGTTTTATAACCCTTTCATGTCTCTGCGTGTTTTGTCGTGAATGTTTCACTTTATGAAATGAAAACAGCTGCTGAATATCAGGAGGACATTGTGTATCTGTTGGGGACTATTTTCAGCAGCGAATTCAGCATGATGTTGAATGTGGGACTGAGTCAAAGTCAACTACAGTATTTACATTGACAGATTAACAAATGGGCTTCTGGGTCTGAGCTTCTATATGAATCACAAAGGAATAAAAATGAGCAGAACATTTCCAAAAATAGAAATAAATGGACTAAAAAGACACCGACAACAGTAGCACTGGTGGTCTTAATGTGAGAGGACAAGAGTCAGCATGAACCCAGCAAGGCGACTGTAAGCTCATCAACAAAGCACGGACCATAGGGTCAGTGGTTTGATTCCCGGTCCGTCCTGGCCGTGTAGTGATGTTGTTCAAGATGCTAAATGCTAAGTTGCTCCCAGTTGGTCAGGTGAGCGCCTTGCATGGCAGCCACTGCCATCAGTGTGTGTGTGTGTGTGTGTGTGTGTGTGTGTGTGTGTGTGTGTGTGTGTGTGTGTGGAGCTGATTTTACCACTTTGTGCTAACAGGTGGTTGACTTCTACTGATAGATCAGCAGCTGTTAGTTTACACACATGATGATGAGTATGGATGTTGCAGCTGTTCGGTTTAGATAAAATAGATGAAAAAATTAGAGCTGGATAACTGATGTTAAATCCTGATATTTTTTCAAGGGTTTGTGTCTAAATTGATCCAAATCTGATCGTCACTTTACTGAACCGTAATGTCTGCAGAGATGAATGATACGACCTCTGACCACAAAGGGACTCTGGGTTCAGACAAAATGTAAAAAATGGATTCTCCAAGATGTCAGTGTACATTCACATTCAGTAACAGCTGAATTTATCCAGATCAGTTCATGAAACTGCTGGACATATTTAAAATCTAGTCTTTAGCTCAAATAGCACATGAAAAATGCCTGATGACAGTAGAGAGCTGTAAATTCAGTGACTGTGGAATAAATATGTTCAGTTTAACAGTTTCAGATCTGTATCAGGGCAAAAACACAATCTACTGAAGAGCATCCGGGTTCAGTAAAGACAGACATGAGTCCTACAACGAGAAGCAGGGACCAAAACGAAATACATGTGACAACGTGACTGCTCCGTTTGGCAAAGAGGAAGAAGATGCATCAAAATGTTTTCCGAGACTTTTAGTGTTGGTTTGATCTGAAAGAAGAGAAATGTCCAAACGTTACCCTCATCGTTGTCTTGTGTTCGTGTGTTTGCAGCCATTGTGCAGGGCGACACTCTGGAGGAGATCTACGACCAGGTGAAGCAGATCATTGAGGAGCAGTCGGGTCCATTCATCTGGGTCCAGTCCAAGGAGAAGTTATGAAGCTGCTCCATCGCTCCTCCTCCTCCTCCTCCTCCTCCCAATCTACCTGGGTATCAGTTTGTTTTATTTTGAAAAACCGACCTGCAGACGGCAGCCTCACCATCGTGTCCCCCACATGTCCCCGGTCCTCACTCTTCCTGATCAAAGGCATGACACACCGGCTGTCGCGAGTCTTGTTTTATTTTCTCTGTTTTGCCTGATGAAGACTATCTTCGGGTTTCCTGACCAGCAGAGTAAAGCACACAGGAAGTTTGACGACATCACTCTCAACACGGTACAGCTCCTTAATGTTTAAGGGAGGAAAACTTGATGGATGAAGAAGAGAAGGATGAGTCGGTTTAAAGTGGCGAGAAGACACGTACGAAGCAGATTTGATCTTTTGGTTTTTCTTTGTGGGTTTATTTTTCTTCCTTTTGTTGTCTTGTAAGTTAAGCCGTTGGACGGAGGTTTCAGTCTCAGGCAGCGTCTGTCAGCCTGGAGGAAGGCGGAGACACTAAGAGCAAAACTTTGCACGTTTGAGCTTTAACAGCATGTCAGTTTATTTCCCATCAGCCCCCTCACCTCAGTGTGTGGTTACAGCTTTTCTTTCTGTCCTGCGATCATTTCATCGTTTTTGTTTCAAATTTCTATTTTACATTTGATTCTCGTTTAGTTTAATCTTCTCTTGTTCCTCATCACTACTGGATGTTTGTCTGTCTGCTCTGCAGGGTTCCTGCTCGGCTGCTAGAGGGCGCTGTGCACATTTATACTGAAAAATGGGAACTGTTTTTAAATTCTATAATAATGAACCAAAATCAGCTCATTAAAAATGAAACACATCCGTAACATTTCTTAATCAGACAGATGAGTAAATATCGTCTGTTCTTACTTTATTAAATATGATTTTATTGCCAAACACTTTAATTTTCAAACATTGAGCTTCTTGGTGATGGTCACACCATTAATTCTTTTACCTACACTGCAAACAATTCTCAGGCTTCTCAGTCATTTGTCTATGGTTGAGTCTTAAAAGTCTTGTTTTTTTAAGAAGTGAACCTGTCAGTGCCGTTAGTATGTTTCAACCTGTCTCTACCTGAAAGTGACTTGTTTAATTTCCATAAATTGAATTCTGTTTTGAAACAGGAAGTCTGGCTGCACTTAAATCCCAGAAATCCAAACTCGATTTTTATTAAATACTTCAAAAGAGTTCAATCTAATTGTGCTGATTTTGTTTTGTTTTTTCTTTTTCTAAGGAAATGAATACAAACGGGAATTATTATGCTTAGTTTCTGTAGATACGAGGTAGTTTAACGGTTTCAGTTTTATTCACAAGAAAACTAAAGTATTTTGAGATCGATATCTGACAAAGACTAACTGTAAAGAAAACTCAATTGCAAGAAATTTCATTACATTTTGTTCAGAATTAAAAAGTTTATAAATCTAACAGTTCTCCTTAACTAGAAGTGTATTTTGTAATTACAGCACATTTCATAATCACAAGCAGAAGCAAAGTATCACAGACTTAGTTAAACTGTTATGGAAGTATGAGGAAAACTTCACTACAAAAAGTATCTTTCTGAGTTTGAGTAGAAAACAAAATGTATTTTTTATCATCTCTGTCATGAGATATTAAAGATAATAGTATAGTATCAGATCGTGGACTCGTGGATATTAACTCAATTTTGAGGTAACAAAGTCATATGCAATTTTTTGGTAATTCTGAGAACAGTTAATGAAGATTAATTTCAATATTACATAATCACAAGATAACTAGGTAAAATTACAAAACAGTATTATGAGGTTTTTATCCCCAAACTAATAAATAAATGCATATTACAAGAAGGCTCTAAATCTTTACACTGTCACAATCCTAATTTTGAATAACTTTAATATTGTGAGAAATTTTAATTATGGAAAACTTGTAATAGAGAACAATTACAAGGTTATTTTAATATTCTAAGCTGTATATATCTCAAGAAAATATAAAATCAAGTAATTAAAATACTATAAGAAAACTATCATAACTACACACTCAGTAATTATGAGATACGACATGAAAATACAAATTTTGTAATTATAACGAAATATCTCTATGCAAAAAAATCTTATTACAAGAAAACTCAAACTGCAATGAGAAAATAAACTCAGAATTATGGAGCTTATATCGCAGTTGCATTAAATAAAACAAATATGACAAAAATGGCGAAAACGTATTGGGAAATTATCTCTTCATTACACTTGTAATTCTACTGATTATGAAATATTAGAAAAATATGCTTTTATTTTTTGTCCCGTAATAGGGAGAAAACATCAATCATTGACAGAGTCAAGTCAGTAATTCCAGAAAATTCTCAGCTCAGAAAGAAACTCCTCAGTGTTCCATGGTTTGAATCAAATGATTAAAAATAAGCAATATGAGAAAATGCAATTTGGTGAAAATAAGAAAAACCCAAGTGTTTTGTTTTCATTGCTAATTCTGATAATGAAGTATGAAAGTGTTTAATGTCGGTGATTTTAAACACGTCCTGAAACATGGCAGTGTCACACTCTGTATGTTAAGAGCTGGAACTATCAAATCCCATAGTTCCAGTGACTGAGTCTGGAAGCTTCTGTGTGGTACGAGTTGAGGCAGCGCCCTCTGTGACGCCGGTTTGAACCCGGGCAGTCGTCTCTGTCACTTCCGCCAACGTCATCAGTGTCTTACCATGACGTCGATCGATCGATCACGTGATTTGTGTGGGGGAACCTGGACACGAGCTGCCACCTCCAGGTGTGTCCAAAACACGCAGACGATTATTGGACAATGAGATTTTGACAGATGTTTAACCCTCTGTAAACTGCCTATTTTGTTATAATAAAAGTCTATATTGAACTTTACTTAAGCACTACTACTACGGGAATTATTTTCTTTGCATTGTTAATCATATATGAATAGAAAAGTATAAAGATATTTGAATATGAATATATATTTTTTCTTTTTCTTTGATCACCACCTCCTCTGTCTTTTAATTTTCTTTTTTAAGCATAATAAAAACTTAACAAGAAAACAGGATTTGGTGCAGTCGTCTTCTTCTGCTGCCCTTTGGTTTCCATCACACCTTTGACACGCAGGACGTTGCAGGGACAGTGTGAGGCTCCCAGTCCACCACCATTAAAGCAGTAGAACTCTCCAGTCCGTCGTAAAAGATCAGTGGATTTCAAATGTTTTAAACTGCATTTTTCGACCCAACAGAAGCTTCATGAACACGCTGAGGTGCAGGAGGTGAAATGTTACAGCTGCAGCTACAAACTCCACACTGAAGGACCAATTCAGATTCTTTAAGTACTAAGTAACAATTGTACTTTAATTCCAAACATAGCAGTACTGCAGTAATTAAGTGACCCTCAGTATTGTAAGCACTACTGAACTGGATTGTGATTATTAAAAAAAAAAATCTTAATGGTTCATGAAGGAAAACATGAAGAAGCAGCTGAGGTCACATCCGGGGCGGGCGCTGGTGTGATTGACAGCTCATTGACTGTCTCTTGCTTGTTGGTGTGGACAGAGGAGCCGAACTGTTCCAGGACATATTTGCACTTTTTCTTTTGACGTTTTCCACCAGAAAACTAAAGTTTTACTTTCAGCAGCTGGAACAAAGTGACTTTAAAGTGCAGAGTGAGTTTCGGCAGAACCGGACCCCAACTGGATCGTGACCAGGATTTGATGCAGGAGGATTTTCTCATGCCCACAACTCTCCAGGTGAGTTTTTACCTCATCAGTTCTTAAATAAATGTTTTATTTAATTGCTTTTAACACGGGTCCCGAACCGTGCAGGTGCTGTAGTCATCAGGCCGACATGTGGTCACGTGACGCAAAGCAAACCAGTACAAAGTTTCTAAACTGAGCCTGGTTTCAACATTTTAAAGTTTCAAGAAGTTAAGAATTTCTTTCACAAAGTGTAGAATCTGTGAACAAACAGCATTGACGACAGTTTTACTTGAGAAACGAAGCCCGTTGTTTAAAACCAACGAATCACTTTTAATTGGACACGCGCTCAGTGTTGATTAACCTGAAGATTCGCGAGATTTCCCGAGAACGTCAGACCGACAGTAAGACCTTTATTTTGAAGGCTTATAACATATGTAATTCCGGTCATTCCGCGCGGCACGTTAGCTCACCTTTGTCAAGGTAGAGAATGAAATACATACGCACTTCCTGCCAGCTTCAAAATAAGAGTCATCGCTGTGTCAGAAAAAACAAAATACTTGACATTACCTCTTAATTTACTCCCAACAAACACGTGAACATGAATCAGTGTGTTTGGTATCCAGACATCACTGACGGGTGTTTAATAAATTAAAGCAGCTTAAAGGAGACACTCATTTTCTACATTTTATTGTTCCCAACAATCAGAAGCTATAACACTGAATCTTCTCCCACATCTGAGTAATTGTCAGTATTGAAGTTTTACTCAGTAAAAATGACATTGACGTAGACGTTGCTACTTGTGTTCCCTTAATTTACAGTGAAATATATTTATTTCTCTTAAAATTAAAAGTTAAGGGCTTTGGGCCACAAATTAAGGGGCTCATAGATCAACTTATTGTATTAATAATGCAACCACAAGGGGGCACAAGCCAGTGTCTTCTTGTGCCAGTCCCAAGTCTGGATAAATGCAGCTGGTTGTGTCAGGAAGGGCATCCGACGTAAAACACATGACAAATTAAAAATGCGAATCGTGACAATAACTTCCATACTGGATCGGTCGGGGCCCGGGTTAACAACGACCGCCACCGGTGCTGTTGACCTACAGGGTACCGGTGGAAATTGGACTACTGTTGGTCCAAGATGAAGAAGAAGAGGAGGAAGGAGTGTTTGTAGGCAGAGAGAGAAGAGGAAAGCTAAGAATGTAGGACTGACAGTAGGGACTTTGAATGTTGGTACTATGACGGGGAAGGCTAGGAAGTTGATCGACATGATGCAGAGAAGGAAGGTGGACATACTGTGTGTCCAGGAGACCAGGTGGAAAGGTAGCAAGGCTAGAAGCTTAGGAGCAGGGTTCAAGTTGTTCTACCATGGTTCACATAGAAGGAGAAATAGTAGGAGTTATCCTGAAAGAGGATTTTGTGAGGAATGTTCTAGAGGTGAAAAGAGTATCAGACAGGTTGATGAGTCTGAAGCTGGAAGTTGAAGGGGTGATGTTCAATGTTGTGAGTGGTTATGCCCCACAGGTAGGATGTGAGTTAGAAGAGAAGGAGAAATTCTGGAGTGAGTTAGATGAAGTGATGCAGAGCATCACCAGAGGTGAGAGAGAATAGTCATTGGTGCAGATTTCAATGGGCATGTAGGTGAAGGGAACAGAGGTGATGAGACTGTTATGGGCAGGTTTGGTGTTCAGGACAGAAATGCAGAAGGACAGATGGTGGTTGACTTTGCAAAGAGGATGGAAATGGCTGTAGTGAACACTTTCTTCCAGAAGAGGCAGGAACATAGGGAGACGTACAAGAGCAGAGGAAGATGAAGAGGACGAAGTGGTGGAAGTTGAAAAAAGAAGAATGTTGTGTAGTTTTCATGGACAAACTGAGACAGACTCTGGGTGGTTTGGAGATGCTTCCAGATGACTGGACCACTACAGCTAATGTGATCAGGACGTCTGGAGCGGCAGAGAAGTATGTTAGATTGGTGCAGGACACCATTGTACAGGACATTGTGATTTGTAGTGAAAGCAGGCAGCAGGTGGAGGAAAATCTAAAGAGGTGGAGGTCTGCTCTGGAAAACTGAGATGTGTGTCAATGAGAGGGACCCAGGTAGAACAGTGAGGTTACAGGGAGCAGAGGTGAAGAAGGTGCAGGACTTTAAGTACTTAGGGTCAACGGTTCAGGGCAACGGAGAGTGTGGAAAAGAGGTGAAGAGGCGAGTGCAGGCAGGTTGGAACGGGTGGAGAAAAGTGTCAGGTGTGTTGTGTGACAAAAGAGTATCAGCAAGAATGAAAGGAAAGATGTTCAAGACGATGGTGAGACCAGAGATGTTGATCGGCTTAGAGACAGTGGCACTGAAGAAAAGACAGGAGGCAGAGCTGGAGGTAGCAGAGACCCCTAAAAGGAGAACAGCCCAAAGGAAGGAAGAAGATCGGCTCTGTCAGCTTTGAGTTACAAGTAGAGGAAAATATTATGCATTTTGTTCTATATTTTCCTATAAATACAGGAGAAGGAAAATGCATGTTTTGAAAAGTCTCTTAGAGTATTTAGATGATGTTTGGTCTTTAGGAAAAAGTGTCTTGTATAATTTGATAATTACCTACTGGACGGACGACATGACACCAAAATAAGTTAGTGAATGAATTAATTTGTTATGCAGAATGAAAACGCTGACACAGTTTAATAGATTTCAGGCAGCTTTTATTCTCAACATGGGACAGCAGACAGGTGTGACCTTTGACCCTGATCCTCCAGGCGTCTATTCAGTAGATCAGCAACAGGATGAGGATGTGGAGGAATAAATTAACACCCAAAACAAGTCAATGTCAGGTTTAAAAACAAACACTCTGCAAGAACCAAAAGTATTTAATCAACTTCATCGTCCACAACATAAATCAGACGACTCAAAAACGATAAAAAACTTTAAAAAACATTTAGTTTTTGGTTTGTTTCTTCTTCACTGTGCTTCTGTGATGCCACACACACACACACACACACACACACACACACACACACACACTCTGTACACTGGACAGATCAACCTTCAGTATTTACACTTGTATTTATAGATTTAAAACTCTTATCGACCAATCAGCAGTTACTGTTCTTGAACTCTCCGTTCTCAGTGATGGATAGCTTTGTGGGGTTGGTGGGCGACAGCCCGTTGCGAAGGTTCGGCGTGCTGTACCGCTCCTTCACCTGGGTCAGCGCCACCATCAGCCGTGAGTTTGCCGCGTCCAAGGAGCCGATCCGCTTCTCCTGATTGGACAGAGCACAGAGGAAGACGGGAAGTCAGACGGACAGGTTTGAAAACTGGGGTTAGTGACAATCTGACTGTTGGGTTAAAACCACATGTCCAGTCTGTTTATGCTACTGACGTCCTGCTACTTCACTTCCAAAGGGACTAATGAGAGGTTTTACTCTAATTTAGCGAATTTAAAAACTGTCTGATTTGTTGGATAAATTGAATCCTTTGATGATTTGGTTGCACACGTCACAAAAAGTTATGGAAATTCTACTTTTGGGTGAAACCTCAGAATTCACATAAATGCGTTATAGCCCTTACAGGTGAACTTAATTTGACTTTCTCTAAACCTTTGAATGCACATGTTCAACGTTTCACTGCTTATGTTTTGCAACAAGGTGCTCGATCACTAAATGTTCTGGTTCCATGACAGTTTCTATTCAAACAGTTCTCTTCATCGTGCTGCCCAGTGATTGAGACGTGTTTTATGGTGATACACTCACCACTGTTGTTGGTTTCAGTAAATTATCATTACATGCTTTACTTAAATGTCCTACTTTCCTGATATATCACTGTAGCGTGAACTTTTTGCATTTTCGATACATTTCACCCGAATGTCAAAACATTGTGTGAGTAGTGTATTTACTCTGACCTACTACATGCCGTTTAAAATAGTCCAGAATTTTTCTGCCCGAAATGTGTTTGATACTTTTATCTTTGTATTTCATTTGCTGTACTTAAAGCCTAACTGTATGAAATCAGTGGATTATTTTGAAGGGATCCTCACCACAGTTTAAGCTTCTATCAGTGCAACAAATGAGGATAAATGAATAACTAAAACATGAACAATGTTCCCTAACACAACCAGTGTGTGGTTAGTCTTGCATCTTAAAAAACCTTAAGATCCAGTCAAAGAATGTGTCCGTTAAGTATCAACTTAAAATCGAACAAACCTACATCACAAAACATAATGTCATTTGCTTTTAACCCCACAGCAGAAAAATTAATTGACAGGGAGAAGAACATGACGTCTGAGGGCAGCAGCCAAAAACAGAAACAGTCCCGAGAAAGTAGAAAAGAAAACGTGAAGTTGAAGCAGGAAGTGAAACTGTGATTCACCTGCTCAGAAACTGAACAACAAACACCTGAATGTCGTCTGGTCCAACGAATCTAAACCTGTTTGAATCTTCTGTGGCCTTGTTCGGTTCTGAAAGAGCGTGAACTGGAAGCTCTGGTGGTTCGGAGGGAGGGGGGTGAGGGGAGGGAGGGGCGGCAGCCAAACACAAATAAAAGCAGCTCAGAGCGCAACACACCAGCACATTAACATCTCAGTGCTTCGTGTTTCTTCAGAACTTTTTTCACAAACTGTTTAACTTGGCAGAATCCTGGACTCTGCGTTACCAACTGTGTGTATTATAAGTGAAGGCAGCGAATCTTTTTCATCTTCCAGCTGCATATGAAAGCTCTGCCTGTGTCTACGCTCGTGTTCAGCTGTGGTTTAACTAATCCAGACTGACCTGATGCTAATGGCGCCGTCTGTTGTACAGACTGAACACGTCACTGCAGCTGTGAGGTGTGTTGTCGCTCTGTGTTGATGCCGTGTTTGTTTCTTTTAAATAATTAGCGGGGTGGGGGTGGAGGGAGGGGTGGGGGCTCCAGTTACTTGCCTGATTGGTTTATTGCACATCCGTTACTGACCTGAAAATCAGTGGAGAGACGATGAGAAACTGAGCTGAAAAGTCCGAACTGCTTGATCCTCAGCTCATAGTTCTGTATTATCATCTGACACGTTAAAGAGCGAATTCACTCGACGCGTCGACTTTAAGTAAAGCTGGTGGTTCTGTGGACAAATGGTTTGGACTGTGAAGGTGTGCGTTTACCTGAGCGTCGATGACCTTCTGTTTGGCTTCGATCACCGCCTGCATCTCCGCGTGGTCCCGCTTCAACTCCTCCTCCACCGCCATCAGCCTGCAAACACAAACAGGAAGTGTTCTGTGTTTCACTGAGCAATTAAAGAGACGGTGGAATAAGTCGTCTCTTCACACGTCTTCTATTTGGTTTTCATGGTTTTGTGATGCTGTGTTCAGCAAATCTCTGGATCACTTAACTGTGTCACCATGGTAACAGATGCTTCACAGCCGACATCTACAATGTTTCCTTTACTACACGAGCAAATGTTCCATCTGCATTTTTTCACAGTGTTTCCAACATACACACAGTTATTGACTTTTTGTTTGTTTTAAGCTGCTTTAACCTTGATTTTGTCATTTTTCTTCACTTGACATTAAAGAAGCATTTTTTCTGCATCACCTGTGGAACAGTTTGTTCAGACACATTAGAGAAGCCTGATAACAGCTGCATCGTATCAGGGGCTTCTGGGGTTTGTTTCCACTCTATCTGGCAGAAAAGACTTTTCCCCTCATTAAACTTGATTCATGCTTCTGTGCATGTTTCAGTGAACAACTCCAGACTTAACAGTGACACAGGAAGTGCAGAGGCAGTTTGTGGTGTGTACCTGCAGATGATGCTTTTCATCTGGCTGTCCTTGTCCTCCTGCTGTCTCCTCAGTCTCTCCTCGCTGTCTTCCAGACGGGTTTTGTACTCGAGGAGCAGCTTCTGCATCTGCTGCTCTTGAGCCAGCAGCCGCCGCTCGTACTCCTCCAGACGCCGCCCGGACACCCGCAGACGCTCCTTCAGCCGGGAAATCTCCATTTCGTACTGAGGGGGTGAGGAAGAGCGGTTCATGTGACGTGAAGACAGCTTTTCACTCTGCGTGTTACGTTCACAACAAAACACTGCAGTGGCTGTTCCCTGATTTTTTGTAAATCACCTTTATTTATATATAATTCACAACCTGAAGGCTTTTTACACAGTAGGAAAAACTACTCTACCTTCTCAGTGTTCCTGCCATCCTCTCTGCTCCTCTCTCCTCCCTGCTCCTCCTCCTCGTCGTACTGGCCGTTGTTCAGCACCCAGGCTGCAGTCCGCTCCACGGGAGACATCACCACCGCCTCCACTGGCGCCGCCGCCTGAACACAAACCAGTAACACGTTTACTCCTTTGACAGAGGACTTGGTGCCCAGATATTTAACTGATGTCTCAGTTTCACCTGTAAAGCTTTAATATTAACACTTTGACAGCTGTTCTCTGAACGATTGTCAGTAAAACCATCTGTTGTTACAGACTCCACCTCCTGCCCAGGTGTGTTCCCGCTCACCTGCTGGGTTTGCTTGGGGGCGTTCCTCGGGGGTGGAGCCACGTTCTCCACGGAGCAGGTGGACTGTTGGCGGATGATGTCTCCAGTGTTGGGTGTCGGTTCGGTGTTGGCGCTGCTGCTGCGCAGTGAGGCGCTGTGTTGGTGGGAGCGAGGCGTGCGTGTCCCACCCCTGCTCTGCTGCTCCACCTTGACGATGTGGGCGGTGCCCGCCGTGGTGCTCTGACGGGGGATGGCGACCGCTGTTGCGGCCCCGTGCGGGAGGTCGTGGGGCAGGTGTCGGCGAGGAATGGAACACTCCTCGCTCTGCGTACTTTGCCTGCTGCCCAGTTCATCCAGGCTGCTGTTGGATGGGGCACGACCTTTGACCCCCACCTGGCTGCCGAAGTCATCAGAGTTGCTGTGGCTGTTGTGTGAGCTCTCCGTGCTCAGGTTTTCAGAGCTGGAGTCCTGCCGCAGCGAGTGAGCAGAGCGTGATGACAGGCTGTGGGCGGCGTTGCTCAGGTGGTACACGGGGTTCTGGAAGCACAGCGGCTGGAGGCTGCGCTGCTGGCTGAGGGAGGGGGGCAGAGGCCGCCTCACCTGAGGGGCACTCTGTGGCTGAATGTCTCTGGGGGGGGCTTTGATCGGGTGCTGCACCAACTGTGGAGTCAGGGGGGTCGAGTGAGGATAACTGAGCAGGGGTGGGCCATGTCCCATGGAGGCCTGGGAGTCCACCCTGCTGAGGCGGGGTGGGGCCTCGTGGTGTACCGGGGGCCCCGTGGGGCCATGCAGGCTCTGGGCTTCCTGTAAGTCGACCAGAGAGATGCTGCGGCCATTAGGCAGAAGGTTGTCCCGCTCCTCCTGGTCAGAGAAGCTGGTTTGCATGGAGGGGTGCTGCTGAGGCAGCAGGGGGCGCTGTCCTCGGACATGACCCTCAATCAGTTCCCCGGCGGGAGACTGCAGACTGTGGACCTCACTGTGGCTGCAGGAGGGGAAACGTAGACAGGGTGAGACACCAAACTCACTAAAGACATTTAAATTTTTATGGTTCTGTGTAAGATTAAGGACATTTGAAGGTTGTGAATTCATGATAAAACCACAGCGAATCAGATATTTGACCCTGCAGTAAACTGACACCCACTCTGCTCCTTTTTCTACTTAAAGGTGTGAATTGTGTGCTTAACCTGCTGTAAACTTACCTGTTCTTTCACTTCTGACATCTATTAAAAAAATCTGACTAGATGAAAGGAAGAAACAGGTTGGCTGGTTACCTGTCAGCGGGGTCCTCGAAGATTCGCTGCAGCCCTGACGAGAGGCTGCCGCTGATGTTGTGGGCGGAGCTGTGGTCCTGGAAACGTCGCAGCTGCTGCTGGACCGGAGTCGGAGCGGCCAGACAGCGAGAGATGTCTCCCAGAATCCTCGGCAGGGGGCCCAGCTTGGCTACGGTGGCCTGCAGGAAGGAATTTTCACCCTGGGGTCGTCGTGTGTGTATTGTGTGTTTGAATGGAAGCACCAGGATGCAGTGGTAGTGGTGGGAGAGCGAAACCAATATGGTGGCAACAGAAAGAGTCAGCCAAACAGGAAGTGAACGGGGGGGGAGGGAAAAAAACATAAGGGAAACTTAATGGAAACTAAAATCAAACCAACTACAACCACATGCTTCTACTGAACCACAGTCACAAACAACGGAGCTCCAACAGGTGAAACAGGTGAGACAGGTGGGGGGGGGGGGATCGAGGCAGAAAGGTAGAGTGTTAGCCGGGGTGGGGTGGGGGGCTTCAGGCCATGCTGTGATGTTCAGCCACGCAGAGTTAAGTGCTTAAATGGTTAAATGAACCAAAGTGACTTCTGCTCCTGATGTTCATTCATTTTACATCATCAGATATTTACTGGACATCTCTCTCTCACACACACACACACACTCACACACACCACCAGCCAAGGCCCACAGGCTGCATCAGGGTCCGTTTCTTTCACTCTTGTATGAACATAAGAACATTTTATCAACACCTGTCCAGAGACAAATTAGCCTCAGTGTTTCACTTTCCACAGTTGAACTTTCTGAACCTTTTTATCTATTTCTGCAGGAACAAGAGCTAAACTGTGAAATTGTTACATTACATTTATTCATTCATTTTCTAGAGGGGTAAAAAAATATGGGGCAGTAAATCATTTTTTCATGTGTTATTTTATTCCTCCCATTATCGACTTTTAGGTTTAGACTAACTTTTTTTAAACCAGACTGTTTAAAAATCTTAACTTGCAGCTGATTAAACTGCACTACATGTGCGGTTTCTTCCCGGTGTCTGATCCACAAGTGCATGTTTCCTTTAAATCAAGTTTTCTTTTCTAGACTCCAACTAGATGTGGATTTCACAATATGTTATTGTTGCACCTTTGTCACCAACATGAAGACAAATTTCTCTCTGTACAGTAGTTTTTTCTCATTTTTTTAGTCGTCGGTTTAATTCTGTTGCAGTCTCAAAAAAACACACGCACAAAACAAGAAACTGCAGAATCTGAAACGTGAGTAAATTATCACTATACACACACACACACACACACACACAGTGTTGGTGATGCCTGTACCTTATCGAACTGTGACACAACCTCCCACAGCAGAGCGTGCAGCACTGACAGCTCGCGGCCGAGGTCGATATAACCCTCGAAGCCCGGAGTGTTGGACAATGTCTCTGGGTTGGAGATCTCTGACAGAAAACGCATCATCCCCGCCCACTCGTGTTCCAAGAAGTCATTCATGAAAGCCATGTACTCCTCTTTGTTTCCAAACCTGCAGAGACACAAACACATGCTCAAGTTGTTCCTGTTCGAAGTTTTTTGGGTTTTTTTTGGAATCTGTACTTTTTAGCAAAGCTGCTGTTGATGAGTTGATGTGTCGGTCACTGAACCATCTGCCTGTTTTGGTCAGTAACGTCCGAAACCATCAGCCAACCAACGTGCAGTGTGGTGAACATCAGCCTGTGGACACTCACTTGGTGAAGTTGGCGAGGTTCTGGATGACTTTGGCGATGAGTGTGAGTGTCCGAGACGTGCGGTCGTCTGGATATTCCTGCATCAAGTTGAAGAGCGACGGCGACATGATGGCCGGGCAGAGGAACCGCAGGAACAGCGAGGCGCTGATCAGACGCTTGCTGATGTCCTGCTGGTGGCCGCGAGCGACACACTGCTGCTTCCATGACGCAAACACTTCCTTTAGCTCCCGAGGAAACACACTGAGAAGGCCGAACAAAGAAAAAGTTGAATCCCTACTTTAAGCCTTACAAACATACAAAGCACTTAAATCATATTTAAGATGTTTAGAAGTCAGCAATTCTTTATTTATCCCTGAATCAGAATGAGTAAACCTTAAACCTTTATTTCAAAATAAACTTAACTTCAAGGTATTAAGGTGGAAAAGCGATTGACGAACAACATTACTGTACTTTGAGGAAACTCTGAATTCACTCCAGAGATAATAAAGATGTAGATCACTAATCAATCATTTTTATTCTGCTGAGTGCAACTGCAAAGTGAACTGCACCATTTTGTCTACACATGAATGTATCAGAAATATTCGATACTTTGAATTCTTTAGGTATTTTTTCCTGATTTTCCTTCCATACTTCTACTCGTAACATTCTGTATTGTAGGAGATATTAGCACTTAAAGTAAAAGATCCGAGAACTTTTTACTTCACTGCCCTAAATGATGACTGGCTGTCTCGTTGGTGGACGAGTTGTTTAATGTCTTTAACACTGAACTCATTGAAATGACTGTGCTGTCGTACCAGTAGGAGTTGATGATCTTGCAGAACGCCAGCTCGCAGCACATCTTCAGGTTACTCTGATGTTCGGCCAGATCGGTGCCGGAGCATCGACTGGGATCCACCTCGCAGTTCTCGTCCGACTCGTACAGAGCCTTTATGAACTCACCTGGAAACACAGACTTACAGGTTATTTCCTCAAAGTGGTTCTGTCAAACTGTCAAACTCCAGCAGCTGGATTTTTCTTTATTAGACTCGAATGTCAACATTGATCAGATTTTTCGTATCCACTTAGACACTTTGCAGCTCATTAATAGGGACTGTGCAGTTACTATGTGGTGGATGTTTTACTTTACAACCAAATTTACAACATAAGTTTATTCACTTATAAAACTAAGATGTACAGTTATTTCCCTTCAGGTTTGTCTTTATTTAGAAGGAGCTCATCTTGCACATCCACTCATTAAATGGCTCTATAATCCCCCAGGGGTGAAATCACAAAACACCTGGAGGCTAAAGCAGCTCGTACCTGGCTGTACTGGGGGAAAGTCCTCAATAACAAAAGGAGTCCAACCTAACATGGACTCGTGTGTTGTGTTTTACAGCAGCTCAGAGAGAAACATTAATTGAATGAGGTTATTTTAGTAGCATTGAGTTAATGAAAATAGTCACTTATTAATTACTGTGCAAAAAGGCTGTTTGCAGTTTTACCTTTAAAAAAGACTTAATACGATAATGTTTCTAAATGGATTATTGCATTCATTTGTTCAACACTTTTGTTAAATACCGTTTTAAATTTTAATCACTTCATGAACTGCTGTGTAGATGATTTTTTTTTTAAAAACCGGGGATCAATAAAATTAGACTTTACTGTGTGTTTTATTAATTGGATGCTGAAAAGTCACTATCAAATAAATGTAGTGCAGTAAAACAATGATATTTGTCTGAAATGAAGTTTGAATGAATGAATGTTTCTAAGTCAAGCTGTACTAATACATGGGGGATACAGTCGGTCATTCTGCATGATCTCATTTCTGTTTGCTGGGAGCAGGAACATGTGACAAAACCTGCCAACAGCTCGTTTTTATTTACTTTTTGTCATTTTGGATTTTTCCTGCTTGTGTTTGATTATTTGTTTTTGGTGTCTCTTCCCTTGGGAGCATCATCTTTGTGATAATTCTAGGTTGGTGTCTTTTACTGAGCTCTGAACACTGGCTCTGCCTGTGCTCAGCAGGCTCACTGTACCTTAATAAAGTTTAGATATATTTATTGGTCATTAGATTATTGGTGCAGATTTTCTGCTGTCTCATGAACAGCGAGTCTTTCACTGTCAGCAGAGAAACTGGATTTACAGTTACACACATCATTAAGTTTTAACTGCAACTCAGGCTGGTGACATTGAAAACTTGACACAGCAAAATGATGCGAGTCTCTGAGAAAAGACAAGTCAGCTGAAATTAGCAGCAGCTGTCCAATAAGAAATTACTGTCAAAATGAAGCTGCAGGAAACAAGTTATTTTCACACATGAACCTATAAATATATAAATGAGGGTGAAATAAATCTTATAAAAAAGTATTTACAAAGGCTTTATCTCCTCGTGAAACAGCTCATGTGTTTACTGGTTGACAGCAGGTCTCCTGAGTCTCTGACACGTTCAACATCGGAACTATTTTAAGCTTCTGTCTTTTTTTGCTCCTTTAAATGTTTCAGCACATGTTAACGGAGCTGAATCTCAAACATGATAAAGCAAAGTCAGCAGGTGCTCTAATTTTAGCATGAAGCAGCCGATAAAAATGATAAATACAAAAAGAAACTGCTGACAAAGGCTTTTAACACTTCAAATCTAATTCAGGATCAAGCTGATTCCTCTGCTGCCACATTTTCCTGCAGTTTGACCAATAAAATTAGGTAGAGATAAAAGTCTGGTTCATTAGAATCATATACAGTGACTCTGCTGCTTCATCAAATGCTGCTTCAAAAAAATGATAATTCAGATTATAAATGATAAAAACATGCCAAAAGTTATATGGAAAAGTTGAGGACTCAGGAAATCTTTATACAACAAACAATGACCTGGTCTGAGACTCACCAAGTGCATCATGCAGGTATTTCTGTCCCACCAGCTTCAGATACTCCTCGATGGCCTTGGTGGCCAACGTGTTCTCCCTGAAGATCAGGACATCGTGGTCGGCGCATCGGTCCACCTCTGACATCACCAGGTCTGTCAGGAAGTCCTGTGCAGGAGAAAGTGAATCCACATGTTGCTGCTGCTTGAGTTTGTTAATGTAAATGGAAAAAGCATTAAATAAAAAAAAAAACTGTCCGTGAAACCACAGGTAACCATAACTGTGTTTAATGACAGGATGATCTATAAATTCGTTGATTGTTCAGTAAAATTTTCGAGGTCAAATGTATAAAAATGAGGAATTAGGACTTTCTGATTAATGTCTTTGGAAACAGAGAATTTTTTTTTTTTTTACTATTTGTACAAACAGTTGATGACACTAATAAGTTTTACTTTGATTTCTGACCTACAAATAGTTCAGGACCTAAAACGTGTGAAATGTTGAATCTTACTGATTGTTTCCAGGACGACATAAACATTTTTTAAATAAATTTTAAAAAATGGATCAAAGCAGTTGTCAGCATTTTGTGTCCACACACGTTTGGTCATCAAGTGTAATTTTTGAGATAAACCAGGTGATAAGACCTGTAAGCGGTTTTAATCAGGGGCCAGGTTCTGACCTTGGCTCTGCCGGTGCTCTGCAGGATGTGGACCAGGGCACAGGCCATCTCCTCCTTGTTCTTCACGCTGATGACGGGCTCCAGCACCGAGCACAGCATGGTATAGTTGTTGGTGATGAACTCTGCAAACTCCTTGTACTGCTCCATGGGCAGGATGGAGATGGTCTGGAAACGGGACTTGATCCGGATCGACGGCCCCCCTCCTTTGGCCTTGCTGGTGGTGGGCGTGCTCACCGGGTACCACTTCTCCACGAACTGGCGACCCGTTACGCCCGACACCGGGATGTTGACCAAGCCTACATAGTTGTTTTTGTCTTTCTTCTTCTTCTTGTCCACGTCGCGGTAGATGTGCACAGTGATGCTGTGGATGGGCGGCATGCTGGAGAAGTCGAAGTACTCGCCCCAGAACAGGCTGTCGTGGCGGGTCTTACTGGTGGTGCGGGCGTAGAGAACATCATCCAGACACAGCTCACAGAAATATTTCTTCTTAGGCGGCAGGTCTTTGGCTTCGATGATCCACAGTCGCAGCAGGTTCTCGGCCCGCCGACAGTTGTCCTGCAAACCAGACAGTCAGGATTGATTTCGGGAGGACTTTTAAGTCGATCCACCCAAATCTACGCTGTGTCCTTCATTTATTTATATACATGTTTCTTAGATGTTGTTATCAGCTCACTGTATAAGAATCTCTCGATCTGCAAGACCTCATTTGAATCACATCTGTAATCAAAGCTACAACAGCCTGACGAGAACCTGCAGGAGTCTGAATGTTTTGTCCCTGTGTTTCTCACCTTGTTTGGCTGGATCGTCCTCCTCAGGTTCTCCATCCACTTGTCTCTCTCTGAGGCTGAAGTGCAGCTGAAACACTTGCTGCCACCCGAGTACGTCACCTGACAGGTGAGAAAGAGAAAAGAAAAACAACTTGACTTCTGAACAGACAGCACATTAAAATATACACATGAAAGTTGCACAGAAAATTTATTTTTATCACCACAACCACAAATAAAGTGCTTTGAACAGTAGGAGACTAAATGTTTAGATCCGCGGAGAAATGTGGTTAGAAAACGAGCAAAGAGTTATCAGGGTGAATTATCAACAATACAATCACATAATTCTATTCATTTTTCTAATAAATGCTGCAAATTCTCCTTGTGTTATTCTGAGCAGCAGTGATAGTTACAAGTTAAAGTACTGACACTTTCTGGAACCAGTTGGGAGTAAAATAAAGCATGAACCAGCATCATGTGGTTAATTTATGGATGATCTCAGTTGATTTCTAACCAGAGTCAATCCTGCCGTGAAGGAATGAGGACTGAAGAGGACAGTGTTCTGACTGGTCTGTGGTCAGGAACATGACATAAACAGACCTTTATCCCAAAAGACCTTCGGACTTGTCATGGTAGCAAAAGCTCAGGTGTTGCTAATATCATTAATGATGGCTCTGCTCCAGTGTCTCGTTTTAGTAAAGCACAGTGGGACAGAGGATGAGCAGAACCAGCATCCTGAAACTGAAGTCGCTAAATACCTCAAAGCAGAACTCCTGTCCTAGGATGCTGCTGTGCAGAGGTTTGATGAACACGTCCTCCTCCATGCTCAAGTCCAGAGCCTCCACTGCGCTGCCAGGTGTCAACAAGGATTCATGGGAGGTGGACTCTTTCAGCTTAGGAAGACCCCGAGATCTGGAAAGCGGGAGAAGAAGGGAAAACAAACACAAGAGCTCTTGAGGTACTGACAGAAGACAGGCCTCAGCGGTGGGGGGGCACCGCTGAGCACTGCGTGAGTTTTCAGATACCATGACAGCGCAGCGAGCCACCTGCCATCACCCGTGAAGCAGGAGAGCAGTAATACCTACGAAAAACAACCACAGAGCCAGGTGAGGGAAGTTCCCCAGAGCATCCCTCCTCCTCCTCCTGCCCGACTCCCCCCAGCTCCCACCGTCCTCCCACCTCGACCCCGCAGCAGGAGCTCAGTTCACCCCTGTAAGCGCAGCTGAGCAGAGCGTCCCTTTTATTGAGCTTCTCTGCAATCCAGCAGGCGGTAAACAAGGTCCTGGGACCGCCAATTGCGTCTGGCCTGCGGGAGCGTTCCCATGGTAACGGCCAGTGCAGGGAGCCCAGGTGCTAGGCAGCGTGATGCAGCAAGGAGCAAGGCAGGCGTTTAACTACAGACCGGTCTCAGGAGGGACACAGGTAAACCAGTTCATCAGCGGGGGCTGAAGAAACTTCTATGGCAGGAAGGAATTAAGCAGTTTTGGGGTATTTTCCCTTTAACAAAGTATCAAGGCACCTGAAGCTTAAGTTACATTGTTAAAACCTCTAAGGAACTAACGAACACTGATGTATAATTATGAATGAAGCAGCTGTAGGTACATAAAAAGGTTAAGAGGTTTAGAGTTTTTACAAAATAAAATGACTGAAATTTTATTTTTACCTAGAATAAACACCTACATGATCAGATGTATTTGCTTATAAAAACATTAAACAAATCTAAAATTATTTCATACTAGAAGCAGAACTGCAGCTAGTTTAATAATCTGTTCAGTGGTTCAGCTCCAGCTTCTCAAATGGGAAGTTTTAACGTGTACAGAAATCTGTGGTTTGTGTTCTGTTGGTCAGAAAAAACGTGATGAGTCTTTTTTTAATGACCAAATAATCAATTAAGACTTTGTCTATAGTCAGAAAATATAAAATGTTGCTTCAACACTTTTGTACTTCCATGTGCTATTTGATGATTTTAATGTTTTAAATATTTAACTACAGTGAAGAAACACGGCTGCGTAAGAAGGTTCGTGAATGTTTTATAGTGGTTTAGTACTAATGCACATAACTGCAAGACCCTTAATGGAGAGCGATCAGATAAGTATTAAAAGCACTGAATGACCAGCTTCAGTTTTTTAGGAGGTCACTCTTTAATTCATTCAGCGTGTGTGTGTGTGTGTGTGTGTGTGTGTGTGTGTGTGTGTGTGTGTGTGTGTGTTCCTGCTGTGTCAGATGAATCACGTAATCCTGGATTAGTGGGTTCAGATCAACACTCATGCTGTGACATCAGACTTGTAACTGGTAAATACATCACAAAATATCAGCATGAACACTTATTTAAAACAGCACATGTTCACATTTTTGATAATATTTTTACACATCTGTGACATTTTATCACACAAATTGTAATAAGGTTTTTATAATCTATATTTCTCCTCAAAGTCCACAATCTCTGTCCTCCAGCAGCCTGTTACCAAATCATTTGCATAGGTTTTGCATCACTGACGATTGTGACGTAGGCCTGTGAAGTGACACTTTGCATAGTGCATTATGTGCATCAACAGACTGTCAGCCGGAAACTAATGTACTGGAAACGACAGTGAAGGTTAGTCCGGAAATGTTGATGTCCTTCATCATAGTAGTCGTAGACTCTAAAAAGCAACTAAATCCAAAAACATTGGTAAATAAAAACTCATTTGCTTCTAAAGCTGCTTCAAATTAAACATATTCATACCTCAGAAACTTCTTGTGAGCACAGAATCATCCAAGCTCCATTCAAGCATACGTCCAAACTCATCACAAAGCCACAGTCATATCTGAGCTAGATTCAGGTTACAGGTACCCACAAAAAATAGTTGACAATAGAATATCACAACTTTGCATTTGTTTGCTTTCAGCATGTCCTTGGTGACCACATGTCCTCTATCACCTACAACCTCCAGATAAGAAAGGACAGATGCAACCTTTCCCAATGTGCTACTCAACTATCAGCTGCACAACTAAACCTCCTCAGCTGATTTCTCTCAGGTTAGATTTGTCAAAGGTTGCGATGCTCCTGCAACTAAACCCAATAAATCTGTGTCAGAGCAAAACACCCAGGATGGAATAAGTGAACGTGATGAACGTTTTCAGTGTCTCTGTGCACACTGGTGCAGATTCAGACAGACTGAGTTTCAGGAAGGGCTGGTCTACTGCATTAGGATGGAAACCTGATCTAGTCTGCAGCCAGAGGAAGAGAAGGAGGAAGCACTCACTGATCGCTGCTCTCTCTCTCACACACACACACGTCTGTAACAATATGAGAAGTTGTGCAGAATATTTTTAGATTCAGTAGAATGCTACAGATGATCAGGTTATGTATCAATATTCACCGCTGTTATCTCTGTAAGTAACTATTTAAAGTGTTTAGTTCCAAATAGTAAAACACAGGACGTGAAGCAGTTATAGAAAATCTACCCTGTCATTTTATTTAACCCGCGAGGCGCAAACAGTAATTCTAATAGTCTGGATATGTGGTACATTCATTAAATCTTTACATATATTTTATTACTAAAGCAACAAAGACAATCATTTACTACCTGCATATTTCTAAATACACACTCTCACAGGCTTCCAGCATGTGGAACACACCCTGCAAACAGCTGTGCGGCAGGTTTTAACTGAGGCTCATCTCAGTGTGTCTGTCTGAGACCTGAACAATAGTTTGAGTTGCACCAAAGTATGTATTTTTTTACAACATGCCCATTTCCAGAAAAGTTGGGACACTTTACCTTAAATTTATTACCATCACCATTTCTCAATAGAGTGTGGTAAATTGTGTAATGCTAAAAGAAAAAACACCTGGTGGAATATCTGAGTACTGATGGAGAACAAATCTCACTGCTGCTGCTTATAATGATGGGTTTAAAAATGGCTTTTACACAATTGTTTTTCCTTCACTGTTCACGATGTTGCATGTAGAGACTGTTTTCACTTTCTCCAGGTGTTAAACAAAGTGAGACATGAGTTTTCACACCAACATTTTTTTGCAAACTCTGGTTTCAATGTGTAAGTGCGACATGGAAGACTGAAGGTCACACAGACAGGATTCCTGCTCTCATCTCCTTAACTTCTTCTATATTGTTATAGCAAAAACTACTTATTAAATCAATAAATGATTCAGAATTGGATACAGGTTTTGTAAAATCCCTTCTCTATTAAGGTCTGTACTCAACCCCAGACGCCAATGGGAGTAAATCTCTGCAGCAGGCTCAACATCTGGAGGATAAAACTGAAAGCAGAAGAGTTTTCTGAGCTGAACCAGAAGCTCATTTAGAGCCCGTGTTGCTGTGACTAAACAGTGGTCAAGGTAGAAAAACCCTAAAACATCTGGACCTTGACATCCACCTTAACCAAGGCCAGTTATTCCTGCAATGAAGATGAGTCGTCATCACCTTCATCACACCAAACATACCAGATAAGAGTGAATAAAAGACCTAGTCAGACCAAACGTCAGTCTCTTCTTCACACACACACAGTCCTACCTCAACCTCAGGGTTTTGGAGAGCTGAGATGTGCGAGCTCTCCGGAGGAGCGATGACGAGCCGTCCATCAGGACTTAAAGCTCAGAGCTGAATGAGAGACACAGGCTGTGCGTATAAAGCATTATCCTCCTGTCCAGCTGGCTGACAGTCTGTCCACTATAATGCTGCACACACTTACTCTCAGTGCATCACTACACACTGCACACACATCCAGAGGCAGAGACAGATGGCATGCAGAGGTTCATATCAGGAAACAGAAAGGAACATTTCTGGAAAGTCATGTCATTCACATTCGATTTTACTCTCTTAAGTGCACTTGACAGTAAAAGCAGGTTTTTCTTGTAATTTTAGTATTTTTACTCAAAGGTCAAAGGACATAAATACGTTTGCTAAATTTTACATTTTACAATCCCAGAGCAACAAAGAAAAGTCTGAGTGAAGCATCAGCAAAGGAAAGCAGGTCTTCCAGTAAAACCACCTCCAGTGAGTGCTGGGAAGGCTGGGTGGGCTAATGGATGGAGGAAGAAGAGGAGGTGAAACCCACAAGCTGCTGTAAACAGAACAGGAAGGAGAGCTGCTAAATAAACCGACCATCTCTCCTCTTTGTGTCTCTGCTGTGGCTTAAATGTTCACTGGTATCACAGAGACGCAGCATCAGCAGACACAGAGAGTCAGAGCTTCAAAAGCAAAACCAGAACAGGAAGTGAAGCTTTACTATCACAGAGCTGTCACTGCTACTCAGTGTCACTGCACAACTAACTCTACGGCTTCTGACTCTGAGCGACGCCGGGCTGTAACATAAGCCCGTGAAGCCCCCACAGTCCAAAGGGTCACACCTTTCAACAACCGTGTTAGCAATCTGGTACAAATTACATTACATTAAACTTAAAGCACTGACTGACTGAAAACCTTATACTGTTCTGATCTACTTCAGTAGAAAGGCTGCTCTGTTTTTACATGTGCTGTGTATAAAGAACAATATTAGGAGCAGCTGTGCAACACTAACAAAAACGTAATGTCCACCCATAGTAAATGCATGCTGGGCTAGGAAGGCTCCTGACACTCAGGTGGCCTACAATCTGTACTGTCCCTGAACTCAACAGTGCACACTGTTACTAACAGGTGGCTCACACTCTGTTCTGTACTGGAACACTACAGCTTCTACGGAGACAGTGTTTCACTTTGTTTTGAAGACGGCTCACAAAGACAAGTGACAGAGAAAGGAGCTGGGATGTTGGGCTTTTTCATATTACTGATATGACTTTTGTTTGGTTTTATTTTGCTGACTTCACCTGCTCCGGCTTTACTTCAGCGTGTCCAAGGAAACAGAGACAGCTGATATCACACCCCAGAGAACAGCTGCTGTTTGAGTGACAGCAGAGGAAGTGATAATGTAACATTGCACACTGCAGAGCTGGACTAATGTAATATTGATGATGATGAGGATGGTGATGATGATGATAATAAAATATAGACACTGATGTCTCCATGTAACGGGAAGGACAGGCTGGACAGTGCTGCCATTAGTTAAATATCTGAAAGAGCTGAGGCAGCTTATAGCTGAGTGTCTGATGCAGAATGAGTGGACAATAACAAATGGTTTTAGCTTCAGGCTTTGAGAGCAGGGCACATGAAGATCTGAATGAATGAATGTCTGGACTGTGTAAGAGCAGTGAAGCCCACAATGTTCAATCAATCAATCAGGAGATAATGACGTGTAGGTGATATGAGTGTGTATTAGGCCAAATCTTCATTTATAAAGAGGTTTTGTGAAAGCAACAGAAGTACTTACAAGGTAACACTACCAATTTTCAGCTGTTTTCTATGGGTTTAGTTTAGGGTATAAATACACATTAATGCTTTTACACTTCTCTCTGACTTCCCTACGTTTAAATATGTCTCTGCTTCCTGCTGAAAAACTCCTCACGATGACATCACTCAAAGGAGTTTTTAATAATTAGAAGTTCATATGAGTTCATCTGGAGGAGCTCTGGAAAAGCAGGTTGACCATGATAACAAACTTCATAGTTTGAGCAACAAGATGACATAATCTGAACTCAAGGTTCCTCCAAGTCCTGTCAACTGGAGGCATTTTTCAACAAGAAGTAGAGAAATATTTTGATATAAGTCAGTCAGAGGGAAGTTCAGTGGCGTTCATCTCTATGTAAAACCCAAACTACATCCAAAAGAAGCAAGTTATCAGTGAAGGCATCCTTTAAAACAGGGGTCACCAACCTTGTTGAAACTGAGAGCTACTTCTTGGGTACCGATTAGTGAAGGGCCACCAGTTTAATACGGACTTTTGAAAGAACAGATTTGCTCAATTTACTGTTAATTATATGGTATTATTAATAATGTATTAAACTAATGATATTCATCTATGTGAAGACACGGGTCATGTTACTTATTTCTTACAATAACTATCAAATGTGATTTAAAAAAGAATAGTAACAAAAATATTAGATACAGCTCATTGGTAAGTGGCGCTACAGTGAGCTATTTTTAGAACAGGCTCGCAGGCTACTCATGTGGTCCTTGCGGGCTACCTGGTGCCCACGGGCACCATGTTGGTGACCCCTGCTTTAAAACATAACTGCCATGGAAATAATGACTGAAATGTAACAGTATTGTGTGTGTGTGAGGCCTGTGCAAGTCAAGCTGAAGAAAACAGCAGCTAGTGGATAAGAAGAACAAAGTGTGAGGAATCAGCAGGAAGCTTCTAATTTCTAGTTTATAGGAGACTCGAGTCTGTAACCAGAGGGCAGGACTTTGAATCCTTAACATTAAAGCTGATGTATAGATGTTCCTGCTTTGTAAACAGCAGGATGCTAACAAAGCAAACTACAGAAATTACTGACTGGACACTCACCCAAGGTGTAAAAGTGTCATTCTTTAATAACAACACACCGAATTTAAATATAAGGCATTTATTGTTTGAGTTTTGACCGCGCGCAGAGGAACAGTGGAAAAAGGATTTACCTGTCAGGTTCAGCAGGGCGGAGCGAGGGCAGCCTGAAGCTGGTGTTTCTGTCCAGTTTGGTCTGACTCTTCGTCCTCTTGATGGAGCCTTTGAGACGTTTACTAAAAAAACCCTGAGAGACAAAACAAAGTGGAGTCAACCAGGAGACACAGAAACAGAAACTGTGATTTTGATAAAAGTGGGTCAGAGGAGAAACAGGATGTTGTTGGGTTATCGTCTCTGCTTCACCTTGATGAGGAGGAAGAGAAGGCAGAAAGTGAAGAGGAAGAGCTGCAAAAGACTGATTCTTCCTCCTCAGGAGGATAATGTCAGCACTCAGACCATCCTTCAGGCTGATGCGAAACACTGAGGAGGAGGAAGAAATAACTGCAGCACAGGGACCTCTAACTGACATTGACTGAGGCTTCATGTTCACCATTACATCCTTTTCCAGGCTCAGAGCTTCCACTGTAAAACAGACGCTAAATCTGCCTGTTGTGTACATATTGAAACTGTCAGGATGGTGCCACAATAAGATGAAGAAAAAAGCAAAGGTAAAAGTTCGGATTCAGGTCATATATGAAGCAAAACCTCTAATAAACACAGATTTCCAGCCATATTAACATACCAGCTTTGGGCTAAAAGCAGCAAAACAAATCCCAAAGAGGATAAAACCAGAACAGGAGCAGCAGAGCTGGATGTCACCAACAATAAAAGATACAAATGGATCAATATGTCCAGACACACATCTGACATCTTTGACTTTTCAGACATTGATGTTACTAGTTGACGCAGCACAGCACAAGTTAAATGAAGTTATAAAGAGCTGTGAGGGGCCCACAGTTTGCCACCTCACTACAGACACTGTTTGACAGCTGCTTATAACTGATGTGTTCATCAGCTTCTGCTTTTAGGAAACTGATGTACTGTTAATAAATGATCTCGTCAGTTTGTATGAGGCAGAACACTGTGACTATCAAACTGTGAGCTAGCTGATACCGTCAGGTCCTGCTACTGTGTTTGTGACATTATTCTATTTTTCAGGTCAAACACTGACGTGTTCTTCACCACACGGGCTACGATGAGTCGCCTCCCTGAGCACCGTCGGCTGATCTAAGGCCTGAACACAGCAGAGCATGGTCACATGACTCGTTCTGATCAAACTGATCAAACCCTTCACCTTTCATATCGTCCCTCGCGTAGAGGAAATGAACGGCCTCATTTCCTGAGATATTAATATCCTCAAACTCGGCTCCTCTCCCCACTCCTCCCTTTTCTCGCCCTCCTGTCCTCCCCCACAAACTCCCTTCAGGCTCATTGGCTCCCATTAATGCATAAGAACAAAGATCCATCCTGCAAGAAGCGGTGACACTGCAGACGAAGACTTCAAACGCCTCTAAAATATCTCCAGGGCCTCGATCGCAGCCATTGATCCTGATGATCAGTCTCTGTGGATCAGTCAGTCACAGGACTGACTGCTGGGTGTGTTCATGTTGCTGCCTTTCACCTTAGCACGGATTTCTGGGCCGCATCAACTCCCAGCATGCTCTGTGCTTGTATTTACTGTATGAAGGAACTGTCTGATGCCTCACACTAAAAATAGACTCCAACCTGACAGCTTTCTGTGAGATGTCAACACAAACTCAAGAAGCTACAGTTTGAATTACCTCCACATTTTATAGGATCGTGTTAACATAACCTGCTCTGGTCACAGTGGATGTGGGTCCATTTTCAGCCCCACTCCACAGTGACCACAACAGGTCTATCTGGGAACCAATATGACGACAGAAGAAATTAGAGCCACTAGCAGAGTAGGACCCAGCAGAACATCATCAAATGTCCTGTTGTGACATGCAGCTACAGGCAGATACTGCTCTGCACTGAATGTTTGCGATCCATTAAAAGCAAATGAAATGTCCAGCTCCAGTTTGGACGTACAGACATCTATGGCTACTACATCTATGTTACTTTGACGCTGCAGAAAACTTAAAAACATGTAGACGTGAATGGACATCGTAGAGCATCTTATTCCTGAGTGTTTAACTCAATAGAATAGAATAGAAAAGTCACATTATTACAGTCTACTACAGATTCTCTAGACAAACTATTTATTACCTGATGTTTCATTCATTCACATCATTCATGCAACTGTTTTATTAATTATTTGGACATCTGTTGTGTTTATGGTAATATTTTATTGACTCTGAACAGTCAATAATGAACTGAATAAATAAACTTTATATTTTATGGCCTTTCAACCCATCTAGTAGCTGCACTGAAAACGAGTTTTTGCCTTGTGTGAACATTTACATTTTCTTCAAGTAGAATATAATTGGTAATGTGTTCATTAATTACACATGTAGAGAGGTCTCTTTCATATAACACTGGAAGTAAATACTAAGTTTATGAGAGGAAAGAGTTTTATGTGCACGTTTGTTAACGTGCCAGCGTTCTATTTTTGTCCTCAGTTGTTAATAGGTTTAAATAAAAATCATTCTTTGTGTTTTTAATACCTCAGAGTAGAACTATGGCACAAAATGTGAGCTCTGACGGACCTAAAGCTCTACGCTGCATCTTCTCGCTTAATAAAAAAAATGTGATTTTTTTTTTTTTTAATGATCCTGGTTTCTGTGGTAACAGCGTGTGTTCTCATAGTTTATGGTTTACTTGCACAAAAACTATTCCATTTTTGTCCAAATGATGCCTTTAATGAGCTCAATGTGTAAAAAAAACACAACATCTCCTGACAGCTCCTAACATGTTTGGACACATTGAGAGCTCTGCTACGTTTTGGTGGAGATGGGGGAGATTTCTTTAGTGAGGAATGTTGATAAATCATTATTGTTTGTGGTCCTAAAAGTAAAACCACAAAAGCATCACTGTAAGAATTTTTGGTTGGGAATAGTTTCTGATAATCAAGCAAAGGAATCTTAATCATGTTTTTATGAGTGTGTTAAGACCTAAAAATAAGAATTGTTGCAATCTAAGCGTAACCCAGGACGCACAAACCAAACAATGGATCTAGAGGGAGAATTTCATGTGGCAGCTTAGATGTGCTGAATAGGCAAAGTAACCTCATCGCAGACAGTGACATGGCTCCTGTGGACACCGTAGACTCTCTCACACTTGGAAAGAGATGTGGGAAAAGTGAAGGGTTTTTAGACGGTTGCAATCTGAAACCTGATTGCTAAAGGCCACTAAATCTTACACGCCTCACGTTTAAATTAAAGAAGAGCACGATGAGGATTAATTCCCCTTCTGTCCATTAGACATCTGAGTGAAACTTACTCCTGACTTCTGGGAAATAACTAAATAAACTGAACTTGGATCAGATTCTATGAATAACTAGAGCTTCAGTTCTCCTTATTTGTGGTTTCACAGCTTTTCAGAGTCCAAAACTTAAATCTGTTCCAGCATCCTCACACTGCTGCGGCCAGACATGGTAGCAGATGGTGTTAGCATGTTGGTGTTGATGGCCTCTGAAAGCTGTTAAATCGCCATTACAACACATCAGAGAGAGGCACAGAGTCACATTTGCACTCTTGACAGCTACAAATAAAATGTTTGGAGTGAACAGCGGCGGAGATGCAAGCTTCATCTCATCTTCCAGCTAAATTTAGTTTGGCCAAAACTTGATTATTGATGATGTATTTATGATGCAGAAGTAATCAAACATGCAGCAGTACTGTGTATTACAGTACTATTACCTGCAGTAATCACTCAGGTACAGTTTCAGCTCTACATGCTCTAAGCTAATCATCCAATCATGTGGTAATCTGGTTATGTGCTGTATGAGTCTGGTGTTTTTACTCTGATAATTAGATGAAGACATTTACTTGACAGTTTAAAAAGATGAGCAGTTTCTTTAAGTGGATCAAAATCTGATTCTGTGCAAACACACAAACACTGTTTCTGTCTGTAACATAAAATACAGTCTCATCCTTTACTATGAGGAGGCTATTAAAGCTACAAAGTTCACCAACTTCCTTTATCTGCTGACCAAGGGTCCTGAAATTTACCTAACCATTATAACTGTCTAATGAGATCTGAAGTGCAGGAGAGGTTGGATTCTGCAGCTGAAATGATCTTGCAGCTAATCATAAACATGTGATCTACAGTGGTGTCCAAAAGTCCACACAGCATGTTTGTGACCGACTTAGTCTCTGAAGTGTCTCTCAGGAAGAGAACCCAGGCCAAAGCTAGAGGGTGAGCTTTTATAGACTGCTGCTCAGCGTCTGAGATGACGATGACTACGCAGCCTTCTTCTGACAGAGCCTTTAGAGTCTTGTGTTCTTTATTTAGCTAATTCTGTCTCTGTGATGAAGCTTTCGCTCAGTGAACAAATCTTGATGTGTTGATCTTCTTGATGTGTTGATCTTCTGATGGTGTGGTCACTTTCGATGCCTGATCCTGCTTTGGATAAACTCTGAGTAAATCAAGCCTCACTCTGACTCTATGTTCAGCTGGAACATTTGCTGCAGGTTGGTTTACTTGAGCAACTCAATCAAATCCACCTGAGATTCATCTGAATTTGAGCTTCAGTGGAGAAAACTCAAGAGGTCTGAGCTTTATACTTTAGACTTAACATAATCAATGACACTAAGTAACTGGTTTGAATTCTCACCTAGAAAACGTTCAGAATATGAAAGATTTCTGTCTCATTTACATGTCACGGTTTATCGAGGTGAATGTTAAACGATAACCCACATTAAAGGAGGTGACAGCTGCAACCTCACGTATGTCACCACCTGCTGCTGATGGATACCAAGCTCCTGATTTATGACTCAATTCAAATGCAGATCCGATATATATCAAAGCAAAACTAGGGGAACTTAACAAGATATAATATGGTCAACTGATCATTTCTCAACAGTCTTCCAATGCACACTTCTCATTCTGTTCAAAAATATATTTAAAGGTCCATCTCTTTTGAAGCTTCAGCAGTCTGAGTTCGACATGTGATAGTTAGAGTCTTAACAAAAACAAATTCTCTTTGTGTTACTGTCACTCCACTATTCTATACTAGATATTTGTAGATTTTTAAGCCAGAGAACTATGGATTCTGGCTCCCATCACTTACACTGAAAACACAATACAAATGGATCTTAATGTGAAAAGGTGGAAGGAAAACGTGTTCTAGTTTTCATATGAACAGTGAACTTAACGTTTAAGCATAAGGATGTTTACAGACGCTGTTACTAACCGGCACTTTGAAGGGCGAGGAGTTTGGATTGTCGACTGCGACGCTCTTCTCTGAACTCCCCAGACCAGAGATACTCCTCCTCCTCGGAGAGCGCTCCGAAGACACTTCTGCTGTGAGGGACAGAAAGAGAACTTGTTAAATGAAAATGAACCTCTTTCTCTTCTGTAAACCATCCTAATAATCATCATTAGGCTCATCAGACTGAACTGGACAGATGGAGGCTGTGGTAATGGCGGTCAGACGTGGACGAGGTGGAGGACAATCTGGATGGAAGACAGAAGGTGTGTTTATTTAACGGCAGCTGGATCCTGCTTCTTCAGCAGGCTGAAATATAAAACTAGGATGGTTTTATAAACTGATTTCCCTTCCTTTTTTTTCTATGTTTTACAATAAATATCGAAAGATTCTCAAAGGATGTTTTTACAATATCCATAATGTAAAGCATTAGCATAGTGATTCGGAAGCGTAGATCAGTTAGGTTTTCTCTCTGCATATACAAAGCACAGTATCTGCTGTTATGTGAGGTTTTAATATTCACCCAACCTTCATCATCTTCACTATCTACAAGTCCAACAATAGCAGCTTAGGCCTTACAACATCTGTAAAACAGTAACTGTACACTTTACACTAATACTGATAAAGTCATGTCAGTGCAGTTTTTATTATTAACAGATGTTTATTTCTTTTGTGTAAAGTTTTACTTTGTTCTTGTCTTTATGCCATCAAGTCTCTCATAATGAAATTAGAGAAACTTAAGCACATGAATCTGCACCATTAGCCAACAGCAAAACATCCTGAAAGTGTTTGACTCGACTGTTAGAGACTCTGCTACTGGGCACATGTGGAGCTAGTAAATGCCCAACTCCATCTATTCCACGGTGTGTATCTGTAGTGTGACCGAGCATAAAGACGGGTTAGTTAATAACAACACTGGATTTGTTTCTAGAAAGAAAAGCCAAGATGCTTAGTTTAGGCAGCCAAATGTGGCAAATACATCTCGGTTAAGGAAATGAGTTTCTTACAACAGGAAATCCACGAAGTGACCACAAACAAACAAGTAATTTATGCTTCACAAATGAATGTGTAGCCAAAACATAAAGTAGCTTTTTCCTCTGTGACACAGGAGACTACTACCTTCATCTCAATAAAGCTAAAAATACATGAGCTAAACCACTGCATTTGGATCAGATGCTCCTTCATTACATTTGACCTGAGAAACACAGAACAGATCCATCTCTTCAGCAGCTGCAGTGTTTCTATGGTCCGTGGCTTCAACCAGACAAATGCTGCTGTCAGTCTGCACAAATCTGTGCCAAGGTCAGCAGGACAGATACCAAGCAGCAATGCTGAGTCCAACCAGCTCAAAGCTGATTCAAAGATTTCACTGCTTTTCAAAACATCAATATTCCCGTCTGAAAAGACAGGATTATTCTATGTCTCTATATCCTGTTTGGTGACATCACCAAGGGTCTTGTTTTATTCAAACAAACTCAGTTTGAAGTGATATCAGACACATGCATGTTAAAGTCATGGTGAGATGAGCTGGAACCAGTCAATTGTAGGACTGTTCATATTACCTGATCATTTTCATTCCATTCCATTTATGCTGACAGAGTCCAGAAATCCAAACATTTAGACTCACTGTCGCCTAGAAGTCAGAGAAACAGCCAACAACATCCCAGTGTTTTGCATGCAGACCAGTGACTTTTCCTGGTTTCAGTTCAGCGAAAGCCCACGTCCCTGGAGTTCTGAAACCCACTGTCACTCACTTTCAGGTCTTTGGCTCAATTCCAGCTTTATTGATTTAAAGCTAATTTTGAACCATCTCACTTTCTCTCCAGCTAAGCCAAAAGCCATCTCCTCTGAGATCACAGAAGTCTGTCTATGGAGGCCTAAGAAACTCCTGGACTGGTCTGTCAATCACCCGGGAGTCTGTTAACCGCTGCTGGGATGGTGTCGATGGAGCTGTAGAAGAAAGGACGTTTTAACCAACTCCTCGCCTACAGCAGCGGGTCAACGTGGTAACAGACGAGCCCCTGGAATAAAAAAGCTCCCAGCAATGAGCAGGACTAGCTTAACTGGCAGACACTAAACGTCTTAGCGCAGGTGCAAATAAAAAAGAAGAGTTCGACCAAGATTTAGCAAATAAGTCCACTGATGTATGAAAAGCAAAAAGGTCGTCATTCACGTCATCTGTATGCGTGAACATCTGTAACTCACTGAACTCGCTCAGGATGTCATCTTCTGCAAAAACAAAGTCGTGGCATCACTGTGCATCCGTACATCATAAGTACAGGTCCTGATTGTTGACGGCCACAAACTACACGCAAAACAAAGTGTTGATCAATGCTGTAGAACACTTAAACAGTCAGTGACATTCAGGTCCCCCAAAAAGACCAGAATGAGACCCTCTCCACATTTTGGGACCGTATCTAGTTTTGGGGCAGCCTCAGCTTCTAGGAACCGAGTGAAGCCACATGGTCCTGTGGTCTATCCTAATCATAAACCTTAACAGACTGTCTCCTTGCACTTTCTGGAATGTGTCCTCTGCAGTAAATTTAAAGTCAGACATAGAATCTTGTAGAACAATTCTTGCACAAATAAAAACTCATTAAAATGAGTTTTAGTGATGCAAAGAGGCATCTTTTTCTCTCCAAGTCATCAACAGAAATATGAACAAACAGCTGCCACAGTTCATCAGTGGGCTGCCAAACACTAGCTGTTATCACTAACAGTGTCAACAGTTTTCCTATCAGCACTAAAACCAACATCTGCAGTACCTCAGAATGTGAGACATCAAATACGCATCATGTGCACTTGATGATGTATAAATGGCATGAAAACATATAAAAACGTGCAGAACACATTCACCTTAGCATAACAGAGCCACAGTGGACACAGCATGCAGCAGCAGTCAACATTTATCAGCTTGTTGCAAAGCGCTGGATCAAGTTCCAGCTGCAGGAGGATGCAGCGCTGCGAGAGCCGGGGGGACAAACTTTCATGCACGCTCCACAAGCAACCACCAACCCACCCCCCACGGTGTTCTTTAGCTGCCAAGACAAAGTTGAGGCAACATGCCGCAGGAAGCCAGGTCGGTCACATGACATTGACAGAAACACAGAGAGAGAGAGAGAGAGAGAGAGAGAGAAAGAGAGAGAGAGAGGAGGAGACGGTACCTCGATCACAGCTGTTCCCCATCATCTGAGGAGAGGACACACACACAGAGTCAGACTGGATTGGCCGAAGCAGCCACCACCTGTCAGCCAATGAGGTTAAGCTGCAAACATCAGTCTTCGTCCCATGAACATCTTCGACTTTGGTGCCCCCCCCCCCTCCCGACCTGCCTCTTCCTTCTCAGCACCGCATCCTCCTTTCTCCTCCTCACGGTCTCTTCTCTCTCATTTCTGCTCCTCTCCCCCGCTCTCTCCACTCAGCAGTAATTCTAACCCTCTCTCTCTCTCAGAGCGCTGAGGGTTTACTGCATTTATTCAATCAATCCCTCCAACTGCACTGTTCCGCTTTCTCTCCGTTCTTGCGTCTTCCTTCTCTCCTCTCTCTCTGCAGACGCTCCCCTCTCTGTCTCTCTGCAGCAGCTCAGTTGCAGCCTCACTCTCTCTCTTCTTCTTCTTTTCCTCTGAGCTGCATTCATTGCTGTGCTCGGAGGATAATTACTAAACAAGTTTCCCCTGATCTGCCTGGTGTGGGACACAACTCTGGGGGCTTCAGCTATTAACTGTGTGTGTCTGCTCTTGGCTCTCTCATCATCATCAACATATTAGCATCACATCGGTGATGCAACTACAGGTGTTATTATGATTATTGTGTTATTTTTCATAAATCATTTATATTTTGCGTTTATATTTAGTCATTTGGCAGATGCCTATATCCAAAGCAACTTACGAGCAAAAAAGCAGCACAATAGTCAGGGAGAGGCAGCAGTATGTAACATGTCGATTAATACCAAATGACCATCTAAGGTTCTGATGGTAAATGTAACTATTTATTAAGCAAAGAAAACCTTCCCTGGATTCTAAGAGCTAGTGATCTTTTTCTACTATCTCTCTCTTTGGTGAGTTAGGTGGATAGTAGCACAAGCACAACATTAGCACAACAGAAAAAGAGTTCTACAACCAAACTCTATGAGCCAACCAGGGTTTCCTCTATTTTTGTTCATGTTGTGTATCGTAAGCTTAGTTAGATGAAGAAGTGTATGTATGTATGTGTACTTATGATGTCATCAATGACATCACATGGCTGCCTTTAAAGTTTGCGTTTTAAGTTAGTTTAACCAGTTGACAAGAAAACAAGCTCGTGCAGCGCTGCTACTGGAAAGAACAGACGCAGCTCCAACAGCTCCTGCCTCTACACAAACTAGGTTCTATCTTGTTATGACCCACAAACATGCAATAGCTTCTGCTTAGTGTTTTTAATTGTGTCCAAGTTGAAATACACCATTAACCTAAACCTGGCTAGTTTGTTTGAGTGGACCCCAGAAATGTTCTGGGGTGTTTTGTGACTTCATTAAACAAGTTGCACCCAGTGAAAAGACTTAAAACTTTCCAACAACATGCTAATTTAAGAAACAGTGTATAAGCGTGTTTTCACTGTGAGGCAGTTTTTCTCCCAGTTTTGGATTATTGGGATGTTCTGATGCTTTTCAGACCCATGGTGGTGGCTCAACTCGCCTGTTTTCAATTAGGGAGCTGGTAACTGGTACTTTTTTGGTAACACCAAAAGCTGTTACTGCAGCATCCGCATGGAATAATTTGCAGCATCAGTTGAAAATGAAATCACTAGTAGAAGACTGATCGATCGCTCGGCCATTTCATCGGGTCGAGGTGAGGCTTCATTAACGTCAGTTTAAGACGCCGTGTTGCTTCTTCTAATTGCTAATTTTGTGCACATGCTAAACAGGTGAAACTGTCAGACACTAATGTCAGTTCAAACACACTGTCTCTCAGTCATTACCTTGTTAATTATTGCTTGAAAGTGAAAGTTGACTGTATTTGGCTACTGTAAGTTAATAATTTGTGCAAATCTTAGAGCTAGCAGCTCACTCCACTAAACCCAGCCCCCTAAGGAAGCTACCTGCTTTCTAACATGTCATCACTAGCATCAACATATGGCCAAAAAGATTAATAAAGTACTGCCTGTTAAAAAAACTTCAAAAGTTCAAAGTTCAAAATAGTTCCTGTAGATTTGGTGCGATAAATTATCAGTCAACCCACTGATCCACACGGGGACTCAAACCTGAGAACATCTGCTCTTTGAGCATTAGTAATCCTCCTCCTGCTGCTGTTAATGAGATATTGATCAGAGGAAACGCCATCACAGCTTGAGTCAATCCATCATTTTAGTGGATTCACCAGAGTCTCGACTGACAGAGTCACGGTGACTTTCACAAACCGGGGTACAGTGAGACTGAAGATCCAGAACAAACCACAGGCAAGTTAGTTAGTCCAGCCAGTGGTAGAATAAATGATAACACCCTTCATACATTCAGAGGTTATTTCAGACACAAAATCATCATGATGTCATTGTGAGGAGAACAATGAATAAAGTCTAACTGTGTGTTTAAAAGCCTCATATCTCCACTGAGCTCCACTGTTGTCCATCAACATACACTGTAGTTTCATTTAGCCCATTCACACATTCACTGTTCTGCTGCCACAAATATTCAATAGACACCAAATGTGGATTAATCCAACATGTGCTTTATACATTCCTCCAGTTTGATAAAAAAAAACTTTTTCCATTTTATGCTACTTTGTACTTAAACTTTGCTACATTTCAGAGGCAAATATCAGACATTTACTCCACAAAGTCACTTTTAAAAATCAGATCAATACAGTACATTCATCAAACTAATTCTGTGAAATTCAGCAGCTACCCAACAGTAAGTAATTTGCATTATAATTATTACATAAAAAAATATATTAAAACAATGTATAAGGTCATAAAAAAAATCAGTTGCATTGTTACCAGTTGCAACATCAAAGTGATGAACACATAAATGCATTGATAATCTAATAATAAAATATGCAGCAGCCCGAAGGATGGTTTCCACCACTGCTTGGTGTGTTTAGAGACTAACTAACACAATGTTAATTTGAATGATAACAGCAACACCAGCTATTTTTATAAATATATTACTATTCTTGCTAAAGCTTTACATGTCATGTCAGTGTCAGTGTACTTGGCACCTGATAAAGGTAAACATCAGAAGTGTCAAACATGTGTTTGAGGTAATTTAGAGTTTATCCAGCAGAGAGCAGTGACTAGCTGATTTTTAAATAACAGAAAATGTTCCACTCAGTACAGACAGTACACAGGACTGTACACAATTAAACTGTCACTAAACTATCCACAGTAACTTCAGGTCCTTACAGAGGTGAAGACTTTCTACTTTTGAAAAGGTACAACTGCGATCATGTAAAAATACTAAATTACAAGTACAAGACCTGCATTTAAAATTCTGCTGAAAACTAAAGCCTGCACCAGCTGAGGGAGTTTCAGCCTGGCACTACTTCTCCTGTCTCAGTGGTGAGTCTTTCCGCTAATAACAGCAGATTATTAAATACATTTTTGCCCAACAGCTGTGTAAAAAAACAAACAAACAAAACACATTGATAAAGAATTTGTTATAGTTTTCATGCAAATCTGCACAGTAACTTCAGACAGACTCCTGCACAGACTGCTGAGACATCATCCCTCTGTTTACGTGTGGCTGTTCTGACCTTTGACCTATCGCAGCTACTCATCTGAACCTGCAAACACCTCGTGATGGCACAAGAGGATGAGAAAGCATGAATGAAGTGTGTGAAGTCATTGCCAAGAAGTGCGAGGAATGTTGGGAATGTTTGCACCTCCAGGAGCAGACACACCTGACGCACAGGAAACAGACAAAACAGTGATAATCTGCTGCTCAAAGGAACCTTTGTATTAGACTGTCTGCAGCACAGGGTGGGGTTCCCACACTAAATGGGTTGATGGTGCAACTCCCTAAAAAACATACAGCTCTCAGAGGGAATGTAAGAACTTAATGCCACAGTTTGTAAAAATTACACTTTTCATTTTGGCAGTCACAGCTCAGACAATCTGAATACAGAGACACAATGCAGATATTTTTAGATCCGGTGAGAGTTCACTTCCCAAGCACATCATCATCTGTGTCCACCACAAACATTTGTGCATAAGTCCACTTTGAAATTACAAAAAGTGCTCCTATAACTGCAGAAACTTGCCTGAGAATCTTACTGTTTTCAAGTTTTCTAAGTAGCACAGTAACAGTTGTGTGTACATCCATCAGTACACTGCAAACAGCAGCTGATCTCGGATAACTCAGCTGTCGACACTCTGGCAAAATGTGAACAGGCAGAAGTAAGTGTGCATCCAAAACCCTAGAACCTAATGTTTTATGTCAATTTTATTTTTTTTTGTCCTTCCAGCTTATCCTGTGAGTTCAGTGTCGCCACAGTGGATCATTGTCCTCATGTTGATTTGGCACAGTTTTTACGCCGGATGCCCTTCCTGACACACCCTCCCCAATTTGTACCGGGCTTGGACCAGCACTGCACAGCTGGGGAGGGGAATGTTTTATGTCAGTATCATTTCTTTTTGAATTTTCCATTTAACACGTCCCAAAAAGAAGAGCATAATAAATACAGACTACTAAACATTCACAAAACACGCATTATCTGCCAGATAATAGTCTGCCTCTGAGTTCACGTCAGCTTTGTCTTTAACACGATGTAAATTAAATTCAGTCTTTATCTACATTTCTCAAATCAGGCCAAAAACATGCAGCTTGACTCACTTGTTAGAAAATAAATGAATAAATGAGAAATTTCACCATTAGGTCTGTAGAACCATTTGTGTATCTGTTTTTTGGGAACCAGACAACTTTCTGCTAAATGCATCCAGTAGAATCCTACATATATGCGTCAGTGCACATGCTATAGTCTTTCGTCTGCACACAGGAGACGTTTGCCTCTAGTTTTTAAGGCAAGTCCTAAATCTGCACCTAGCCTGAGATGAAGGACAATCTGAGGGAAGAAGTTTCTTTTCTAAGGGCTTTCTTTAACCCCTGAGCTCCACCGTGACACAGCTGCAAACATGAAGAAAACAAGTGAAAGGATCAATAACAGCAACAGAAGTATTTTTAACTTTTAATCACATGACGTCTATACGTGTATCTGCTGTACACTCACTAAGAAGTACTAATATGCATTCATCTATTATCTGTAACTTCTTGTCCCGTTTAGGGTGGTGGGGCGCTGGAGCCTATTCCAGCTGTCAATGGGTGAGAGGCAGGGTCCACAAAGACAGGTCTCCAGTCTCCAGGGCCAACACGGAGACACATATACAGACCAACAACCATTCACACTCTATTTACACCTACAGGCCATTTAGAATCACCTATTAACATGCATGTGTCTGGACTGTGGGAGGAAACTAGAGAACCCGGAGGAAACCCACACAAGTACAGGGAGCACGAACAAAGTCCATAGAGAAATGCTACAGACAGCCAGAGGGATGTGAACCAGCAACCTTCAAGCTGTGAGGTGGCAGCGCTAACCAGTCCACCACCGTGCTGCCCCAGAAGTACGAAGCAGCGAGTAAAAAGTACAAGTACCTTTCTTTAATAAATAAACTGTACGTTGTAGATTAGGGAGGGGGGCTAATGCCAGGAGCAGAACCCATCTGTTCTGATTTTCATTTTAGTTCAGCTGAACTTCAAACCTCAACACAACAACAAAATGTTTAAAGACTCATCCTCCTCCAGTTCTCAGCTCCCACGCGCACACACACACACACACACACACACAGATCAGCTCTCACAACAAATATTCAAAGAATTTCTCTTCACATAATGAAACCAGTTCTGTTTCCCAACACCCAGATTCGCTCTGAGCCTCTGCTGCTGCCTCCTCCGGTGAATTCATTAATGTTATTACCAGTCGGACTCAGATCATCTGCACTTTCACTAACTGACATCTAAATAATTTAAACACAACAAAGCTCTTTTAAAACGGAGTCAGTAAAATTCAGGAGACATTACTAAACTGTCCTTACTGCAATTTATGACTATATCTGAACAGGTGCTGCACAAATAAACAGGACACTTCGACAGAGTAACTGTGACAATTAAGACAAGCAGACAAAAAACTAACAGCCCGACAATTAATTCAGATTGTAATTAGTCAAGAGCTAACTGTACAGAAGCTGTCAATAAGCGGAGCTTGAAAACAGATAATAAACAATGATAAAAAGAATAAAATGGCTAAATGGTGACTCACAGCAACCTCAGATAGGGGCTGACAGCAGTGGTGGGAGATTTTCACCTGTCTGTGCCCATTTTCTCCTCATCTCTCCAGGGCTTGAAAGCTCTGAGACGTCACCATGTTTAGTCTTTGTGTTCGCATGCTGCTGACAGACTTGTGATGGACAAGTTTAACTGTTAGAAACAGTCCAGCTCTGAGCAGCTGGATGAAACCGTAATGGAACTGATCTGGGCTCAGTCTGTCATCCAGCTGCAGAACGACAAGGACCCATTAAACTGCAGAGTGTCAGACACACAGAGGCAGAAATCACATTCACAGCCTCCAACCACAGCCGGAGGAGAAGAGTGTTCTCTGTAACATGACTCTGAACAAAACACTGCTCTCAGGTCGCTGTGACGATCTGGATCCTCTGCAGGCTCGTTTCTGACTCTACACTCAAACAAACTGTTTCCTCCAACAAGGTCAAAAAATAAACGTGTCTGAACGTAGCTGGATCCTGCAGCAACTCTGTGGTCTGCTCCTTTGCAAAGACGTCCACCTCATTAGGTGCATCCTCAGACAAAGAGAGTGATCTCTGGGAAATTTGGGACACAATGATCTAATTATAGCTGGACTGGGGACAGCTGGAGTGTCACAATTTAGGCTAACTGCCACAGCGGCCGTTGGTACAGAGGAGCAGCCAAGTGCACAGAGCTGAAAGAAACATGGTTCAGAGACAGTGAGGACGTCTCTGACAACTACAGAGTTCTGCAGGTTTAATGAGATGAAGCTAAAACTTTTTACACCGGTTTCATGATATCAACTGAAATAGGACCCAGCAGGGGGCATTTCTCTACTTCCTGCAGAATATAACTTAAATTTGTCTTATTACTGCAACTAAGTGGCAAGAAATAAATCTCTGAACTGCAAACATTGTTTCTTCACCATCGCAGAGAAGAAAGAAGCAGCGAGGCTGTATGAAAAAAAAAAAAAAAAAAAAAAAAAAACAATCAAATGGTTTTTAAAGGACCAGTTCACAACTTTCCTGCAGGTTTCACACGAAGCCTGTGGGGAGATGTTTACACCGCTATGTACAACATTTTTTAAGACTGAATTTGCAGCTTTGTAGGAAAATATTCCTCCCACACATGCAAACATCTACGGCAGCAATGAGATTTACACTGAGCCTTTTTAAAGCCTCCATTCACGAAAGTAAAAAGTGTTGACCTCCTGCAGATCTCCTGGTAAAAACCAGACACGTCTGCAGGATCACATTTAGGTTTGTCTGGTTTTAAATAATCAGAGACTCTCTGCAGGTCTGAGTGTCAGTCCTGGACACAGAAATGCAGTGTTTTAGTGAGGACTGAGTGCCAATTAGACCCACGGTCAGGTCCACAAGTATCTGGACAGTGGTAACATCATCATTTTAGTTCTGTATAATCACCCAACCTCTGGCCAGTGGATGTATTCATATTCTTTACTTTAGTAAAAGAACCACAGCTTCCAAAAGGTCATGCTTTCATAATCCTACTTCACAAAACAAAATGTACCTAAAAACCTTAAATTATTAGTAGTGTTTTGAATGAGAGTCCTGATGTTCCAGGTGGAGCTGGTTTTAGTTTACTGGTTAATTCTCCTTTTTTAAGTTTTGGTTTTGTTGTAACCTTCTGGATAATTTCAGTTCTTGAACTGAAACCATCTGAGAAGTTCAGCGCATAACAGTGTTTCTGACAGTACTGAGCAGTGGTGGAGACTTTAACAATTATATAACGCTGTATAATTATGGTGCATTAATGTGTAAACATCACTTAAATGTGTCAGCAGGTGAAGGTGGAGCTGATTTTAACTACTTTATGTATGGACACGTACTTCATCCACAACATCAGCATTATTAGTTATGACTAATTCCATTCTAATTTATCATCTGTAAAGTAACTAAAGATTCACTACAAATTTGAACTGTTGCGAAGGAAAAGTGATATGGAAATAATCTTTCCATCACAGAGTTCTGAGTATGCGGCTGCAGCAAACTGCGTAATACTTCATAGTAAGAGTACAAATCGTGTACCTGCGTGCTCTTGTATCATTTCACAGCCTCACAGGTGACAGTTGTTGGTAATAGAAATACATTAATATTTATTCCTGTATAGTATTTAAGTGACATTTTGACTGCACTACTTTATGTAATATTCCTACACTGTGGTAATAAGACTTTCCCATAACAATATGACCTGAGTTCTCTGTCCCACTGTAACGGAACTCACCCTGAATGTTGCTGCTGCAGCTCAAACGTTTTCCTCCAACGACTGTTGCTTAAAAACCGATCGAGAAATAAACGATCGATAACTGATGGTTTGGATCTCGCGCGATACAGTTTGTGGGCAGTGACGCAAACTTTTCCTCTCGTTCTGGTTCTGATTCAAAAGCAGCGAGTTTCGGCAAGCGGAGGCTTCGCGCACATTTACGCTTTTTTCGCGTTTTGTCGCCTAAAAAAGCAGCTCAAAGGAAGCAGGTATGCAGACAGGTGGAAACAGCTGCGTCAATACCGGAAGTCAGATTCTTTTTACATCATCAACGTGTTAAACATTAAAGAGACTCACCCAGAAAGTCCATCAGCGCCGCAGATCACCTCATGTCCTCCGTTAGTAAACACTCACTCACACTGAGAGAGTATCACTGTCCACACGTACACTCACACACACTTCCGAGACGCACCTTCACAATAAGAGCCCGAACGCAGAACCACAAACAGGTTCAAATTTCTTTTTACAAAGAACTAACAACTTAATACCAAAAATAACAACAATACCATATAAAGATAGTTCAGATGAATAAGTTAGCATATGGTAGAACCTCTTAAAATCATAACTTTGTTTTTCACTGTTTACCATACCTGTTCACCATTTTATTTTATTTCTAATGAGGTTTTGTGTCTGAGTCGGTTTCTCGTGCTGTTGCCACATGTTAATGCATCAAGCTTAATGATGTGTCATAATTCACCTTATCTCACCTTTAAAACAAATAATAATAAAAATGTAAAACTCCAGTGTCGTGGTTAAAAAATATGAATTTTATTTTATTTATTTATTTTCTTTTGGAGTACATTTATCTGAACAACAAAACAAAATGCTAACAAACTACAAAAGAAACTACTGAGATCGAATATGTTTTTACAGCTTCAGAAATGTTAAAGTGTTTTATTGTAGAATTTATGGCCTGAATCTAGTTGGGGCTGCAGGATGTGTGGTTTTATTGTGGCAGGGCTGGCTGGGAAACATCAGTGGGAGGAATGCAGCAGATCCTGAGTCAGTGTCTGAACTAGAGTCACACTGAGACACAGCCAGATGAGATTTTTAATGCTTATCATACTGCAAAGTACCTGTCTGAATACAACAGAACATATCATTTATTTAACCTGTTGAAATCCAACAAAACCACTATAAACCAGGTATAAATTCATTATAAATCCAGCAGTGAAACCCATATGAATCCAGCAGCAGAAGCAGCATTACACGAATCACCTGAAACCTGCCATTGTGAATATTTTGTGCAACAAACCACTAACACATGACAGAGTCTCCTGCTCTGTGGGGTTGTGACCTGCAGCCTGAGATAATGTCACCTGTGATCTGCAGGTTCGAAGGTTCCTCTGGCAGGTTTCTCACACATATTTCTCTTCACAAAAAGCTTCAGGTAAAGTCCCTCCTGACACAACTAGAGAAGCAGAGAGGACAACAACATGCTTTTTCCAGTCAACACTGTAATTAGACTGTACCGCCAACAGTGGACTAAAATTACTTCCCAGCCACTGCTGCTCCAGCTCAGTGTAAATATAAAAACAAGAAGAATGATGACGGGGAGAAGAAGCAGCAGTGTGAAATAAAAGTGATTCTAATTTCCTGTTCCATTATTTTACTTCGCAGTTCGTCTTCATTGACGTCAAGTCAGACAAACGGTTTCAACAGAAGATTCAGACAGTTTCAACATTCCATAACCACAAACCTAGTATTAAAAGTTTGGAAACCGATATCAATGCCAAATTCAGTATTCAACTCGACCAAAATCCATATCAAAAACTGAATGAATCTAGTATAGAAACCAGTATCAAATAAATTAACTAGAATCCATATTAAAACCCGTAAGCATTTATCCTAAACCCAGTTTCTGGCCCAGTCTAAATCAAGTAGTGAAGGTTTATAACCTGATTTAATCAAAAATCCAGTATGAACTCAGTTTAAACTGGTTGTCCAAGAAGTTTGTGTGGGAAGACTGGATAAATTAACATATAAATAACCTGCTCCCCCCTCTGCTAGCAGGAGTTGAGGATTACAAAAGGGGGGTGGGAGGGGGGTCAGTAAATGAACAAGCATCTCTGTGGGTGAATGAGCAGGAGGAGAGAGATAGAGTGTGTGTGTGTGTGTGTGTGTGTGTGTGTGTGTGTGTGTGTGTGTGTGTGTGTGTGTGTGTGTGTGTGTGTGTGTGTGTGTGTGTGTGTGTGTGTGTGTGTGTGTGAGAGAGAGAGAGAATCATAGCCATCACCATGGCAACAGTCTCAAACAAAGCATTAAAGTACCTGGATGTTCCAGAGCTAGTTTGATCACATAAAACCAGGTCTGGACCCCTGAACCTTGACCCCCAATTCAAGCCCAGGCATCCCACTGGGGGCAGTGGGGTCAGTCCAGCTGCCTTAGATGGACACATGGACACTGGATGCTTTGTCCTCTGACATTCCCCCGCTCACATTCCCACACAGAGCAGCTAAATTACAGGCTGCACCCGAACGCCTCATTATGACAACACCTGACTCCTCACCACCAAGTCAGGGACACGGGAACCAGAACACAAGACTTCAACCCAAACTTATAAAGGTTTTAGTTGTGCATCAAACCCAGTATAAACCTAGAATTAAAACCAGTGCATCTCCAGTTCTACCTCTCATGTCACACTGTAATGTCTGTGTTTGAGAACTGTCATATGTTGAAATTTGCAGATCACACAGTCACAGTCAGTCTGCTGAACAATGGAGAAGCATTTCAAGGTCCGGTCATGGAAACCTTGTGAATCCTTTCCTGAGTTGAATGTCAAAGGAAACTATGGATGTGTGTATTGATTTTAGGCAAAATGCACCAGGTTCTGTCAGCACTAATAAATGACCAGACTGTAGAAACAGTCCTTTAAATACTATGCTATGTAAGAAGTTTTCAGTCTGTGACAACCAGCTAAGGCCACTTGTGTCCCAGAATGGACTTTAACTGCACCGCTTACATGTCACGTCAAACCTGAACCCAGAGTAAAATCCATACCACCGGCACCTACTGTACACAGTTATCAGACACCTTATCTTGCAGGGAAAAGACGCCTGTTCACCCCGACTCCTGTCTGCTACAGGCGTCCACTCCCACACCAGCAAACCCAGAAAGAGCTGCTTCTCAGAGGGCTGCGACCCTGCTGATGTGACCTGAGTGTGTTGCTGGATGAGTTTCTGCCTTTGATAAAATTGGCTTGAATGACTGATGACATGACTTCGCCTATCCTGTGAGCTAGTGTTTCGCTGAACATTGGGAAAGTTTTGTATTAGTTAGGTTTAAGAAGAAATCACGAGTTCACGTTTGCAGGGTTTCGTTTTAATTTCAGTTATCATTTTATTAAAAATAGCTGCCAGATTTGGCCAGAACTGTTTGCAGAGCTGAGCAGGGAAGCCATCTGGACCTGGTGCCTTGTTCTCAGGCCTAAGTTTACCAGCTGCAAAGAGTTCAGCTGAGCATGCTAGTGTGTTTTTCAGTGGGCTGTGTTAAGTCAATATTGTTGAGAAACTGGTGAATATCTTCTTTAGTTAGGGTCTTTCGCTGACGAGTATAAGTTGGCATGGAAACGTCATAAGATTGGGTTTATTTCATCAGGTCAGTGTGAGGGCTTCTCTGCTAAGTCCTTGATGGTTTAGTATGTGGTTTTATTTTTATATCTTTTAATTTGATTTGCTATTTATTTAACCAATTTTATTTCCATGATGGAAATTCTGTTTGAGTCTATATATAATAAGTAGAGTTTTCTTGTGATTGATTTAACTTAATTAAGTTTTGCTTTTACTGTATTTCCTCTGTTGGGTTACTCATGTTTTTAAAAAGGTTGATTTTACGTTCCACTTCAATTTTTTCGTCTTTTTGTAGCTAGAAAATAAAATAATCTTCCACTTAAAAGTGGATTTTCCCATTTCTTAAAGAAGAGTTGGTGATGTCATTCATGTTAGCTTTTAGCTTTTCACAGACTGACCCCTCTCACCCTGTGCACATGTCCAACTGTGGATTCTGTATGTTCCATGTTGTTTAATTCCATTTCGATTCGGTTTGTATTGTTATCCAAATATAACGGTGCTCTTGCTATGCCGAGTGTTTTTACCTTCTCCTGTCTCTTTGCACCTTGGTAGCACTGAGGTAGTCTCGGTGTGTGCAGCTTGGGGTCTGTGGTGTTTCGTAATGACACTTTACTCAGCTTTAATCTTAGGCTTCTTACCCAGCATGACGGTGCCCTCTGCCTGGAACTCTGGGAACTGTCCTTCAGAGGGGACACTCACTGTCCTGCGGAGACTTCGACCCTTCGCTGAGCCTGTGGGGCTCTCCTGAGGCTCACCTGTAGCCTGGGGGGAGGGACAGAGGAGGAAGGGGAGGTTACTGTGTGTCACAGGGTCTCTGCAGGAAAACCATCTGACTTCACCTTTTTCTTTTACCGACAGGTTCAACTTTAAAAGTGACAGAAAAACAGTTGACCTCTTGGAAGGTTCACCATTGCTACAGCTTCACCTATAAAGCCATTATTGTGCTGCTTACCACATATTTATATGTATTTATGAGCAGGAAAAATCAAAATGACTGCTCTTCATTCACAATGTTTTCCTGTTTACTAGAAAAAAAGCTTTTGAGTAATGTGGCACTTTGCTTTACTATTGCTTTGTCCTATGTTCATTCTAGTTTAGGGTGTGTATATTTAGTTCTTCGTTGTAATTTTATCAAAATTTTATTATTCAGGGTTCATTACTTGCAGGTTTTGATAGATCTGTATGTAGGATTTGTTTGATTTGAAACCATTTTTAATCTCAAGGCTTTACTGGTAAAATTAACATTTACAAAATGTATAAACAAATCACACACTTAAACTTTACTAAAGTTGTCACTTTGCAGGTGTTCTGAACATAGTGTCCTGTTTTAACATAACAACAGCTCCATCATGTGGCTTTTTCCACCACCTTCCACACACAAATAAAAGTTGAATGAATTATTTTTATGATATTTATCATCAAGTGATACTTGATGGCTATCTGCTTATTCGCTCATAGATTAAGAGGAAGCACAAGTGTGGAGCAACAACTTGCGGAAACACACAAAAGTCTTTTTACCGCGTCGGGTGATGCTGTGTTGTGTCTGTACATCTGCCACTCAACATTTACTGTAATATAGCTAAAGAATGTCACATAAAAAGTAACTGTTTCCATGGGAGCAAGTAATGAGGATGCAAATAAACAATAAATAACAATCAATGACTCTACTCTAGAGTATGTTTATATCTATAGTGTATTCAAACTGAAGGGCAGCTCTGCTGGTTCTCACCTCTTCATCCTTGTTTAGCAGGATTAGCTGGCTGTCAGTCAGGATGCAGAACTTCCTCTCCCAGGCTCCGCTGTCCATGTAGGGACTTTGACCGCAGGAGAAGCGGTGAGCTGGAGGACCTTTAACATCTGAAACCAGACAGAAGCAGATCATGTCAGACAACACACAGCAAATGCTGTTTTTTTAAAAAGGGAAACCAGAGTTAGCAAATGAAGAGATGCAGGTTTGTAACTGCACTGTCTGTTTGACAACAAAAAGAGTGTAAGTTACCTGAAATCCACCATTCTACTAATCCAATAAGTCAAGTAAATACTGTGTACAGTCACTTCCCAAACTAGTAATACATCAAAATGGAGTGTTACAAGTCAAATCCAGCTCTTCAGCAACAGAATGGAGAAACAGGTACTGCAGAAAGTATTTAGAGCATGTGACTTTCTGCACTTACTGTGATGTAGAGTGGTTTCAAATGGAACAAAGAAATTGCTTTTTTTTTTTTAACCGTCAACCTTCACATAATAGCTGATTATCACAAAGGAATTTTGTTAAGAAAAAGTTGGAGTTAAATGGAAACAAATTGGGAATGAAATTGAAACTATTATATTTAACATAGTTGAATACAGCAGTTAATAATGTGGCAGAGTCAAATTACTTCTAAAACAATAGTTGAACCACAGACTAATAAAAAAAGCCATGTCAGTGATGGACGTTGTTTAGAGGGCGAAACTGACAACAAGCCAGTGGTAAGTAAATTTACTAAATGTAACTAAAACGTAAAAAAGTTTAAAACAGCATAAAATAGAAATACTCAGACCTTGAAACTAAACTGCTTGAGTAAATGTACGTCTGCAGGCTGAGACTTTCACAAAACGCAAGGTCATCTACCAACATTTAATTATCAAATATCTGAGAGCAGGATCCACTGTCCACTGAACAATAATCAAGGCTCAGATGTGTTAAACACCAGAAGAAACCAAAAGTGATCCCTCTCATCCCTTGTTATAGACAAGTCTCCAAAGTCACCAGGATTTTGAGCAGCCAGTGTTTCCTACAGGATCATGTGCTGCTTTATTTTACACAACATGAACGATAAAGTTCTTGCTCAACGGAACCGCTCAGCTGAGACGCCTCCAACTGTAGTCATGGGATGGAGCAATTGGTCGCCCTTCAGGGAGGAATCACATGAGGCACTGCTTCACCTGCAGAGGGCAGTGTGGCCCTCTCTGATCAGCTGCTCATCACTCCAGAAGAGAGGAGGTGGTGGAAGAGGGCAGTGATTAAAAATGAAAGTGATGTCTGCAGGAATCAGCAGTGCGTCTGATCTCAGCTGACACTCTGTCACACAGCGCAGCAGACTCAGCAGAGGTCAGAGGTCACGTCACTGTGTGTTAGAGGGGAAGTGATGAAGACACGGCCTCCTCCTCCTCCTCATCGTCTCTTTACTGCAGCACAGCCACACTGATCTTCAGTGAGGTGGAACTTTTCCAGGAGAATTCATCCCAATCACACAGGCTCTAGCATGCAGCACATTTCTGTTTAATCAGGTTTATTTTCACCTCCACTGTCTGTGGATCACTGTCAGCTACAACAGCTACAACACACAGATGT